>NW_006921592.1:27377651-27404921 GCF_000298275.1 Orycteropus afer afer
GGGATTGTGGGGCTGGCGCGGGATTGGGCAGTGTTTCGTTCTGCTGTGCATGGGGTCGCTATGAGTCGGAAACGACTCGATGGCACTTAAGAACAACAACAACATATTACTTGGCCTAATGCATAGTGCCTAAGGTATTTGACTGCTAACCAGAAGGCTGGGAGTTCAAACCCACCAGCCACTCCTTAGAAGGAAGGTTGGGCAATCTACTTCTGCAGTGATACTGCCTGGGAAACCCAAGGAGGGATCACTATGAGTCGGATCCAACTCGACAGCAGTGAGTTTGATTTGGTAATGCATATCCTAACCATTACATATATTTATATCTGAACAATGTTTGGGCCCCAAGGGGCATAATTGGTGTATAATATCATGATGCTAATACAGTAAGGACTAAAGGGAATCCAGTATAAATTTAAGCAATTTTAAAAAAAGCTAGCTTCTGAGAATTCTTGAAGGTAACATCCTGGTCAGGAAGCATTCTTCCAGAAGTGTAGTTGCAGACTTGGCAAAGATCCCAGAACCCTACAGGAGACAGAGGGTAGCCTGAAAGCTGGAGACAAAACAGAAGAGCAAGGCACTGTGGGCACAGCAGAGGGAACAAGAGAGGAGGAGGTGCTTTGTAGGTGGAGACTTTTTATAGACACCTGTGAGCCACCTACCCACTGGACACTCCCAGAAATATATAGTGGTGGACATTACAAAGGAATAAAGGCATTCTTATAGAAATAGGTGAAGGAAGGAGCTAGAATATTGGAGGTAAAAAAGAGTGCTTTCTGTGTGACTGTAAACACTTTTAATATTTGGATCCTAACTTGTAGGAATCTGGAGTGATTAAACTGTTTAGCTGGTAACCGAAAGGATAGAGATTTAAGTTCACTCAGAAATGCCTTAGAAGAAAGGTCTGGGAATCTACTTTGAAAAACTTAGTCACTAAAAACTGTATGAAGTCCTTTGAAACTGCCTAGGCACTTCCAGCAAGATGGTGGGATAGGCAGACAAGATACATAGACCCTCTACAACAAAGAAATGAGAAACCAATTGTAACAGATACAGAAGACAATCCTGGAATCCTGTGCTTCAAAGGGAAAGATAAATAAATGGATTAAATACTGACTAGTAGAAGAACCTGAATGAAAACACAGAGAATAAGGAGACAAGAAATGCTGTGGACTGTTGGCTGGCCTGATGATGTGGCCATTTTGAATATTTGTAAGTGGCATTCTGATCTGAGCAGCAGCCTACATATCAGCTCCATTTGCCAAGAACTGCACAATCGCACTGGTGGCTGACGATGAGAAAGATGTGACATTCCCCTTGTTCCCCTGGTACCCCACACACTCTTGGTGAACAGGTGTGGCCATTCCCCAGCCCCACTCACCTTTTGGACAAGCAGGAATTCATCCCAGTCCAGGCACCAAGCCACCAGCTGCCTTCTGGGCAGGAAGGAACTTGTCCCAGCCCTAAGTTTCCTTTTCCTAGCTACCTTTGGGGCCTTTAGGAATTCTTTTTGAGACCAAGCTGGCTTTTGGAATGGCAGGAACTTTTTTTCTGGGAATGAGACCCTGCTCCCAGTTACCTTTTTAGACAGCAGGAATTTTTTCTGGGACTACGTGCCCTGCCCACAACTGTTTTTTCAGCTAGTGGAACTCCCTCTGGAACCAGGTGTGGTAATTAAGTTTTTTTGTTAACTTGGTTGAGCCTGGTTGAGTGGCTGGGCAGCTGGATGTAGTATTCCCCATGATGAGACTGATAATCAACTCCATGGTGGAAAAACTACTGTGAGCAGCTGAGTAGCTGCTGTAGGGATGTAGTCTGCTTCCTGTATATAAGGAGAGGTCTTGGGGAACAGTCTCTAGCTTATGGCATGCTTGAACCCTGCATGTAGCCGTGTCATTGTTCAGCAGCCTGCCATGCTCTTCTGACCTTGGGACTTTCAGTGGACTTGAATTAATGGCCTGCTGCTTGGTTTGGTAACATTGGGACTGTGCCTTTTTACTTGTCAACCTTTGGCTTGTCAATCTCAGCAGCCAGAAGCTACCTGAGTGAAGAAAAGCCTTTAGCTTCAGTGGGCCAGGAGCAGGAGGCAGAGCTGAAGCCAAAGATTCAGGGCTTTCACCCAGCCCCTAGAGCCTGGCACTTTGAACTCGGACTTCTGGCCTTCCAAATTGTAAGAGAATAAATTCTTGTTTGTTCAAGCCATCCTATTTGTGATGTATTCCTATCAGAGTATCACTAGGTAACCAGAACACCAGGTGTCTTACTCCCAATCACCTTTTGGACTGTAAGGAACTTTCTGGGTCCAGGAGTCTTGCCCCCAAACACCTTGTGGACCAGCAGGAACTCATCTGAGATCAGGCACTCTGACCCCAGTTGCGTTCTGGGTAGATAGGAACTAGCTTTGAGATAGCCACCCTGCTCCCAGCAGCTTTTTGAGCTGGTAAGAACTTCCTCTGGGACCAAGAACCCTACACCAAGTCCCCTTTGGTATGAAAGGAACATTTTTGGGGAGTAGGGGCTCTGGGCCAAGGTGGCTTATGGAAAACAAGAAACTTTTTCTGAGACCAGGTGCCCTGTCACCAGCTGCATTTTGAACAGACAGAATTCCTTCTGTAACTAGGCGTCTTGCTCCCATTGCCATCTTGGCTGACAGGAACTTTTTCCAGGTTGAGGTGCCCTACCTCCAGAAATCTTCTGGGTCAGCAGGAACTCATCTGAAATCAGACATCTTGTCCCTAGTTCACTTCTGGGTAGGCAGGAACTAGTACCAGGACCAGGTGCCCTGCTCCCTGTTGCCTGCTTGGCCAACAGAAACACAGCATGGATGCCCTGCCCCCCAGTTTTGTTTTTGTTTGTTTTAAAATTATTTCCTACCTCTTTTCTATTTTAATTTTTTTTATCTTTCCTTTCCATATTTCTTGTTCTCTTTTCCTTGTCCCCTTCTTTTTCTTCCTTTTCTTCTTCCCATCTGTAGTAGTCAAGATTGTGTGTCAATTTGGCTGAACCTGGTTTTGAGTGGCTGGGTGGCTGGATGCAGTGATTCTCCATGATGAGACTGGTAATCACCTTCATGGTAGAATCTACTGTGAACAGATGAATAGCTGCCTTAGGGATGTGGTCTGCTTCAAGTATATGAGCAGAAGCTTTGAGGAAGGTCTCTAGTTTCTTGGCATAGCTGGATCCTGTATTTGGCTGAGTCATTAGTGGTCTGCCATGTTGTCTGTCAATCTTGGAACTGTTGAAGTAGTTGCTTGCTGTGTTGCTTGATAATCTTGAAACTGTGCCATTTCACTTGTTGATCCTGGGTTTGTCAGCTTCAGCAGCTAGCAGCTGCCTGAGTCAAGAGAAGCCTCCAGCTTCAGTGGGCCAGGAGCAAGAGGCAAAGCTGAAGCCAAAGGTTGAGACTTCACCCAGCCCATTGAGCTGGCACTTTGAACTTGAATTTCTAGCTTCCTAAACTATAAGAGAATAAATCCCTCTTTGTTCAAGCCATACATTTGTGGTATTTCTATTATAGCAGCACTAGATAACCAAGGGGAGCTCTGGTAGCATAGTGGCTAAAGGCACTTGACTGCTAACCAGAAAGCTGGTGGTTCAAACCCACCAGCCACTCCTCAGAAGGAAGATGGGGAAATCTACTTCCATAGTGATACTGCCTCGGAAACCCAAGGAGGAGTCGCTATGAGTTGGGTCCAACTCGACGGCACATAAGAACAACAACAAAAAAGATAACCAAGACACCATCTATTGTTTTTCTTTTTGCATTTCTCTCATTTTTTCTTTATTATTCATTTTCTCTTGTTCTGTTATTTTATGCCCCCCTCCTCAGATATTGGGTTTTGTTTGCATATTTGTTTTTGTTTTTAAATGTTTCCCTTTGGCCTTCTTTTATCTCTTTTTTCCTTTTTTTAAAAAAATTTAAGCTCTTCATTTATCGCTGCTTTCCTCTTCTTCTTCTTCTTTGTAGTTGTTGCTGTTTGTTTATGTGGTTTGTTTTTTGTTCCACATGACCTGTACCGAGACATATCATAATCAAACTTTCCAAAGACAAAGAAAGAATCCTGAAAGCAGCATGGGAAAAGAGAAGTTACCTACAAAGGACAACCAATATGACTAAGCTCTGATTTCTCAGCAAAAACCATGCAGACAAGAAGGCATTGGGATGACCTATATAAAACTCTGAAAGAAACAAATTACAAACCAAGAATTATTCACACAGAAAAATTGTCCCTCCAATATGATGGCCAAATTAGGACATTTTCAGATAAATAGAAATTAAAGGAATTTTTTAAAACCAGTCCCACCTTACAAGAGATGCTACCAGGAGTCTTTCAGACAGAGAATCACCAACAGAAGAAAACAATGGATAATTAACACACATGATGATATAACATAGAAACCATCCCAGATATAGAAGTATCCGAGGCAGTATCACTATGGAAGTAGATTGCCCAACCTTCCTTCTGAGAAGTGGCTGGTGGGTCTGAACCACCAGCCTTCTGGTTAGCAGTCAAATGCCTTAGGCACTACAACACCAGAGTTCCTAAAGTAAAATAAACTTACAAGAATGTAAACATGAACCAGAGACATCAACTGGTAAATGCGGACAACTACAAACCAAAAAGAGAGAATAAATAGTGTGGGTACAGAACTTCCAAATGGAGAGGAAGCAAGATGATTGTAAGAAAGAACAGACTGTTCTAAACTCAGGAAGAAAATAATAAATCAAAGGGTAATCTCAAATAAAATTAATAAACACTCTCATCAAAATTAAAAAGAGGAAAGGCACAAATACTCAGCAAATACTAAAACAATAGCAATGAAGGAAGTCATAACAAAATTCATAAACAAAATAAGTTCAGCACAGAAAATTATATGGAACAAAGAAATCAGCAACACCATGAAAAAACACATAAAAAATGACAGCAATAAATTCAAACTTGTCAACTTACACTGATTATAAATGGATTAAATGCACCAATCAAGAGACAGAGAGTTGCAGACTGGGTAAGAAAACATGATCCATCAATATGCTGTCTCACCTTAGACACAAAGAGAAAAATAGGCTAAAAATCAAAGATTGGAAAAAGAAATATTAAACAAATGAAAATCAAAAAAGAACAAGAGTGGTAATATTAATTTTCAACTTTAAGATAAAAAACTACCATAAGAGTCAAGAAAGTACATTATATAATGATATTGAACAAGAGAACATAACCATAATGAATATCTACACACCCAATGAAAGAACCCAAAAATAAATAAATCAGACTTTAACAGAACTGAAAAGGGAAATAGACGACTTCACAGTTGTAGGAGACTTTAATATACCACTTTCAATGAAGGATAGAACTCTCTTAAGAAACTCAACAAAAACACAGAAGAACTAAATAATACAATTAACCAACTTGACTTTATAGACATATACAGAGCAGTTCACCCAACAACAGCATAATATACATTCTTTTCCAATACACGTGGAACATTCTCCAGAATAAACTATATGTTAGGCCACAAAGCCAGCTTCAATAAATTTAAAAACATTGAAATACTACAAAGCATCTTCTCAGATCACAATGCTATAAAATTAGAAAACACCAATAGGAAGATCAAAGGAGCAAAGAAAAAAAAAATCAAATAACCCTCTACTTAAAAACTAGTGAGTAATAGAAAAAATGAAATTAAAAATTTCTTGAATCAAATGAGAATGAAAACACAACACACCAAAATCTTTGGGGCACAGCAGAAGCAATGACCAGAGAGCAATTAGCAGCAATCAATGCACACATCAAAAAAGAGGAAAGAGCAAAATTAACGTCTTAACTCAACATCTCCAACAATTAGAAAAAGAGCAACAAAAATGCTTAAATCACCAGAAGAAAAGAAGTAATAAACATTCAAGCAGAAATAAATGAAACTGAGAAACAACAGAAAGAATCAGCAAAACTATAAGTTGGTTCTTTGAAAATTTTAATAAAACTGACAAACCACCAGCAAATTTAACAAAGGAAAAGAAGGAGAAGATGCAAATAACACAAATAAGAAATGAAATGGGGACATCACGATAGAACCAACTGAAATAAAAAGGATAATATCAGGATATGGTAAAGAACTATACTCCAACAAATTTGAAAACGTAGAAAAAAGGGACAGATTTCTAGAAACATACTACTTACCTAAACTAACACAGACTGAGATAGAAAATTTGAACAGACCCATAACAAAAGAAGAAATTGAGTTGTTGTGTTGTTGTTGTTATTTGCCATCGAGTCGGCCCCGACTCATAGCGACTCCTCCTTGGGTTTCCGAGGCAGTATCACTACGGAAGTAGGATTGCCCAACCTTCCTTCCAAGGAGTGGCTGGTGGGCTTGAACCGCCAGCCTTCTGGTTAGCAGTCAAGTGCCTTAGCCACTATGCTACCAGAGAAATTGAGTAGGTCATAAAAAGAAAACTACCAACTAAAAAGTTCTAGCCCAATTTGCTTCACTAGAAATAACAAAAGGGCAAGACTCCCAAAAGCATTTTGCACAAATTCAATATGGGGAAGTGACATGAAAACAGCCCCCTCCTTAGGACAATGAAACTGTTCTGCATGATACTATGATGGAGGACACATGATACTGTGCATTTTTCAAAACCCTTGAGGCTGCAAAGCACAGAGTAATTCCTATGCAAAGTATGGACTTTAGCTAATAATGTACCAACATTGTTTCACCAACTGTAAAAAAAAAAAAAAAAAAGAGGTCTGGTGGTGCAGTGGTTACAGTATTTGGCTGCTAACCAAAAGGTTGGCGTTTGAACCCACTAATCACTCCGCAGGAGAAAAATGAGGCAGTGTGCTTCTGTAAAGATTTACTGCCTTGACAACCCTGTGGGGCAGTTCTATTCTGTCCTATAGGATGGCTGAGTCGGAATCAACTTGATGACACTGGGTAATTGTAAGAAATATACCACACAAATGCAAGATATTCATAATAGAAGTTGTATATAGAAGAAATGGGATCTGTGGGAACTCTGTAATTTCTGCACAATTTTTCTGTAAACCTAACTGCTCTAAAAAATCTAATAAAAATTTTTGTAATTGCAATGAAAAGCCACATGGTTTTAAAATGTCTAATAAAAAAGACATAAAATTTATACACCAAAAAAAAAAGCCCACAAGCAAAAAAGGAAAGAAAAAAAAAAACAGTCCACTTCCCTATCTCAAGCAATACCCCAATTTAGAGAGATTTCACAGATGGTTGCTCTGAGTTGGTCTGCCCTTGTTGTAGGAGGGTGCCATCAAATGGCTGGAGCTCTGGTAGTATGCAATACTTTCCCTCTGAGTAGTTTTATTTTGAAAACCTGACTATTCCAGATCCCTGGGTGGTGTAAACAGTTCGCTCTCAGCAACTAACTGAAAGGTTAGTGGTTCAAACCCACTCAGAGGCCTGGTGGAAGAAAGGCTAGGCAATTTGCTTCCATAAAGATTACAGCCAAGAAAACTCTATGGAGCTCATGTCTACTCTGTAATACATGGGATCACCGTGACTCTGACTAGATGGTAACAGGGGGATGGGGGAAGCTACAATTATACCCTGTTGTATAAAAATAGGGAACTTCTAGCACATCTCCTTGTATGGTGATATTGTGGACCAGAAACAGATGCCTATGGTGTAGCCATACCTCTACCTCTAACTAGCTATTTGGCCTTGAGGCCGTCACTCATATTTCTGGGTCTCGTTTCTATCTGCAAAATAAGAAGGATAATTTTGAGTATCCATTCCCCACCTTCCTCCTCCCAAACTTTGTTCACATCTATAACCTCCTCAATGCAATCCCTGAGCTTTTGGGGAAGCTGATTCCATCCCCAGTTCAGAGTGGAAGACAGTCATAGTAATGGCCTTCCTCCTTGCCAGCTTTTAGCTCAAAACCCAAGGTGAAGTCAATCAAGATGTGGCATTTCTCTGGTTCTGGGTGTGTAAGGATCCTTAGTCAGATAGAAGAGATGGAATTTTTATTCAATGGCTGGGAAAGAAAGGAAGTAAGGAGCCTCGGTTCCTGTTGGCAGCCATCTTGCATCTATGAGGGAAGCCAGTCTAGAGATAAAACAGACACTCAGTGAGAAAAAAGAGCCAGCACTATAATTTTTCCTCTGAAAGAATGAAGTTGGCTTTCCCTCTATACTTCCTGTTACATGTAACTTCCTATGTGTATGATATGGACATCCTGTATATTTCCTTGTTGTTTAAGCAATTTGATTCCAGATATCTATTATTTGGTCCCTAAAGTCCTCTCTTTACCATGGAGATGGCCACGGGCGAAGCAGTGTTTACTTCCATTATACCTGAGGTCATCTACCACAAGTTTAGGTTAACAGGAAGTTTCTTTCTAAAGTTATTTGAGTCGGAAATATTTCTATATTGAATGTCCTTGTGAATCTTTTATTTTAAAAAATGTATTTTTTACAACTTTAATCTTAAAATATTGGCTCTACTTATTTCATTTGGATCCTTGAGCAGTGCAATCCACCCAGAGGTTCCTTAAAAGAAAGGTCTGGAAATCTACTTCCAAAAAATCAGCCATTGAAAACCTTGTGGAGCACGTTTCTGCTCTGACACACACGGCGGCTCCATGACCTAGAGTCAACTCAATGGTAACTGGTATTTATACTTCATTTGTTGTTGTTTTTATGTGCTGTCAAGTTGATTCCTACTCATAGTGATCATATATGACATGCTAGAACTGCCCTGTAGGGTTTCCTAGGCTGTAATCTTTTTTTTTTTTTTTTTTTTAATTGTGCTTTGGGTGAAAGTTTGCAGAGCAAAGTGGTGTTCTATTCAACAATTCACTTTGTTTTGTAACATTCATTGCAAGCTAGGCTGTAATCTTTATAGGAGCAGATCACCAGGTCTTTCCTCCTGTGAAAGGTTTGAACCTCTGACCAAAGGCTAGCAGCTGAGCACTTAACCATTGTACCACCAAGGCTTTGGGAGACTTTAGCCTAGAAGCCAGCTGAAAAACATGATTCATTTAATAGAAACACACTCTACCATAACCTTTGCCAAACATTGCTTGCTTCATTCAGCAAAATAGATTTGCCTTCCTTCATTCATCCACATAACATATTTTTGAAGTGTCTGCTAAATACAGAAACTATAAAGAGAAATCAGACAGGTCACTGCCCTCAAGTGACACTGAGTCTCATGGGAACAGCAGCCCCCTAAACAAGCCATGTGTATGTAAATGCTATCAAAGAGATAATTCTTTGAAGGGAAGTTCAGGATATAGGGTATCTGGGAAAACCTCAAGTGGGGAGAGGTGGAGGAAGGGTCAGAATTCTGGGAGGCAACTCTGGAATGAAGTCTTTTTAGGTTTTTAATTGTTTTAGTGTGAGATATATATAACAAAATATTTGCCAATCCAACATTTGTCACTTGCACTATTCAGTGACACTGGTTATATTCATCATGTTATACATGTTGTACAATCATCACCCCAATCCATTTCCAAATTATTCCATCACCATTAACAAAAACTTAGTGCCCCCTGAGCAATGACTTCCCCTTTCTCCTCCCTCCTCGTAACCACTGAGATATTTTGGTCTCTATTCAAAAAATACCTGTTGCTGACCAGTGGCTTCTGACTCATAGCAACTCCATACACTTGCCTATTTCATGATAAGTGGAATTATAAAGTATTTGCATATTGTTGTCTCTTATATCAATTAAGTAAAGGCTTGACAAGGTGAACAGAGAAGTGAGATGATGAGTCACATACCCACACTTGGGAGACTGGGAGCACCACATGCCAGGGACAGAGGCATGAGAGAGCATTGCCATCTTCATGTAACTGAATTTGTTCTGGTAGCTTAGGAACCAGGAGCGGAGGGGCATGTCCACACTCATAAGAGCTTTGGCACTCAATACAACGAGTCATAGGGGGACAGTGATGGGGTCAGAATTTTACGTTAGATGGATATCCCTAAGGTCATTGTGGAGGATAGATTAGAGGGTTGAGACATGTTGGAAAGAAGAAAACCAGGTCGCAGGTAATGGAAATGGCCCAGTGTGGTAGACTGGGTTCTCTAGAGAAACAAAACCAGTAAAACTTATATATACAGAGAAAGTGAAATTTATCTTAGGAAAATGGCTCACACACTTATAGAAGCTGGCAAGTCCAAAGTTCTTGGATCAGACATCAAGCTGGAGGCTTTTCCCAACTCTCACAGCTGCAGGGGCTGATGAACTCACAGTTGGCAGGCAGTATACTGGCTGTTGACTGAAATGAATGATGAATCCAAGATCTCCAGGATGAATGGTGGATTGTTTGCTAACGGACAGTTGTAGGCAGAAGCCTGATCCACAGAAGAGTGTCTCTTTTCCCAGGATGGCCATAAATATACTGGAAGCCGGTCACACCCCTAGGGAAACTCCCTTTTCATGGATTGGCTGTTCAAAACATATATACATCTGATGCCATCATTAGAACAACCCACATCACAATTGCTTAAACCACACAGAATTGTGGTCCAGCCAAGCTGCCACACAGCTCCAACTATTACAATCCAGCTCTTGTCAAATTGGCAGTTATACACATCTTCTTAACCACATATAATATCAAAATAAGGATAATTATAAAGTCCTATTTCCTCCTAACATGATACATTAACACATGTATAACCAAAACGCATTAACTTTATTTACATTTCACAGTTCATCACAGAAGGAAACAAAAATATCTGATGTACATATACAATGAAGAAATATAACAATCACAGTCCTCGTTTCTGCAACTGGTCATGTGGTGGTAGCAGATATTCAGAACTACCTTCTTCCACCACCCATTCTGTATTTTCTTTGCCCTCAGCAAGCACATCAGGTGGTCGTGGTTCTTCACCTGGTAGGGTGACCCAAACCTTCATTCCTGAAGGGTCTGAATCATTAGCAGTCATACCAGAAGTTTCCATTGACTTTAATCACAGGACATGGTAGTATTAAGAGACATCCTGTATTCCAGACATATTCTTTTTAACCTCCATTATGTAATATCAATCCAATTTCCCCTTGGTAATCAGGATCTATCACACCAGATAGTACAGTAATGCCCTTCTTTGTCTGTTGATCCAGAGGCATGAGGAAGCCAAAATGGCCAGGTGGCATTCTTAATTTCCAGTTCAATGCAATCAGTATTGTGTCTCCAGGTGGGAATGTTCCTCCCTTTGGGACTAAGATTTCCAGACCCACAGAGCATAGGGTAGAAGGGACAAGAAGCAAAAATTTTTTGAGTGGATCACTAGGAGTAATAATGAGTGGTACCACTCCTGTTTCCATCCCTCGGTTCCAGGACCCGTGAATCCTGGCTATTGGAGAAACAGCACCATATATTGGATGCTGGTTTAGAGCTTATACAGCCTCCTGGAGAACATTGCCCCAAACTTTCAAGGTATTGCCACCTAGCTGGCACCGTAATTATGTTTTCAGTGGGCCATTCCATCATTGTATCAAGCCAGCTGCTTCAGGGTGATGGAGAACACGGTAAAACCAGTGAATTCCATAAGCACAGGTCCATTGCTGCACTTCATTCATTGTGAAGTGAGTCCCTTGATCTGAAGCAATGCTTTGTGGGATACCATGATGGTGTAAGTCCACAGATGGTAGTTTTGGCAGAAGCATTGCATGCATGGAAGGTGAATCCATATCCAGAATAAGTTTCTACTCCAGTAAGAACAAAATGCTGTCCTTTCCATGATGGAAGTGGTCTAATGTAATCAACCTGCCACCAGGTTGCTGACTGATCACCCCGAGGAATGGTTTCATATCGTGGACTCAGTTTTGGTCTCTGCTGCTGGCAGATTGAGCACTAAGCAGTGGCAGGAGCCAAGCCAACCTTGGTAAGTGGGAGTCCATGTTGCTGAGCCCATGCATAACTTCCATCCCTGCCATCATGGCTACTTTGTTCATGAGCCCATTGAGCAATGACAGGAGTAGCTGGGGAAAAAGGATGGTTGGTTTCCACTGAATGTGTCGTCCTATCCACTTGATTGTTAAAGTCCTCCTCTGCCAAGGTCACCTTTTGGTGGGCATTCACATGAGACACAAATATCTTTACTCCTTTGCCCATTCAGAGAGATCTATCCACATACCTCTTCCCCATACATCCTTGTCACCAATTTTCTAGTCATGCTCCTTCCAAGTCCCAAACCATCCAGTCAAGCCATTAGCCACAGCCCATGGATCCGTATATAATCACACATCTGGACATTTCTTATTCCATGCAAAGTGAACAGCCATATTCACGGCTTGAAGTTCTGCCAAATTGGGAGGATTTCCCTTCACCACTGTCTTTCAAAGAAGTCCAAGAAAGGGGCTGCAGTGCTGTTGCTGTCCACTTTTAAGTGGTGCCTGCATATCATGCAGAACCATCTGTAAACCAGGCATGAGTTTTCTCTTCCTCAGTCAACTGATCATAAGGAACTCCCCATGAGGCCATAGGTGCAGACTGGGAGAGGGAAGGTAATGTGACTGGATTGGAGACCACAGGTATTTGAGCCACTTTCTCATGCAACTTACTTGTGCCTTCAGGTCCTGCTTAAGCCCAGTCTGTGATATACCACTTCCATTTAATGATGGAGTGCTGCTGTGCATGTCCAACTTTATGACTCTGTGGGTCAGACAACACCCAGTTCATGATGGGCAGCTCAGGCCTCATGGTGACTTGGTGGCCCATGGTTAAGTGTTCAGTCTCTACTGAAGCTCAATAACAAGCCAAAAGCTGTTTCTGAAAAGCAGAGTAGTTATCTGCAGAGGATGGCAGGGCTTTGCTCCAAAATCCTAAGGATCTGCGTTGCAATTTACCAATAGGGACCTGCTGAAGACTCCAAATAGCATCTCTATCTACTACAGACACTTCAAGCACCATTGGACCAGCCAGATCATGGCCCAAGTGACAAAGCAGCCTGAACCTGTTGCAGAGCCTTCTGTTGTTCTGGGCCCTACTTAAAACTAGCAGCTTTCCAAGTTGCTTGATAAATAGGCCAAAGCAACACACCCAAATGAGGGATATGTTGCCTCCAAAATCCAGAGTCCCACCAGACATTGTGCCTCCTTTTTAGTTGTGGGGGAAGCCAGATACAATAACTTATCCTTCACTTTAGTAGGAATATCTTGACATGTGCCACACCATTAGACCCCTAGAAATTTCACTGAGGTGGAAGGTGCCTGAATTTTTGTTGGGTTAATTTCCCAACTTCTAGCATGCATATGTCTCACCAATAAGTCTAGAGTCATCGATACTTCTTCCTTACTACATCCAGCCAGCATAATGTCATCAGTATAATGGAACAGTGTGATGTCTTGTGGAAGGGAAAGGCGATCAAGATCCCTAAGGACTAAATTATGACATAATGCCAGGGAGTTGATATACCCCTGAGGAAGGACTGTGAAAGTATACTGTTGGCCTTGTCAGCTGAAGGCAAACTGCTTCTGATGGTCCTTTGAAATTGGTATTGAGAAAAAAGCATTGACCAGATCAATAGCTGCATACCAAGTACTAGGAGATGTACTAATTTTCTCAAAATTAGACCCCTTGACTCCAAGGCCACACCCTTAGGAAAACTTCCTTCCAATGGATTGGCTGCTCAAAACATATACATCTGATCCCATCACAATTGCTTAAACCACAGGGAACTGTGGCCCAGCTATGTTGACACACAGCTACAACTATCACACCTGGTGAGAAAATGATGTGACCTACTTCTAAAGCAATGACAGTGATGTGGAGACCAGGTTCGAGATTCCTGAAGCAGTGAGAATGCAGAATCAGCAAGATGTAAAATAAAGGTTCTGACTTACCAATGGCTCCTGACTTAGTTTAAAACAACAGTGAGCAAATGGTATGGTGAGCTTTGAAGATGACTGTTCTGGTTACCTAGTTCTACTCTGACAAGAATATACCACAAATGGGATGGCCTTAACAAACAGGAGTTTATTCTTTTACTGATTGGAAGGCTAGAATTCTGAGTTCAAACACTGTCCAGAGAATAGTTGGTTTGAAAGGAATTTAAGAAAAAAAAAAAAAAATTGGAAGGTCACCCCTATATTGTTTCCCATTTAACATCATCCTTTTTCCTTTTTGTTTCATAATCTTACTCCTTTCTGACTTTCTATAAATGACTCAATGGCACATAACAACAACAACAACACTCTTTCAGTTACTTCTTATATTTGGAAAATTCTTGGTTTCTAGAAACTTGTTTAAAAATACATTTCAAGCACCATGCTCAAAAATCTATAATAACCCTTCTCACTGTTTAACAAGGCAATAATCAGTCTCCCATATTGGCATATGCACCAAGACCTTTGTTCTGATTCTCTTCTCTTTGGTAACTGGATTATGGCCTTGTAAAACAGCATAGCAGTGCTAGGAGCTAAAAGGAGGGGCCATTCAGAAATCTGATTATCCAACACCTTTTCTACCCCACATTTGACATATTTTTATTCTTGGAAGCAGTATATAAAACACATCATTTGCAACATTTATATTTCTCTAACACCTAATATTTTACTCTTTTATGATATAAAATCTACTTCTATAGGCCTTTTTCAATTTAT
This sequence comes from Orycteropus afer afer, assembly GCF_000298275.1. Classification (NCBI taxonomy): domain Eukaryota; kingdom Metazoa; phylum Chordata; class Mammalia; order Tubulidentata; family Orycteropodidae; genus Orycteropus; species Orycteropus afer. The sequence continues at coordinate 27,392,244 of NW_006921592.1, forward strand.
TTCTCATGTCTTTGTGTCTCTCTAATCCCAAAACACAGTGAAATTTAAGAGTGCCCAAAATGACACACATAATGGTGAAAAGAAAGCTCCAAACCAAGCCTTTTATGCCATATCTTAAACAACTGATTATAGCATTTGCATATTTGGATAAAGACGTCTCTGAGTGGTACTCAAAAGTGATCATTAGGTGATGCTGTGCACTCAAAGGTTTGGAGATCCCATGTGTAAAAATGGTGTGGGGGCAGCATCTGAACTCCGCTAACTTCAAAAGGGAGAAGGAGAGTGATTATCAACATCAACCACCCAAGGCTGATTCCTATGAAGCAGAAGTCAGACATATCTTCTCTCACTATCTGTTAACTAATTCTGAAACCACACATCCCTCCCACAGCACTCTCTAATTCTCTGCTGGGTTAGGTAATGCATTACAATGGCCACACAGAACTCACAGACCATAGCATAGTTACAGGGTTTATTAGACAAGTAATAGGTTACAACTGAGGATCAGGATCAACTTGGAAGTAACAGGAACAACTCAGGAGACAGTTCTGTCAATCAGAACAGCTTTTAATCAAGACAGTTCTCAGCTCCTTTTCAGCTGTGCTCACAGGCAGGCCTTGCTTCTCAGATGAGCTAGCCTCCTCTCAGCCAGGCTAGTCTCTTCTCCGCCAGGCTACCAGGACCTTCTCTCTACCATGTCAGTCTCTTCTTGGCCTCTGCCCTGCTTAGGCCATGTCACAGCTCTTTAGATCTGCCAACAAGTGCCTGGAGACACAGCATTCTGCCAGCAAACACAGCATTCTGCCAGCAAACCTCCTGCCCAAAGGCACTTGGTTCCCTTATTCAGGGGGTTGGCATACCCACGGTGCCATCTCCTACTGATCTGCTGCTTCTGCTGCTTCTACTGTATGCTGCTGCCATTCTTCTGCCATTGCTGCTTGCCACCTTGCACTATCTCTGGTGTTACAGCTCTCTCTCTCTCTGTCTCCAGGTCTAGGAAATTCCCAGCACAGGGACTCTGAGTCCAAAGGATACACTCCACTCCTTCCTCTTCTTCTTGGTAGTGGTGAGGTCCCCTCTCCTTGGCCCTGAGATGGCTCATTTTAAGCCTAGCAGGATGGCAAAACTGACTAATTCTCTTGTTAGAGTTCCATACACATTATTTGCATGTTCCCATTCCAACAAAGGTGCCATGCATCTTATGTGCATAATCCCATCCAACCTTTTGGTGGAAGTTATAAGACTGTAGCTAGAAAGGTCATATAAAAGCAATCCATCAGAACACACCCTGCATTATTACTCTACTAAGGATGTTGGATTGCAAAACAAGTACAAGATAAAAGGAAGGAGAAAAGGAGGAGAGGCCCCAAAGAGTAACTATTTAGCAGACCATTAGCACTTCTCCTTCATCTCTGCTATATTTCTTAGAGAATGAACAATATCTGAAAATGAAAAACTGAAATCCAAAGAACAAGACAATCCAAGAGTAATAATGCTAGCAATCTAAGAACACTGATGAGTTGGTTTGTATAAGGGAGTATGTATGCGTATTTGAGTGTGTGTTGTCTGTGATTGTTGCTGCCATCTGAGCATGAGCTAGAACGGATGGAGTCTCCAACATCATGGCTTTTAGTAGCATACTGAACTATTTCTCAGACACCATCCAACCACATAACTGTGGTCATATGGCTTACAAATCCAACACACACACAAGAAAGAAAAAAAACCCAACATGTTATAATATGTCTCTATGGGGCTTTCTTTCTTTTTTTTTCCCCATTGTAAAAATTACCATTTGCATTCCATTGGACATTTATCTAGAAGCAGGACACCCAGTCAGTGGTAACTTTTCCAATTCCATTCTTCTTACAGGACACCACTCTTTCTTAACATCTGTTTTAGAATCTCGGAGGCCTCAAACCACAACTGATTAAAATTCTTTTGTCATTCCTGAAAAACGAAGAAGGATCCAGATTGAGTAAGATTTGATTCTCAGGTTTAATATTTTGTAGGTAATTTGGAATCTCTGATTTTTTTTTATTAATCTGTCAATAGTGGACAGGATGGATTCAGCTGAGGAGAAGACACTAGAAGCTGGAGGACCAGTGAGGAGACTGTGAGTGCAACCCAAGCATGAAGAAATAAGAGCATTAACAAGGTGGTGTTGGTAGAAATGGAAAGTGATGGGGAGATGCTGCAAAGAGATACATATGGGTTTGTCAACTGACTGAACTTGAGTTACAGAAAGGTAAGAGTGGGCTATGGCTTGGAGATGTGAGTCTGGCTAGCAGGACACTGAGTTGGAAAATACTTTTGACAAAGGTGGCATGAGTTGAAGTTGGAAAAGCATCTCAGAAACGTATCAACTTGAAAAGCCAAAATTTCCTTTTGATATGAGTAAATGTCAAAAGAACTAAGACTCCACTTCAAAACCCCACTGAAATTTACCAAGCAGAGTTAGTTGACTCTTGAATTATTCTTTCTGAGTTGCTAAAGGATGACTGCTCACTTATTTATTTGTCTGCTGATTTCTCTCATTAGAAACAAAACAAAGTGAAATAGACACTGTTGAGTCCATTCCAACTCATGGCAACCTCATGTGTGTCAGAGTAGAATAGTGCTCCTTAGGGCTTCCAATGCTGTGATGTCTCAGAAACAGATCACAAACTTTTCTTCTGAGGCACCTCTGGGTGGATTTGAATCACCGTCTTTCAGTTAGTAGTCCATCACTTAACCATTTACACCATCTAGTAGATTCCAATTCATAGTGACCCTACAGGGCAAAGCAGAACTGCCCCATAGGATTTCCAAGGCTATAAATCTTTATGGAAAAAGACACCCACATCTCCTTCCAGTGGGGCAGCTGGTAGATTTGAATCTATGACCTTTCAGTTAGCAGCCAAGTGATTTACCACTGTGCAACCAGAGCCCCTTGATTCTTTCGTTAGGCCCTGGTGAGTCATCATATTTGAAGATCCCATTCTCGTTGATCTCACTTCTCAAGATCTTGCCCCATGAGCAGAAATCCAAAGTATCCTGAGTGTGATAGTTAATTTTATGTATCAACTTGGTTAGGTTATGGTGCCCAATTGTTTGCTCAAATAATCATCTAGATGTGAGTGAAGTTATTTTGTAAATGTGATTAATATTTATAATCAGATGACTTTAAGTAAAGTACAACCTGTGATATTCCAATGACACAATCTTGCTTGATGAAAGTAAAGATGACTTGAAGCACTTATTGATGAAGATCAAAGACTACAGTCTTCCCTATGGATTACTCCTCAACATAAAGAAAACAAAAATCCTCAAAACTGGACCAATAAGCAACATCATGATAAATGGAGAATAGATTGGAGTTGTCAGAGATTTCATTTTACTTTGATCCACAATCACCCTTCCATGGGTATCATGAAAGCAATCAATACCCATGGAAGCAGCAGCAAGAAATCAGATGTCATATTGCACTGGACAAATCTGCTGTAAAAGATATCTTTAAAATGTTAGGAACAAAGATATCACTTTAAACATAAGGTGCGCCTGACCCAAGCCACGGTATTTTCAATCACCTCCTATGTTTGTGAAAGTTGGACAATGAATGAGGAAGAATGAAGAGTTGATGCCTTTGAATTGTGGTGTTGGCAAAGAATACTGAAAATACCACAGACTGCCAGAAGAACAAACAAATCTGTCCTTGAAGAAGTGCAGCCGGATTACTCCTTAAAATGAGAATGGGCAGACTTTATCTCAACGATTTTGGTCATGTTGTCAGAAAAGACCAGTCCCTGGAGAAAAATATCATACTTGGTAAAGTAGAGGGTCAGCAAAAAAGAGCCTCAACAAGATGGATTGACTCAGTAGCTGAAATGACGGGGGCAAGGTTAGCAAGGATTGTGAGGATGGCACAGGACTGGGCAGTGATTTGTTCTGTGGTACATAGAGTCACTATGAGTTGGAGTTGACTCGATGACCCCTAACAGCAACAATATATTATACACATATATGTATGTTGTTGTTGTTATGTGCCCTCAAGTTAGACCCGACTCATAGTGACCCCTCCTTTGGTTTCTGAGGCAGTATCACTACGGAAGTAGATTGCCTTATCTTTCCTGCGAGGAGTGGCTGGTGGGTTTGAACCACCAGCCTTCTGGTTAGCAGTCAAGTGCTTTAGGCACTATGCTACCAGAGCTTATATATATATATATATATATATATATATACACATACATACACACACACAAATGACTCGACGGCACTTAACAACAACAACACACACACATACACACTTATGTCCTATTGGTTCACTTTCTCTGTAGAACACTAATACCCTGCCTTTTCAATGCAGAGCAAGTCATCCATCTCTTCTTCCAGATATTTGGAGATGAAATTAGTTAAGAAGAGATCATACTGGATTAAGATAGGTCCTAAATCCTGTAACTTATGTCTTTATAAAAGAAAACAGAGGGAACTAAAGAAACACTGAGGAGACACAAGAAGACAGTCATATGACAACAGAGGCAGAGACTAGAGGAACACAGCTATGAGCCAAGGGATATATACCAAGGCTTGCCAGAAGCCACCAGAAGTTATAAAGAGGCAAGAAAGGATCATCCCCTAGAGCCTTCAGAGGGAGTGTGATCAAGTTTAAAACACTTGATTTTAAACTTCTGGCTTCAAGAACTGTGAGAGAATGAAAGTCTCTTGTTTTAAGCCATGAAGTTTGTGGTAATCGTTTAGTGGCAGCCCTAAGAAACTAATATATACATTAACATGAGTGTGTTTATACAAAGAATATTTACAGAATTGGCAATGTCACTATTCTGGAGACAAGTCACAACAGCCACTGTGTCTTGTTAGGGATTTGTTGATTTCAGCCAACCCAGATTCCATTGTCACCTTCAATATGATGAATGTGGGTCAAGTTCCAAATGTCTTTGGTTTGTTCAGCCTGTGAAGATATGATGTAGAGAGTAAATAACCCTTCAACAAAATCTGAAGGCTTTGGTCACATGCTCCAGCCCTTCTTTTGCCTCACTGAATAAAACATTTTGTACTCAAGAGAGCCCAGGTTCCAGCTGGTAACATTCTCAAAGTCCCACCAGTCTCCTGGCAGCCTCCCAGTACAGAATCCTCCAGAACAGGGCGCTCGGGGCTCAGTATCCAAGGGCCCAGATCTGAGATGAAAACTCCACTCACATAGTTAAAGGGGTGACTGTGTTTGCAGAGTAATGTTCATGAGCCTTGATCACTGTCTTCACTAAAAGGAATCAGTCCCCAGAGACCACATGTGATGAAATCCACTTCAGCCTTGTGGAAGATACAGGACACAGCTTCATGCAAATTGTCCAGCTGAGAACTGGAATCAGATGAGGGTATACTGTCAGCCCCCTCATCACCAATGCATGATGATGCATTGTTCTTGCCTGTTGTGTGAACACTGAAATTGGGACTTTTGACTAAGACACTGCTTTTTCAATGCTTGTCCTCCATTTTAGCTAGAGGTAGAGGAATTTTTTTTTTTTTTTTTAAGCAAAGGCTGAAAAAGAGCAATGACTATTCTTTCAGATGGGCCCTAGAATTATTTGTTGTGGTACTTTTCATCACACAGCTTAATCTTAAACTTGGGAGTTTTAATAAAAGTTTAGGTTACCATTTTTCTACTCGATAAAATCTGGCACATTCAGCATTACTTAGACCCAGGGGGAAAAAGTTGCTAGTGAATTGATTTTGACTCTTGGCAGCCCCACAGCTATCAGATTAGAACTGTGCTGCATAGGTTTCTAGGCTTCTGTAATCAGCCGACTACTAGTCATTTGCACCACCCAGAGGCAATGTCTAAAACTCTTGAAAGTAGTAGGGGTTTGTCTACCTCCCCAGATTCAGGGTTGAAAGTAGGGGCTCTTACTATGCAGACCTCATCCAATACTCCTGCTGCTTACCTCCCACCTCTGAACTCAAGACAAAAGACAAGGCCTTGTTACTGGAAATGTGGTGAGCAACTGAGAAACAATGGAATCATCCCAAAGTGTGGATGAGGGTGGGTGAGAGATGCATACCTAACGGTTTCAGGTGCTAGGGCTTTACGGGAAATTATGTAAACATCATAAATTACACATACATATTTGTCTCCACTCCTACCTCAAATTCCATTAATGTGACAGAAAAAATGATAAAAAGCCATGGGCTCACAAAGACAAAGAGAACATGAGATGAGTCAACAGCAGAGAGAAGTCAGCTCAACTTTTGAAAGCAGAAATCAGACTAGTGGTACACCAGAGAGCTAAGGGCAATAAACCCAGCAGAGGACTCAGAGAGCTAAGAGCAGTAAGAACTGGTGAGGGGATTCACACACAGAATTTAGAAAATATTGGATCTGACTCATAGTGACGCCTCTTTGGGTTTCCAAGGTGGTATCTCTAAGGAAGTAGATTGCCCAACCTTCCTTCCGAGGAGTGGCTCGGTGGGTTTGAACCACCAGCCTTCTGGTTAGCAGTCAAATGTCTTAGGTATTATGACACCAGAGCTCCTCAGGAAGCAGAAGCACTGGGTATTTCTCATGGGGAGAGTCCCCACCAGAACCAATGAAGTTGTAATGAAGTCAATTCTGACTCAATGGTGACCTCATGGGTATCAGAGTAGAACTGTACTCCACAGGGTTTTCAATGGCTGATTTTTAAGTAGATAGCTTGGACTCTCTTCTGAGGTGACTGTAGGTAGACATGAATCTCCAACCTTCCAGTTAGCAGTTGAGTGCATTAACCTTTTGTACCGCCTATGGTAGCATAGTGGCTAAGACACTTGCCTGCTAACTAGACGGCTTGTGGTTCAAACCCACCAGCCACTCCTCGGAAGGAAGGTTGGGCAATCCTACTTCCGTAGTGATACTTCCTCGGAAACCCAAGGAGGGGTCGCTATGAGTCGGGGCCGACTCAACAGCACATAACAACAACAACAACATGTTCCAGTAGGCTGAAAATAGGAGAATTCTTTGAAAATCTCTATAAGAAGAAACTACAGATCCCCTTGCCTGCCCCACACAACATGGGACCAGCCCTCCCTCATCCAGCAGAAGAGTGGAAGCGGGACATCATTCTCCGGAGAGGACTCGGGAGAGGGACTCTAAGCTTTGGAATCCAGACCCAAGAGAAACAGGAAGGTTAAGTAAAAGTCCAGACCTCCCACAGCTCCTTTCCTCATGTAGTACTCAGAGCTCTGAAAGGCAGGCTCATACCCTTCCCTCCTCACTTCACCCCACAGAGAAAATTAGAGAATTCCTCTCTGGGGAATCTGGTCACCCCAAGAGAAATGACTTGCAGATAATAACATTTGAGCCAGTTACCCTCTGGGAAACCCCACTGAAAAAAAAAAAAAAAAACTCTTGCACACAGAGTTTTCAATCATCTTTTTATTGCCTCACTCTTGAATCTGAATGAACTCAAGGGTTAGCAGATATTTGAAAGTCTTTATGAAGAAAGCAGAGGAAAAACAGAGAAAAGGAAAGAGATGATGTAGGAAAAAAGGTATATTTTTAAGCCTGTAATTCATTTTTTTTAGTAAAAAAATACTTTTTTTCACTAAAAAAAATGTATCTATAAAACAAGATCAAGGTCCTATATAAATAGAAACATAAGAATATGATAACAAGAGTTTTTAAAATTTCATTAGAAGAGCTGGAATATAAAGTTGTAGAAATATATCAAAAGTACATATAAACAAGGAGTTTGAAACTAAGAAAGAAATATGAGAGAGTTAGAGGATTGATCCAACAAATTTGACTGCTAATTTTTTTTTTTTTTTTTTAACTCTGAATGAAGAAAATTACCAAAGAAAGAAAAAATTTTCTGGAACTGAAGGACATAAGTCTACTGATGAAAAGTTCCTATCAACTACTTAGCATAAATAAATGAATATAATACACAAAACAAACAACAAACAAAACACATCAAATCAGACCACCTTAAAATTTCAAAACATTGAGGAAAATGAGAAGATTAATATCTTCTGAAAAGAAATAGGATGTACACAATGATCAGGAATGAGAATAGCACTGGGTTTTTCAATAGCAACATTAGAAGTCAGAAGACAAAGGAGTGATGTCTTAAAAATTATTTCCAACCCAGAATCTTTAGCCCACCAAGCCATCAGTTAAGTAGAAAAGTAAAATAAATAATATATTTGCAGACATATTGTTGTTGTTAGTTGCCACTTAGTTGACTGCCAACTCATGCTCAACCAAATTTGACTATTGTGATTCATAGAGTTTTCATTGCCTGGTTTTCAGAAGTAGATCTCCAGGCCTTTCTTCCTAGTCTGCTTAGTGTGGAAGCTCTGCTGAAATCTGTTTAGCATCATAGCAACAAGCAAGCTTCCACTGAGAGACAGATGGTGGCAGCAAGTAAGGCCCATTAGCTGAGAATAAAACCCAGGTCTCCCACATGGAAGGTGAAAATTCTACCTCTGGACCACCACTGCCATCTATTTTCAGACATACCAGTCTCAAAAAAAAAAAAAAGCAAATCCATACGTCTTATCCATTTTTTCTCAGATATTTATTGGAGGATGTGCCAAAAAAAAAAAAAAAGACTTGGGATCAGGAAACAGAACACCCAACACAAATGAGAATTCCTACAGTGGTGGTACAGGTGATGACAACGGCTTTATAGCTGGCCCAAGAAAATGACCAATCCATACAGGACCAGGAGAGCAGAAAGCTCTGGAAAAGAAAACTCTTGGAAAAGGAAGACTTGAATAAAATATCTTAGAGATTGGAACAGAAACTTCTAGGAAGATAATCATCAATAAAAAATATGAAATAGATTTCCTGATGTACTGGAGCAGGTATGGATTGAATTGTAACCTCCCAAAATATGTGTTGTAAATGCTAATGCCTATATCTATGGATGCAATCTCATATGGGAATAGGATTGGTCTTTGTTATGTTAATGAGGCCATATTCAGTGTAGGGTGTGTTTTAAGCCAATCACTTCTGAGATATAAAAGAGCAGATTGGCACAGAAACAAGCAAGCACAAATGTGGGAGAGATAAATGTCACGTTGAGGTCTTTAAGGATTGCCTAGAAGAGACAAAGATTTTCCCTCAGAGCAGGCAGTGAGAGCCTTCCCCTTGAGCCAGCACCCTGAAGTAGGACTTTTAGCCTCCTAAACTGAGAAAATAAATTTCTGTTTGTTAAAGTCACCCACTTGTGGTATTTTCTGTTATAGCAGCACTAGATAACTAAGACAGAAACTTTCTGAGAAGTTTAATTAATTTGGTAAAGAATTTGAGGATAAATAAATGATAGATACGCTTAAAAATTAGGAAATGAAAAAGAAAAATAAAGCAATTATTAACTCCCAGGAAGATAAAATGTTAATCATGAAAGAAAATTATCCTAGTACACTACATGGTTCACCTGTTGAAATATGATGATATTACAGGGACTTTGGTTTAACTAGAAATTAAATTCTAGAGATAACTATGTATTGGGAGAATGTGAGGAGGGTGTATAAAAGAAGCCAAACTTTATATTCCATAGTGAGAAGTTAATAGATGATATCCAGATCTGTAAAATTAACAAATAACAAGGTAAGCTAGTTGTTTTACAATATGGAGATAAACATCAGAAGAAAGAACTGAAGGAGTTAAAATGTTTGCCAGAGGAGTAGGAATAGGGGTGGGGTGGAGTGAGGTAAGCAAAAACTGCTTTGGTTTTTGTTACTATTATTATGAGGAGCTCTGGTGGCACAGTGGTTACAATATTTGGCTGCTAACCAAAAGGCTGGTGGCTCAAACCCACCAGCTGCTCCATGGAAGAAAGATGAGGCAGTTTGCTTCCATAAAAATGTACAGCATTGGAAACCCTATGGGGCAATTCTGCTCTGTCCTATAGGTCACTATGAGTCAGAATCCTTGTTATAAAACTATTTAACTTAATGTGTGCATACACACATTGATAAAAATGAAGATTTAATTTTAAATATTTGTTGGGCTTTGACAGTCAGAAGAAATTCAAGTACCATTAAAAAAGAGTGCATATTACATACTTGTTCATACATGGCACCAGGAAAAATGATATATACTGTACTGGTCTTTGGAAAGAACAAACAGTTAAGCACATGGTTCAGTTGGAAATTTAAACACCTTGGAAGAAAGCCCTGGCTATCTGCTTCTGTAATGTCATGGGGTTGCCATGAATTGAAATTGACTTGACAGCAACTGGAGGCTTTTTGGGAAATCAAGTGTTTATTTGCATTATCTATTTTGTTCACCAAACCATTACAGAGATCTTAATGTGTTCCAGTTATGCAGTGGAGGCTGGAGACACAATAATAAAGCATTATTTTTACACCTGAAGATCTTAGAGTCTGGTGGTGAAGGCAGAGTCCAGTGGTGAATCCAATGCTAGAGAAAAGCCCTTGACATTGTGGAAGATGAAGTAGTACATTCAGAGGTAGCCATTTTGACTTAATTGCTTCATGGCTTTTTGTGTTTTTTTTTTTTAAAGAAATGCACATTACCAACAATGATTGTAAGTATGACTGAAGACTGGACAGCATTTTGTTCTGTTGTACCTAGGGTCACTATGAGTCAGAAGCAACTCGATGGCACCTAACAACAGCAGCAACATTACCTTGGAGTGATGAGTAGTACAAACAGTTACATGTGCTTGCTGCTAATCAAAAGGTTAGAGGTTCAAGTCCACTCAGAGGACTCTCAGAAGAAAAGCCTGGAGATTCAATTATGAAAATCCTATTTACTTACAGGAAACCCTGTGGAACACAATTCTACTCTCAAATACATGGGGCCAACATGAGTCAGAATTGACTCAATGGCAACCGGTTTGTATAATCAGAGAAGTACAATAAAGGTTGTTTTTGTTTTGTTTTATTTTTTAACCTCTGTTAACGCTGGGTTAACCTCTGACAGTGTCACTTGCCCCAATAAATAAACATAATAAGGAGTATGACAACATGAATAATATCAAATTCTCAACGAATTATTAGAAATGTAATCAAAGTCTAGAGCAGAAAGATGAGACTATATTTTGACCCAAATATCTGGTACTATCATAACTGCTGACATAGTGTCTAACATATTCAACACATTCAATCAAAATCACAACTCTCTATTCAAAGAGAAAATAAATGGTCATGGGTCATCTGTATGTAGTATTATGTGCTCAGCACACCTTGCATTCTTCTGGTTACAATACCTCCTGATTTTCTTAAGTAGCTGCTCTCCTCACCCCAGGAGGTTTGGGGAAAACATCTGCCACAGCACCTGGCATGAGATTTTGGCAAATGATCCAGATGGCAAGCCAGGCCCATGGTATTATCCTTCTCTGGAGTTAAAGGTGGAGGCATCGGCCTCTCTTTAACTTTGGAGCACAAGCTGAGGGAATGTCACATCAGAGCTACTTTGTCCATGCTACCTTCAGGGAAAGGAACCTTGGAGAATATTATAATGGGCTAACCAGAAGGCTGACGGTTCAAAGCCACCAGCCACTCCTCAGAAGGAAGGCTGGGCCATCTACTTCCATAGTGGTACAGCCTCAGAAACCCAAGGAGGGGTCGCTGAGTCAGATCCATTTCCATGGCAGTGAGTTTTTTTTGTTTTTTTGTTTTCTTTTTTTGGTATACCCTGCCCTAAGGATTTTCCATATATTACTTATTTAATCCTCACAACAGCCCTCTGAGGCAGGTTCTAATATTGTCCTCATTTTACTGATAAAGAAACACAGGCACAAAGAGGTTAAATGATTTTTCCAAAGTCACACAACTAGTAAGTGGTGGCGTCAGGTTTCAAAGTCTAGCCTCGTAATCAAGGCACAGAGCAGAAGCCAGAAGTGGGGAAATGGGATTTCTGCCATTTGCAATGGAAAAAATAATCACTGGTTCATAAGCCTTAACTGATACACATATTCTACCTAAACCTTTAGCTAAAAATTCTTTCCAAGTAGGGAAACTATATGTTAATTGAGAAAAAAAAAAAAAGGTAAATATTGCTACTGTGACTTTACAGGAAAATTCAGAAAATCTGAAGTGCAGACCATTCAAAATCAACTGTGAAATGAGGGAATGAGCACACGAGGAAGAACTTGCACAGCCTCCTTTCTCCGGATATGGGCACGTCTGCATGGCAGTTTGCCGTCTTGGGACAATGAGGACGTAAGTCAAGGCTGACCTGCCAAAGGTGACGAACAGAGAGAAAGAACCTGAGTTCCTGGGGATGTCATTTGAGCTAAGCCATCCAAGGAGTCCCCAGGTAGTGCGAACAATTAATAATTAATACCCTTGACTGCTAACTGAAAGATCAGTGCTTCAAAACCACCTAATGGTCTCTCAAGTTCACCCTTAGATGCCTCAGAAGAAAGTCCTGACAATCTACAATTGAGAAATCAACCATTCAAAACCCTACAGAGCACAGTTCTACTCTGGTGCACATGGGGTGGCCATGAGTGAGAACCGATCTAATAGCAACTGGTGGAGCCATCCAACCTCTGGACATTTGGTTGTGTTAGATAACAGATTTCCTTAAATCATTGTGAGTTGGCATTTTCTGTTAGTTGTAGTCAAAGGATTCTATCTGATACTTCTGTAATTTTGCCTTTGCCATTTATTAGCTATGTGATATATAACATTCATATATATATATATATATATATATATATATATATA
>NW_006921592.1:27405023-27441467 GCF_000298275.1 Orycteropus afer afer
CCTCCTTGGGTTTCTGAGGTGGTATCACTATGGAAGTAGATTGCCCAGTCTTCCTTCTGAGGAGTGGCTGGTGGGTTTGAACCACCAGCCCTCTGGTTAGCAGTCAAATGCCTTAGGCACTATACCGTATATAGCTTACACATAACCAAAACCCAAACTCACTACCATTGAGTTTATTCTGACTCATAGTGACCCTCATAGGGTTTCCAAGCCTGTGAATCTTTACAGAAGCAGACTGACTTATCTTTCTTCCATGGAGCCACTGGTGGGTTCGAACCACCAACTTTTTGGTTAGCAGTCAAATGCCATAACCACTATACCACCAGAGCTTACATATACAGCTTACAAGTTTCCTCTTCTGAAAAAAAATGGGTTAACAATGCTTATTATTAGATTTATTATAAGAGGAAAGGTTCTATAGATAACACCCAAAACAGGGCAGAAACTTAAGATATACCATATGGTGTTACACGTAATAAAACAACATCCTTTTGGACTAGCAAAGACCTATTTTAAGAGGCACACTTCTTTAAGCTCTGATCAAGCCCCCATTCTACTGGTCATGAAAGCAACCTAGTTGGTAAGGATTGAATGATATTCCCCAATAGATATGGTGAAGTTCTAATGCATCTGCCAGTGAATGTGACCTTATTTGGGGAAATGGGGTTTTTCTTTGCAGAAGTTATCAGTTAACACAGAAGGATGGATCCTAATCCAAATCCCTTCTGAGTAGCATTTTATAAAAGAGGACAGATACCTAGAGTCACACAGAGGGGTAAAACAGCATGTGAGGATCCATTGACAAGACAATGAATGCCTAGGATTGCTGGCAGCCACCAATAACTAGGAGAGAGCCCTCAGAAGGAATTGGTAGAGCCAATACCCTGAATTTGGACTCCCAGCCTGTGGGGGGAAAAAAAATTGTGTTCCTTGAAGCCACCCACTTTGTGATATTTTGTTATGACAGCCCTAGGAAACTAGCACTAGAGGCTATGCAGTTATAACCCAAGTTAGAAAGGGCCAAAAAGTTACTAATCATAGTCCAGACCCCGCCCCAGGTAAAAGAATGTCTTGCAGGCAGACTCCAGTATAATTAACAAATGTTACAAAGGGACCACATCTGAATCTTTGTATTTATTTCATCAGACAGGCCAAAATTTGAATGGGAAATGGAAACCAAGCTTCCAACTCAACCTCAGAGTGTCCCCTAATTTCTGACCAAGGCACATTTGTTAGAGGAGGCCGGAGAAATGTCACTACTGCTTACATCAGCTATCGATTAACCCAGAACTTTAATCTCTACTTTGAAGCTATTCAAAAAAGAGACCTAACTTTTGAATGAAATATTTTTTCCTCTGATGTGGTTTTTAGGAGTATGGATTCATGCAAATGACTCCACAAAAGTCCCGTAGTTTTGCTCAGTCTCTTTTCCTTTGAGGATTCTCCATTCACATGCTGGGTAGACTCAATGGAGCTGTCAATCATGGGCCCCTCCTCTATCAGGAAGTAGACTTAAGTTCCAGAACGGCCAGGGCACCCCAGGACCTGCCACAGTAACGGCTTCAGGTGTGGGTGGGTGGCTTATGCTGGTTCTCCAGGATTCTTCTGGAGAGTAGGAGTTGAACCCTGGTAACACTAAGATGTGTTTTGTGAGGCCTAAATAGCATTTGCCAAAGCAAAAAATTTTACATGAAAACTTCACATTTCTGGCTTTTCTAGAAAATGAGGATTTGATGATACTGTGCCCCATCCCTGCCCTGGCTGCAGCTGTGTCATGTGTTGTTGGTGGTGTCTGTTGCCACCAAGTCAGCTCCTGACTCATTCCACCTCCATGCATAATGGAACAGAATGGTCCTATACCATCCTCTTGATCGGGTGCTACCGGAACCACTGTGATCTGTAAGGTTTTCGTTGGCTGATTTTCAGAAGTAGATTGGCAGGCCTTTCTTCCTAGTCTACCTGAGCTCTGCTTAAACCTGTTCAGCATCAAAGCAACACACAAAGCCTCCACTGACCGGTGGAGTCTACACATGAGGCGCATTGTCCAGGAATTAGACTCAGGTAACCTGCATGGAGGCAAGAATTCTACCACTAAACCACCAATGCCCTCCTGGTTCGGGTAATCTTCCTTTTTCATAGTGCTCAGACTTGGCCCTTGTCACACAGATTTCCTGCCTGGCCTCTGCTACTCACTCTGTAGAGTGATGGGGAAGACTGCCCAGTGCCTTTTGATCTCTGGGCAAGGAGACTGTCCAGCTGGGGCTTCTAACCAGAAGCATATCTAAGGTAGGGCAGGTACTGCAAGTGCCCTGGGTGCCACTTGGGAGGAGACAGTTTCTATTAACCATCAGTTTCCGTTGCTGGATGTGAGAGATCACTCAGCAAGTTAAAACTAATACTTTTGTATTTTTGAGCCTGCATGGGTCAAAGCAGACTGTGTGATCATGCTGTGCTCAATGCAGAAAGAGAAGAAACTGAAAAAAAAAATGACTTTGAGCACATCATAGATCAGTTTCATCAGTGAACAACAGAATAGTGCATGATGTAGTTGGACTTGATTTGATGGCAAACCAAAACCAAACTCAGGGCCGTGGAGTCAATTTCGAATCATAGCAACACCTCCTTGGGTTTCTGAGGCAATACCTCTGAGTAGTATATCGCCGATCACAGTGGGGTTTTATTATAGTGCTGGAAGGTGAATCCCCTAGGTTGGGCTCTCAAAGTGCGCAGTGGCTGCCAGAGTGCACTCAAACATGCTAGGGATCATGAAGGTGGCACAGGAACAGATAACACTTCATTCTGTTGTAGATGGGGTTACTGAGTCGGAGCTGACTCCACCGCAACTAACAACAGAACTCATTATCTGTCTCTCCTTTTCTTAGGAAGGCCTGACAGATTATCCATGTGACTTGAATGTGTTCCCACAGTTGCAATGCACAAGTATTGTACTTTGTTCTTTTAAAGTAAACTATGTAACAGAGATGCTGGGATGATGCAAATTATTTTTTAAAAATGCTTCCCAGGTAGCTCTGCAAGTCTGCATTTATCTGTAGACAAATCTGTTTTCTATTGCCCATGTTATTGATTCTACGTATCCAGAAAATTAATTTCAAGGCACAGACTCCTGGCAAATTCTAATGGAGTCTGGACTTTTCTTCTGCTTGGGAGATTGTGTAGCTTTGGGAGTGAGTGTGTGTCTATGTGCCTCCCACCCCACCCCCCGCCCCACCCTTCATGAGCAAAGAGCCAAGGCACTCACTCAATGAGTGCATTTGCAACTTCTCAAAGGAAGTAAAGACAGCCCTTAAAAGGCACCGGTGCTTTTTCTTGGGATGTTTACAGAGAAGTAACCCCTGTGTCATTTTCCCTGGCAGGGAGGTCCTTGCCTTGATTGCTAATAGTCTGTGTACTTTAGCCATGTGTGGTATAACCCATGGTCGAGGAATGGAGTGGCAAGATTCCCTCCACCCTGCAGCTTTCTTTTAACTCCACAGAACACAGGGAGGCTGTGCTGGCCTGGCCCACCCAGGGAGCAGAGTAGAGTTTTCAGGCGGGAGGACCTCCTTGGAATCTCACTCGCCCAGTGCCCAGCGACCAGCCCAGACCCCAGTGCTCCCCTCCAAGGAGACTGAGCAGCCCTCACTGTCCTCTTGCCCAGGGCACCAGCATGGGTCTTCCAACCTGGGGCAGCAGCAAGGCCACAGTGCATGTCCTTCCCTAGTCTTTCTCTCAGCCAGTTCTACTCTCTCTTTCTTTTTAAATTGTTGTAAAAATATATATATGAGTCGGGTCTGACTCGACGGCACATAACAACAACAAAACACAAAAAATATAGATAGCACAACATTTACCAATTCAGTATTATGCAAATAGACAATTCAATGAGATTAATTACATCAAACATGTTGTGCAACCGTCACTAATGTCCTTTGCCAAAATTTCCATCCCCATAAACAAAAAGGGAACTTCAGTGGTTAGTGAGTAAGACATTTGGCTGCTAACCAGAAGGTCAGTGGTTTAAAACCCCCAGCCGCTCCTCAGGAGGAAGATGAAGCAATCTACTTCTGTAAAGATTTACAGCCTTGGAAACACAATGGGGATCTCTATGAGTCAGAATTGACTGGATGACAGTGGGTGGTGGTGCTTCCTAAACAATAATTTCCTCATTCCTTTCCCTCCTGCCCCTGGTAACCACCATTAAACTCTGATCTCTATATATTTACCTATGTAACTTACTCCATATTAACTAGACCATTGACTTATTTCATTCAGCATAATGTTTTCAAGTTTCATCTATGGTGTGGCATAGAACTATCATATGACTCAGCAATTCCACTCTTAGGGCTATATCCAAGAGACTCGAAACAGTAAAATGAATATGTTCATTGCAGCACTATTTTCAATAGTCAAAGGGTAGAAACAACTCAAATACCCACTAGCAGATGAATGGATAAACAAAATGTGGTACGTATATACAATGGAATATTCCTCTGTCATAAAGAGACATGAAATCCTGATACAGTGGTTCTCTCTTGAAAAGCTCACGGAGAAGCTTAAGAAAGGAAAGGGACAGCACACCAGTCACCTGAGAGTGTGTCCATAATGTCACCAAATAGCACAGGCCAAGGACAGCAGGGCATCTCCAGGAAGGATATTCCTCACTTGTGACACATGATGGCTCAGATCCCTTGACAGGCTGAAAACCAGACTGGAGGCCTAGGTGCCCAAGCTGAGGGGCCCGCAAGGGATGAGGGGTGGGCAGGGGCCTGATCATTACTGGGCTTGGAAGGGAGTTTGAATCTTATTCTAAGGGCTATGAGAAAGGGTTTATGTTTCATAAAGACTCTGTGGGAAGAGGGATGAAGGAGGAGTGGAAATGGAAGCAGGAAGTTGGCGGGGGGGGGTGGTCAATGTCTTCTAGGGAGGAAGGATGGGATAAGATGGTGTCTGTACTGGTATGTGCCAAAAAAGGCAAAAAAAAAAAAAAAAAACCACCACCCGCTGTCATTGAGTTCATGCCAGCTCATGCTGACGCCATGTGTGTGAGAGTCAAACTGTGCTTCACAGGGATTTCAATGGCTGATTGTCCAGAATTAGATTGCCAGAACTTTCTCCTGTGGCAGCTCTGGGTAGACTCAAACCTCCAACTTTTCAGTTAACAGCCAAGCGTTTTCACCAGCACCCAGAAACTCTAACATGTTTCAGAGGCCAGGATGTCATGTCGAAGTTGGTCTAAGCTGCCACTTTTTCCATGCTTAGGTTCTAGAAGGGCTGATGGACAAGAAACGGATATTTGACACAATAATGTGTTAGGTTATGATAAGTTCTGTGAATAAACATTAAGCAGAATGAGGGGGAAGGAGAGAGCACATGAGGAAAACTGAGCCTCAGAAGGAATGGATTACCAGGACCCAGTTAGAAATCTACAGCACTGGCCTACGACCTCCGCTCTCCTGCTTTCCAAAGTTTCCTGGTAAGGATGCTGGTAAAAAGATACAGAAAGATGGGACAAGGAGAGGGGCACAAAAGGTATCAAAAGAAAGACATGAGGCAAAGGTAACCACAGGGAGGAAGTGAGAAGGGAGTTGTGACATGGGGGATTTTAATGAATATCATGAAACAAAATGTGTATAAGCTATTGAATGGAAAATGAATTTGCTCTGTAAACTTTCACCCAAATCACAATGAAACATTAAAATAAATACATAAAATGAGCAATTGAAAAACACAGATTCTGGAGCCCAGATTCACTGAATCGGCAGCTCCAGAAGTAGAGTCCACCCAGCAATAGGTATTCTGATAAGCTTCCTAGGCGAGTCTCATCTGCAGACAAGTGTGGGAAATACAGACTGAGGACTCCTGTGGTTTGTGGAATCCAACAGACTTGAGCTTTAACTCCGTATTCCTTATGACCTTGGGCAATGTACTTAACCCTCCTCTTCCTCACCATTAAAATAGGAATTCTAAGAGTGCTAGCCTTGCAGGTCTGCTGTGAAGATTAAGGATAAAATGCACATAAACCATTTGGAAGAGTGCCTGGCCCATAACGTGGGTGGTAAAATATGGGCAAGGAGCCCTCTACTGCATTATCTGAAATTCTTGATTACATTTTATTGAGTCTACATTAAGTACTACTATTTATGCTTTAGAGTCCTTGGGTGGTACAAATGGCTAATGAGCTCAACTTCGAACCAAAAGTTTCTAAGTTCAAGTTCACCCAGTGGCCCTCAGAAGAAAGGCCTGGAGATCTATTTGCAAAAGATCACAGCCATCGAAAATTCAGTGGAGCCCAGTTCTACTCTGACACATGTGGGATTGTCATGAGTTGGAATCTACAAGATAGCAATTGGTTTGGTTTTAATTCATGTTTTGTATTTTGGAAGGCGAAAACTCTTTCTCTCCCTCCCCAAGTTAAATCAAGTTACGTCTTAGTGATCCCACCTCTAAGTAGCTCTTCAGTTGACCCATTTCTTCCATCGCCACAGCCAACGCTCTGTTCCCAGCACTCATCATCTCTTACTGCAATCTCCAACTGTGGTCCTCCCTCACCACTCCCAAACCATCCATTCTCCAAACCGTAGCTCTTACTTTAATCAGATTGGCTCACTTTCTTACTTAGTTGAACAGCTTTGTTCTTCAGATAAAATTCAACATCATTATCATGGTTCACAGGATTGTCCTAATCTGGCTCCAGCCTCATCATGAAGACATTATCCCTGGAATTCTCATTCACAATTTAAACATGATTTATTTGGGAAGCCTTTGGTCCCCCTCTGATATGCTTTCATAGCAACACTTTGTAAAAGTTGTCATATTTGGAACTAAAATAATGTGTCTTCCCCTGAGGTGGTTAGCTCCATGACAGTGGGTCTTGTAAGAGATATGGCATTTATTGGCATTAAAGTCAACTGGGATTAAGATGGAGGATTAAGAGTGCCAACTCTTGAGACAAAGCCCTAGATTTGAACCCCATCTTCATCACTTACTAGTCACGTGAGCTTGGGAAAATTATTTGGACTTTCTAGGCTTCAGTCCCAAATCTAACTTATGGAGCTAAATTAGATTAAAAAAAAAAAAAAAAACTCACTGCTGTTGAGTCAGATCCGACTCATAGTGACCCCACCTTGGGTTTCTGAGGCAACATCTCTACAGAAAGTAGATTTCCCAACCTTCCTTCCGAGGGTAGCTGGTGGGTTTGAACCGCCAGCTTTCTGGTTAGCAGTCAAATGCCTTAGACACTACACCACCAGAGCTCCTACTGAATTAGATAATCAATTAAATTTAAATTGACTTAATTAGGATTAAATTAGATAATAAATGGAAACTGTTGAGGTCATTCCCAGATATGTGACAGACACTTATAAAATGTTAGCTCTGATACTATTATTCACCCCAGACCAGTATCTAGACCAAGGCTTAGCCCAGACATTAAGGACTCAATAAAAACTTGTTAAATGAAGAATGTTCCTTATTGGCTTTTTCGGTATCATGGCATGCTAGTATTTAACGATGCTTCTATTCCATAGCTGGCTAGGATCTTAAGTGTGTATTTTGTGCAGAATTAAGAATGGAGTTCCTATAGAGCAGTTCTGAGAAGAGATTCTGATTTTGTGAGTAGAATATGTGTCATCAAGCCAAATTTCCTTGGTGGGGGATGGTTTTGAAGTAACTTGTTTATGCCTGAGGCATTTGACTGCTAACCAGAAGGCTGGCAGTTCAAACACAACAGCCCCTCCTTGGAAGGAAGGTTGGGCAATCCTACTTCTGTAGTGATACTGCCTCAGAAACCCAAGGAGGGGTCGCTATGAGTCAGGTCCGATTTCACGGCAGTGAGTTTGGTTTTGGATTTTTTTGTTTAAAGAATACTTTGGAGCACTTTTGGCTTTCAAGTTCTCAAAAATAGATTTCAAAAATGGAACTATTGCAGTGCAATCTAATTCCTTCCTTTTTCCTTAGGGATTGCTGACTGCAGGTTAAGTCATATTTTTAGTGTATAGATGCAATGTATACAATATGCAGGCTTGGGTCCAATAAACATTTTTAAATGGTTAAAAACATCCATTCTTGGCATAGCGGCATTGCCTAGCTTCCTTCATACAGCCTCAAAGCAGAGTCTCTAAACCTCCCAGATGTGAGCTAGGAAATGTATGGGCATCACATAGACAAGCTCTGCAGAGCCCCTAATCACCCTTTGATGCATTTGATGTTGAGCAGCAGTGAGTGAGTGTTGAGACTGGGGAGTAGTCTGAACTGCCCAAACCTCCTTCTGGACCCCACCCCAGCAGGCAGTTCCTCCTGATCATTAACGCTTGTGGTATGCAAAGAGGGAGACACAGGTTGTTAAGTAGCAGCCTTCCATATGCATGACAGTTCCTAAAAGATGTATGTTGCTGTTATCTGCCCTCTAGGAAGCTCCCTAGTCATGGCGATCTCATGTACAATGGGATTCGACCATCATGATCCATACAGTTTTTATTGGCTGATTTTTCAGAAGTTGGTTGCCAGGCCTTTCTCCCTAGTCTATTTTAGTCTGGAAGCTGTACGGAAACTTGTTCAGCATCATAGCAACATGCAAGCCTCCACTGACAGACTGTCCTTAAGGTGCATTGGCCTACAATTAATTCCAAGTGACCCACATGGAGGAGTTCTAGTGGTGGAGTAGTTAAACCATTTGGTGACTAACCAAAAGGTCAGCATTTGAACTCACCAGCAGCTCTGTGGGAGAAAGATGAGGCACTCTGCTTCCATAAAGATTTACAACCTTGGAAACTCTATAAGGCAGTTCTACTCTGTCGTGTAGGGTCACTATGAGTCAGAATCGACTCACTGGCAGTGGGTTTGGTTTGGTTTTGATCCTACATTGAAAGCAAGAATTCTACCACTGAACCACCACTGCTCTCTGATGTTGACTAAAAAAAAAAAAAAAAAAAGCCTCTTTGTGAGTAGTGATGACAGATTTGCCCCAGCCACATGCTAAAATAGCAATTGATCTATAGTCTCAAGCTGCATCAATAGAGTGAGCCTATGTCCTTGACGTTTGGATGTCCCACTTCCTAGGTAGACCAGTGGGTAGGGAAGGAAGAATGGTATTGAAATTCCCATGTGCAATCAAGTGAAGTACTGACATTAAGCAAATGGGCTATGAGAATGGGCTTTGCTCAAAATGAGCTACTCTTACCTGGAAGAAGTGAGGCATTGGTGATTCAGAGAGAGAATTCTCACCTTTCACGTGGGAGACCTAGGTTCAATTCCCAGTCAATGTACCTTATGTGTAGCCCTCATCTCACTTGTCAGTAAAAGCTTGTTTGTTGCTGAACAGGTTTCAGCAGAGCTTTCAGACTAAGATGGACTGGGAAGAATGACCTGGTGGTCTACTTATGAAAATCACTCAATGAAAACCCAATGAATCACAGCTGTACGATCCCCACCCACCTTAGGGATGGTCCACAGAGTGCCCAAGAGTCTGGGCTCACTCCATGGCAGCCAACAACAACCTGGAGAGAACCCTGTCACAAGGTAGTTTAAACCAGTGCTTCTGAAACTGAAATGTGCATATGAATTACCCAAGGATCTGATAAAATGCAAATATGACACAGGAGGTCTGAGATGGGGCCTGAGATTCTGCATTTCCAAGAAACAAACTTCCCACTAATGTAGATGCCTCTGGTCCCTAGGCCATACTTTGGGTTTATAATGGTTAGAGAGTTTGTAGGGGGGAGCCTCAGAAGGCAGCATATTGCTTGCAAAAATGGTGCTTATTTCATTCATGAAATATTTCCCCACTTTCTTCTGACAGGGCCTGTCTCCAGTATCTCCACACCAGTTAATTCACAACCCCCGAGGTTGGTCACTGGCCCTTCCATCAAAACTGGTAAAATACATTCACATCATGCTCAGAATCAATCTGCTCTCCCCACCTCCACTGTTCACCTTTGGCAACGGAAGTGGCAATTCCACAATGTGTTACCGTGGCCTTCCCGGACTCTTCTGCTGTTGGTTTCCACAAAGAAAATAAACAAACAACTGGGAGAAAAGGAGTTGCAAACAACATTCCACTGTTCTGTTCACCTTAAAATTGCAGTGGTTTTTCTGCTTCCTCTCAAAATATCGACTGACTGAACTTATTCTCCCACTTGAGCATTTTAAGTGGACCCTTCGCCGGGCAATCCCCATATTCAGTTTTGACAGCATCTGATGGTCTTTTCACTTGGAGAATTGTAAGCCAAGATGTTTGTGTTTATGTCCCAATCCCAGAATAAATAAATAGCTATACAGTATTGATATCACCTGTCAAAATAGCCTTGGCCTTTCTGGGGCACAATGAAGTCTCTCCACGTGATTGGCTTACTTACTGGAAGAATTCAAAGGCTGTTTATCTCATTTAGTCAAAAAAAGACCTATAATTACTGCATTTTGACCCCAAGGCAGGCAATTACTCCACAAAAGCCCTCCACAGGAAACCAGACATTAGCTTGGCTAATTAGGCTGACATCACTCACAAATGGCCCTGATCACAATGCAGATGGGGCCCAAACAGCCAGGATGCTGCTGGACTTGCGGAGAAAGGTCCTTCCTGGCCGAGGTGACTGGGGTAGCATGTTGTTTTGAGTTGTGTTTTGTTTTTTACTACTTACTTTTATGTCTTCCTTGAAGCACAACCCCTTTCCCAGGGACAGGCTCTCATCAAACAAGAAGGGGCTCCCGGACAAACTGGGCTCCTTTATTGCACAAGGAGGAGGAAGCTGGGGAAAAAAGAGAGAGAGAGAGAGAAAGGAAAGCAACCAAGGTTGTAAATTCTTTCTAACATAGGAAATCGTTCTTTGCCCTTTAGGAGCGTGGTTTGTTATTTCAGCCGTTGAGACACATTTCCTAGCTTCATTTTGTCCCTGCATATTTGGGGAGTTCACTTCTATTTGAGGTCCATGAGGTTGAGCAAATAAAATAAAATAAAATAAAAATGCCCAAGCATGTAGAATTCTCTCTTAAAGAATCTGATATCTCCACAAGGAGCCCTGTGGGTGGGTTATGGAATCATCAGTTTCCTTCTGTGCACAGAAAAGCTGGATAGAAAAATGGTGCCCCTGTGCTCACTTTACCTTTAACTCCTGGATATCCCAGCCGTTGAAACAGGGTGTACATGTTGGGAGGTTTTAGGGGCAGTAGCAGAATAGGTGATTCTCTTCAGAGGTGCAGGCCAGAGGCATTTCTTGAGTGCCAGTGCCAAACCAAAGTCCTCTAATTTCCTTGGGTCTGGGATCTCTTGCCAACTAACTCATAACAAGGTGACTTAGAAGAGATGGTTCTTTTGTTTGAATGGGTTTCAGAAAATAGAACATGGCCTAAGTCTGCATGAGTCAGCTTTGCTTGAGGGATCAGAGTGGCTGAGGTGTGTCATCCCTTGGGGCGCACATCGTGGTGGAAAGTGGCAAGGCAACAGATACTGAAGCACTCAGACCTTTTGCCCAATGAGTTTAAGATGAGGACTAGAAGCTGGATGAAGCAGCACTAGGTGGAGAGAGGTGAGTATTCTTGGAGAGAGGTGCATGTGCCCAGCAGGTGTGCTGCTGTGCTCTGGATGACTAACCGGTTCCAGCTGCCCAGCCATGTGATAACCAAATGGAGAGCCTTCCAGAAGGAGGCAAGGCACAGTTCTATGAGCTCCAGGGGGCCAAATCTCCCTGGCTTCCTACCCATGAAAGAGTCTGGATATTTTGTGATGGACAAAGCCTGAAGCAGTCAGTAGCATTTGCTCCTGGTCTGGAAGTCAGAGGTTCTAAATTTTTGCCCATGTCTACTCTGGAAGCACTTTGGAACTCCCAGGGGAAAGGTCCCAGTTGGTGTTGGCTGCTGTTGAGCGACCACGCCCCGACTCATGGTGACCCACATACAATGGAATGAAACATTGTCCGATCCTGCACCATCCTCATGGTCGTCAGTGTGTTAGCATCTTCCAGCACAGTATCGGACAATGCTCTGTTACGATCCCTAGGGTTTTCACCAGCTGATTTTCAAAAGGAGCTTGCCAGTACTTTCTTCTTAGTCTGTCTTCATCTAGAAGCTCTGCTGAAACTTGTTCAGCATCATAGCAACATGCAACCCTCACTGACAGATGGGTTATGGCGGTGCATGAGGTCATTGGATGGGAATCAAACCTGGGTCTCCCATGTGGAAGGCGAGAACTCTACCAATTGAATCATCAAAAGCCTAGAGGTCCAAGTCCACCCAGGAGCACCTCAAAAGAAAGCCCTGGTGATCTATTCCAAAAAAGTCTGTCATTGACAAATCAGTAAAGATCAGTTCTACTCTGACACACATGGGGCCACCATAAGTTGGAATTGACAATGACAACAGGTGAATAGGTCATACTAACATCTCAAAAGTCTCTAGGCAGCACAATCAGTTTGCACTTGACATTGATAGTTCAAACCCACTCAGCAATGCCACAAAAGAATGGCCTGATGTTCTGTTTCCATCAAAATTACAGCCAAGAAAATCGTATGGTGCAGCTCTATTCTGTAACACATGGAGTGGTGATGAATCAGAAATGACTCAACAGCAATGGTTTTGGCAATGGGTTTAGTGATATTTCACTGTGATTTTTCAGGAATGATTCCTCAGTGGCTAACCAAAAAGGTCAGTGGTTTGAACTCATGAGTCACTCCATAGGAAAAAGATGTGGCAGTGTGCTTCTGAAAAGCTTACAGCTTTGGAGATCATATGTTGTTGTTGTTGTTATGTGCTGTCAAGTCGGACCTGACTCATAGCGACCCCTCCTTGGGTTTCCGAGGCAGTATCACTACGGAAGTAGATTGCCCTATCTTCCTTCCGAGGAGTAGCTGGTGGGTTTGAACGGCCAGCCTTCTGGTTAGCAGTCAAGTGCCTTTAGGCACTATGCTACCAGCCCTTTTACTCTGTCCTACAGGATCACTATGAGTTGGAATCAACTCAATGGCAATGGATAAGATTCTTAATTTTCACTCCTTGGAAGGAGGGTTGGGCAATCCTACTTCCGTAGTGATACTGCCTCAGAAACCCAAGGAGGAGTTGCTGAGTTGGGGCTGACTCAACAGCAAATAACAACAACAGTTCAACTACTTTGATTACTGTGCTCTTCCTCTTAGTCCTACTTTTAATAGAGAAAACTCTTCTCACCTTCCCTTCCTTTTCCTCATTCCAATATTCCTCATGGGAATAAAAGAATGTAGAAAAGTGTCCCCCTTTACTCTTAGATTATTTTGTCCTAAAGGAGCTTGTTATCAGTTCTCACTGGCTTTTACTATGGGCCTCAGAGTCAGCTGGGAATGAAAGAAGGAAGCAGCTGGACAGAGAGCGAGAAGGAGCAGGGTCTGTTCTTTGTGCTTGTTTATATTCATTTTCTAGTCACAGCTCAAGTTGTTTTGCTTTCCACTGCTCAATGTGATGAGGGAAATGTAAATGCACCCACTGTTGTTTAAGCCTCCTGGACAGTAAAAACAAAGGCAGCCGTTGCTGTCTTTCCCTGAAATAATGTCCGATAACCCTTTGGAGAGCTCTCCAAAGATGATTTACACATTTCAAAGACTTTTGATGTTAGAAGGGATCCTAGCCGAGGCCCTCAATAAACATTGATTATGTGACTATTGTGTGCCTGGTTTTAGAGGGAGGCTAGGTTAGAGAGCTGCATACTAATAAGACATAATACTAATGAGTCCCTCTCTTCAGGCTCTCTATCTAGCAGTGTACGTAGTTATAGAGTGAAGTGCTTATGCAGAGACAGGGCTAACTCAGGGAGCCCAGGGACTTCTGCAGCTCACTTTCCATGAACCAGGGAACTCAGTGATTAACCCAAACCTGAGACTAAGACTCAAGTAAGGTGTCTGCTAAAAATATGAATTCCTGGATCCCACCTCAGAATCAGAATCTCTGGAGGAGGGGCTTAGGAAGCTGTATTGTTTGTTTTTAACAAGCTATCCATATAATTCTCAGAATCATCCCAGTTGGGAACCAAGGACCCAACTCAGCCCTCTTATTTGACAGGTGAGAAAACTGAACTGCAGTGAGGTTAAAAACCTCCTCTAGTGTCCTCACACCTAGCTAATAGCCTGGTCACAATTCAATCCAAGTTATCTGACTTTTAGACCAGTGCCTGTCTTGCCAACTCAGAGATGATAAATAAGTTTATCTGATGTCAACTCAGTTTGATTGCTGGTGGCTGCCAACAGGCTATGTCAGGAAGGATTCTGAGAGCCAGCCCAAGCACACTTGAAGTGGGCACCATGACTGGGAGGGAATGCACATGATGAGTAAGAAGAATCATGGTATTAGTGGGAATCTTGGGCTTAGAGACCAGATATCTGGGTTGAATAACGGCTCTTTCATTTGCCAGCTTGGCTTATGCTCACCTAGAGCAGTGCAACTCAACATGTGGTCCCTGAACCAGCAGC
Source organism: Orycteropus afer afer (assembly GCF_000298275.1). Classification (NCBI taxonomy): domain Eukaryota; kingdom Metazoa; phylum Chordata; class Mammalia; order Tubulidentata; family Orycteropodidae; genus Orycteropus; species Orycteropus afer. Next base: position 27,419,447 of record NW_006921592.1, read on the forward strand.
AAGAGTAGCACCTGGGAGCTTGTGAGAAATGTAAGTTCTTGTGTCCAACCCAAGAACCATGAGGCATTGGTGGTTCAGTGGTAGAATTCTCACCTTCCACATGGGAGACCCTGGTTCAATTCCTGCCCAATGCACCTTATGTACAGCCACTTCCATGTTGCTATCCTGCTGAGAGGTTTCAGCAGAGCTTCCAGGCTAAGACAGACTAGCAAGAAAGGCCTGGTGATCCACTTCTGAAAATCAGCCAGTGAAGACCCTATGGATCACCATGGTCCAATCCATAACCAATCAAGAGGATGGTGCAGGGGTAGGCAGGATTTTGTTCTGTTGTGCATGGGGTCACCATGAGTCAGGGTCTGACTCAACAGCAGCTAACAACAATATTAACTTCAGACCTACTGAATCGGAATCTTGGGAGTGGAGGCCATGGGTCTGTACTGATTCTTATACATACTAAAGTTCAAGAAAATTGGAGTGATAATGTCTGTGCTTTTGGCTGGGGATAAATGAGAAGACATTATAAACTAAAAATCTCCCTGTAAATGTAAACTAGTCTCTCTCCTCCTGTTGTTGTTGTTGTTATGTGCCGTCGAGTCGGATCCAACTCATAGCGACCCCTCCTTGGGTTTCCGAGGCAGTATCACTACAGAAGTAGATTGCCCCATCTTGCTTCTGAGGAGTGGCTGGTGGGTTTGAACCACCAGCCTTCTGGTTAGCAGTCAAGTGCTTTAGGCATGACGCTTATTTCCATGGGCTGTTCTGCATGTAAGTAGAGGGGTTTTCCCATGTATCTCAGCATTTACCTTGGTGCCTCTTGCAATACACATCTCCTTTGGTTGCATGTGGAACAAATGGAATTCCTCAGAGATGTCCTGAGAATGTCAGGACGTTTCTTCTAGTCCTCATCCCTCATAACCAATGAAAGCATGCCAAGGGTACGTACTTTTAGTTCAAGACATCTGTATTTGCCAGCTCCGAGCCAGCCTTCTGACCACGTGGCCAGCATTGGGCAACTACTACACTTCTTCATTGCAAAGCCTTTCATTCTCTGTGAAGTAATGTGTTTGGAAGCCTGAGTGAATCAGAGACAGTAAGCATTTGATTGTTTACATTATTTTTCTTCAAACATGGCTCTCAGCCCAGAATGAATTTATTTATTTTTACATAGTACTTTTCTATTTCATTTGGGAATTTGCCACCCCCTCCAATCGCTCTTTCAGCTGCTCCCTTTCGCCCACCCACCCCTCTTGCCACCCTTCTTGTCTTGCCTGCCTCTTCTGTGGGGTGGAAATTTTGTGAAAGATGCCCCATCAGCAGCCTTGAAGCCAGAGCCTCTGTTCTCTGCCAGAGTGGTTTGCTTGCACGTTCTGCTGCCCACCCACAGACCTGACAGGGAGAGACCACCAAGTGCCAGTCAAACAAAGGTGTGCATTTTCCACAAGCCAGTTTCCTTCTCCCTTTGGGTGTACATTTAACTGTGTGGGTATAGGTGTGGGCAAAGGGAGCACCTGTGGAAAAGCAAAAATAAGGAGCAAGACCACCTACTCATTTTCTGGAGTCACCAAACCCAGACACTAAGATTGGACCAGCTTTTGTTCACCATCACTTTGGGGAGGAGGAAAACTAGCAACCTGGACATGAAAGCATCAATATCTTATTACAGGTCCCTTGGGCCAAGCTGTCCCCTTCCTACCCCCCACCCCGTTTGCAAAAACAGACTGTTCCGCATATGGGATGGAAAACTGTGTCCTGGCAAAACACAAAAAGTAAATATTTAAAGGGAAAAAAGCACACACAAGGAAACAAAATGCCTGGCGTTTACATTTCCATGGTTTGCTGCCAAGTGTCTTCCAGCTTCTTACCCAGCTAGTGTTTACCATGCCATATGGTTTTGAGACCAGTGGATTAAAACCCGCCATGGTTGTGGAAAAACATCAGTGCATTTGTTCTGGCCTTTCTCTCCCTGCATTTGTTGTTAATTTGCAAGTTTCTCACATCCCTTGGCCGATTGCTGTCAGTGTGTTTACATGTTTTAGATTTCTGTGGAATCTGAACCACTGCACCACACAGAGCCTGCTGCAGACCGTCTCTGGGAGGAAGGGAGGCAGCTCCAGGGTACTTAAAGGGAAATTTGAGAGCAGAGCCCTGTGGCATCTATGATGCAAACTGAGTTCACTTTCTGATGCTTCAATGATGAATAAACCAATAAAACCAAACCCATTTCCGTCTGGTTGATTCTGACTCATGGCAACTCCCTGTGTGACAGTAGAACTGCTCCACAGGATTTTCTTGGCTGTGATCTTTAAGGAAGCAGATTGCCAGGCCTTTCTTCTGTGGTGTCCGTGGGTGGGTTCGAACCGCTATCCTTTATGTTAGCTGCTGATCACAGTTTGCACCCCCAGGGACTTTGTCAATGATCAGTAGCCAAAAGCTCACTGCCAATGACTCAGTTCTGACATGTAGCCACCACATTGGGTTTCCAAGGCTATAAATCTTTATGGAAATAGGCTGCTTCACCTTTTTCCCACAGAGTGGCTGGTGGGTTCAACCTACCAACTTTCTGGTTAGCAGCCAAATACCTTAACTCCTACACTACTGCTTTCCTCTAAAACATGGACACCCACTCCCCAAAAAAGGAAAGAAGGAGGTGATTTTGTGTGTTAGTAAGATCCCCCATGTGGCATCCTCCTATGATACTGCTGAATCAGTATCTTGAAGGGTAGGTCAGTCATTGCCAGGAATAGAGGTAGAAAATTGTACAGCATTTAAGAAACAGTGTAAGAAGCAGAGAAGATGTGAACTGTGGACCAGATGGAACAAAGCCTTGCTCAATTCTCACTTCAGGGCAGAACTGCTGTTGTAATGGATTATAATCAGAAATGAAATTGAAATAGTCTATGCAAGTTCTGACACTTCATTCCCCAAATTCTAGCAAAGAATCACAGCACCAATGTGATGACTTGGGGAGACAAGATACATAAGGAAAGTTATTTTCCCATTACAGAAGTTCACATAAGCAGTTGGAGTATGATTTGTGAGTCCAAATAAGATGCCCCAGCCATGTGTCCATAACCTTTTCCCACCATCCCTCATTTTTTGCCCAGTGACATTTCCACAGACACAGCCATATGGAGAAAATGCCATTCTTATTTCTCATTCTGTTCCATCCAGTTCACACTGGGATTCTCTTTAAGTCGGACCCTGTAACACATTCAGCTGGTTATGGGGGATCACTTAGCAGGAGACATAGGCGCCTTTAGGCTGTGGATGTACGGGTGGGCTAATAGGCCAACAGATGTGTGTTCATCATTGAGGAGAGGGGAAGACATACTATAAAATCATCACATTTATTTTTTGCAGCTTTTAGCCTGGGTTCACAGAGAGGCTGTCACCATCCCAATTTGGAAGTTTTCTGATTCAGAAAGATTGAACTACACTTCTTTATTTTAATCAATCATGCCTTGAGGTAGCATGGTTATTAGAGCAAAGGGCTTTAGATGCTTTAGATACCTTAAGAAGCCATCTTGTCCACTCCAGACTCCATCATCCTCACCTCTCATACTCTGAGCATTAACCTTCAGTTTAGACTTTATGTTGTTGTTGCTATGTGCCATTGAGTTGAACCTGACTCATAGCGACCCCTCCTTGGGTTTCTGAGGCAGTATCACTACGGAAGTAGATTGCCCAACATTCCTTCCTAGGAGTGGCTGGTGGGTTTATAGGACCTCTAATTCCAATAAGATATCTTAATGTGTCTCAATATTTCTAGAGTTATTCACATATATGATTGCTGTTCATGAGATCAGAAGTGATTGCACACAGATTGACATTAGCCCTCAGATACTTCCTTGTACCAGCTGCCATTGAGTCAGTTCTGACTCACGGCAACCCATGTGTGTCAGGATTTTCAGCTGCTGATTTTTCAGAAGTAGGTCCCCAGGCCTTTCTTTGAGGTGCCCCTGGACTCAAACCTCCAATCTTTTGGTTAGCAGCCAAGCATGCTGACCATATGCACCACCCAGACACTGCTACCTCCCAGTAGAGACACACAAACTTTTAATTAGATACCAACTTCATGAACCAATGCCATAAACATAATTATAAAAGAATAGAATAATGTGCCACAAAACAAAGTCAGCCCCAGAATGGTAAAAGAGAGAAGTGAAAGAAATCCCTACAAAGAATCCCAAGGTCTAAGCAGGAGGTCCCACTTTGATCAAAGCTAGGAAGTAGCCATTCCCCCGATATCACAGAGACAAACAATCTTAACTATGATACAAACAAAATAGAAATGGAATACTAAGCTCTTTTTTTTAAAAAAAAAAATAGCATCATTTTAAGGCTATAAAGTTTTCTCAAACTACAGTTTTAACCACTTTTCATAGGTTTTAATAAGAAATATTTTTCCTTTCCTTTATTTCTAGATAATTTATTATTTTAAATTTTCCTTCTTCATTTTAATAAGGAACCCTGATGGAGTGATGGTTAAAGGGTTTGTCTACTAATGGAAAGGCCAGCAGTTTGAAGCCACCAGCTCTCACAGGAGAAAAGACCTCTGCTACCATAAGGATCACAGCCTTGGAAACTGAGTTTCTAGTCTGTCCTATAGGGTCGTTATGAGTTGGAATTGACTCAACAACACACAGCTACACCAGATTATCTTCCCAAAATGCAGACAAGTTCATACTCTCGTCAGTATCAGCTGAGAAATCAGTCTCACCAAACTTCTACTAACACTGAATATTATCAGTATTTTTATTTTCTGCCATCCTGACCAGCAAACAGATGCATCCCTGTATTGCTATATTTAACTTTCCTTCAATTACTAGTGATGTTGGAAATATTTTCGAATGTTTGATATTTGTTTTCATTTCAACTTTACTGAGTTGCTCATTTTGTCTACTTTTTTCCTCTTTGTAAAAGGTTCTCATATATTAGAGATATTAACACTTTATCATATTTGTTTCAAACATTTTCTCTAATCCCAACATCTCTGTCAATATTTTTATATTGTCTTTTGCCATGCATAAATATTTAACTTTTATGTACTCAAACTTTTCCTTTAAGACTTTTTGGTTCCTTGTCTTACTTTACAAGGCTTCCTTTCCTTGTTGTTACAAAACATAATTCTAAATTCCTAGTTGGAACTGTTTTATATTAGATATTAATTTAGGTATCTTTATATGCTTGTAATATTAAGTTATCCTATATAACATGAAAAGTCCTTAGGTGACGCAATTGATGTGCTCAGCTGGTAACTGAAAGGCTAATGGTTGCAATCTCCTCAGTAGAAAGGTCTAGTATTTTTGAAAACTCAGCCATTGAAAACTTTATGGAGCACGCTTCTACTCTGACAACATGGGGTTGCCAAGAGTTAGAACTGACTGGATGGCAACCAGAGATAGCATGGTTTAGCAAACTGTGGCCTGCAAATAAAATTTTATTGGAACACCAACCAAACCAAACTCACTGCCATCAAGTCAGATCCAACTCTTAGCGACCCCTGCTTGGGTTTCCAAGGCACTGTCACTACAGAAGTTGCCCAACCTTCCTTCTGAGGAGTGGCTGCTGGATCTTTTTTTACATAGTCTCTATGTTTGCTTTTGCACTAAAATGACAGAGTTGAGTAGTTCAGACAGAGACCCTATGGCCCTCAGAGTCTAAAATATTTATTATCTGGCTCTTTACAAAAAAGGGTTGCCAATCCTTTGCTATGTGAATTCCTCAAATGTGTTCTCATTTATTCAGATTCTACTTTTTGCTTTCAGCGTTTTTGTTTTTAGTGGTCACCAAGTTGATTCCATACTAGAGACATCACAATTCTTTTTGTAAATCAAATTTAATCTTGGTGTGCCTGGAGAGAAGATCAGTGTCATTTTTTTAGGGGCTCCAACCATTTAGGGGTCTTTTAGCAGGTCAATTAAGAACCCTAGACTACTGAGGAAAGGGTCTTGCTTGGTCCCTGCCATGTGGTGGTCACTGTGGTGGCTATAGCACCATTAGCTAACTTTTGCTACCACCACTGGACAGCAACCCTTCACTAGCTGTAGACACTGCTGCACCAGACAGCACACTGACTGAGCCCAAGATCCTTGCTGCTATTCTAAGCCCGTGGTTGAGTGACTCACTCTCAGAGGCACCCAGGCAGCCACTCACCTAAAATCATGCTTACCTAATACCCTGCTTGAGAGTAAAGCTTCTATTCTCTCTTCTAGCCTTGGATATCTACCAACATGCCCACCTCTGTCTCTCAGCTGGGCATCAAGGCTAGCCCCTCATCTCCCATGGAAGCACAAATGTTCCTTTTAGGTTTTGCTTTATAGTACTGAGCCCTACTAAATAGAGAACCAGATAGTTCTTGAAACATTTTATAAAGGCTGTTACTTTTAATTATCAGTCATTATGGGAGCACTAGCTCAAGAGGAAGAAGGGAAATACTTCTATTTTTCCTTGCTGAGTCTATATGAATGAAGCGAAATTAAGAAAGATACTAGTTGATTTTCAATTTGAGATGATATGCTAACCCTCTTTTGTAGCCCTGAATATATTGTAAGTGTATTTTCATATCCTTAAATAACCTTAAGATATTATTTTAATGGATATAAAATATAATATATATCATTTATATATACATATGTGTGCAGGTATATATATGCGTATAATAATACATGGGGTTGTCTTGAGTCAGAATCTAACAACAATAACATGTATGTGTGTATATAAAATCATTTCCACTAAAACATAGGTATGCTCCAACATTTGGGCTTCACTTTGAATGTTTACCAAAATCTACTATTCAAGTTTGGCTTCAGCCTTTGGAAGCTCAAGGAGTTGATTGCTGGCTTCAATATCATTTCTGAACATGATCAATCCCCAGACAAACTTGGATGGGATCAATGATTGTGAAAACCCACAGATTCACATCATATCTAATCAGTATGACAACAGTACTATAAACGAGACAAGGTGTGCCATTTAAATTTATCATTTATATCTAATTATTCACATTCAAGTCTAGGTTAAGAATCCTGGATACAATGTAGAGTAAAATCTCCTACATATTTTATATATTGAAAGTCTTTTAGTCAGTTGACATATAAACAAATAATTACCAACTCAAGAGTAAAATGCTGAGATAAATAATACAGATTGTAGAAACTATTTATTTCACATGCAAAAATGATTAACAACTTTCTGGTCATTAAATAGAAATGTCAATAATATAAGGGAAAATAATAACCATAAGATTACATTATAATTCTAATATTTAGAGAATTACTTGGTACAGGAGCATTGACAATATTAAACAAAATAAACTTTAAGAACAATATTTACTTTTAAATTTAAACTTAATTCCACATAGGCCATTAGTCTTCTTTTCTGTGTGCATGTGGCTTGGGTGAAAGTTTACGGAACAAATTAGTTTTCCATTTGACAATTTATACTTTTTTTTTTTTTTTTGTCTTTTGTGGCATTAATTGCAATCCCTTCAATGTACCAGCACTCTTCCCACTTCCTTTCTGGGCTTCTCTTTTCCATTCATCCATCTTCCCTGCTCTTTCCTGCCTTTTGAGCTTTCTTTTTGGGCAAATGCTGCTATTTGGGTCATGTATGGTTGGTTGTTCTGAGGACTGCATTCCTCACAGGTGTTACTGTTCATTTTATTGGCCTGTCTATTGTTTGGCTGGAAAATGGTCCCTGGGCATGAGTAGGCCATTAGTTTTACAAGGAAAGAGTCTATTTAGGAATTCTTATCTATGAGGATGAATTTAAAGCTGAATGTCATCTTTGTCACCTCAAAATTTCATAAGGAGGAAAACAAATATAAAATCATATATAACAACATGCTTGATAAATAATCATTGATTCATATATAATAAAGAATATATATATATACATATATGTATATGTGTGTGTATATATATATAAGTATATATATATATATATAATGTGCTGATATGTTGTCAGGTGCCATCGAGTCAGCTCTGACTCATAGTGGCCCTGTGTACAATAAACTGAAACACTGCACAGTCCTGCACCATCCTCACAGTCCTTGCTATGCTTGAGCCCATCGTTGCAGCCACCATGTCAATCCTTCTTATTGAGAGTCTTTCCCTTTTTTGCTCACCCTCTACTTTACCAAGCTTGATAACCTTCTCCAGGGACTGGTCCCTTCTCACAACATGACCAAAGTAGATGAGAGGAAGTGTGGCTGTTCTCACTTCCAAGAAGTATTCTGTCTGACTTCTTCCCAGACAGATTCATTTGTTCTTATGACAGTCTATGGTATTTTCAGTATTCTTCACCAACACCACAATTCAAACACATCAACTCTTCTTTGGTCTTCCTTATACATTGTCCAGTTTTCCATATATATGAGGTGATTGAAAATACCATGGCTTGCGTTAGGCACACCTTAGTTGTCAAAGTAACATCTTTGCTTCTTAACGCTTTAAAGAGGCCTTTTGCAGCTGATTTGCCCAGTGCAATAAGACATCTGATTTCTTGACTGCCTTTTCCATGAGTGTTGCTTGTGGAGCCAAATAAAATGGAACCCCTGACAATTTCAACCTTTTCTCCATTTATTGTGATATTGCTTATTGGTCTAGTTGTGAGGATTTTTGTTTCTTTATGTTGATGTGTAGTCATTCGTCTTCATCAATAAGTGCTTCAAGTCATCTTCACTTTCAGCAAGGAAGGTTGTGTTGTCTGTATATCACAGGTTGTTAATGAGTCTTCCTCCAATCCGGATGCCATGTTCTTCTTCATATGGTGCAGTTCTTGGATTATTTGATCAGTATACAGATTGAAAAGTAAGGTGAAAGGATACAACCCTAATGTACCCTAATAACTTCCTGATTTAAACCATGAAGCCTGTCAGTTTGTCATACTGTGGTAGCTTGCCTATGACTATGAGGCTGGAGGCTATGCCACCAGTATTTCAAAGTAACTGTGAAAAGGTTGGAAAATATCATGCTTGGTAAAGTGGAGGGTCAGAAAAAAAAAAGGAGAAGCTCCTCAATAAGATAGATCAACACAGTGACTACAATGATGGCCTCAAGTACAGCAAGGATTGTGAGGATGTCACAGGACTAGGCAATGTTTCGATCAGTTCTACATAGAGTCATTATGAGTCAGAGCTGACTTGATGGCATCTAACAACAACAATCTTTGATATAAGGGGAAATAAAATGGGGGAGAATCAGGGGAAGGGGAAGCTAGATGGAAGGTACCAGAGCAGTTGTATTTGACTGAGCTTAAATTAAGACATGATATTTGAGGTTTGGACAACTCAGAAGGATGCCTTTGTCTGATATGTATAACCCATTTGAAGGTGAAATTGTGTTAACTGTAGCACTGGGTACAAAGTATCAAGTACTGGAGTAGCCAGTGGATCTGAATTTTCATGAACCTAGGGGCTCGTTGTGCTAGCCACCGATTGGGCATCAAGGCAGCAAGTATAAAAATTTTAGGTATAACAAAATAAATTTCTGCAGTTTGCATATGTTGTTGTTGTTGTTATGTGCCGTCAAGTCAGCCCCGACTCATAGCGACCCCTCCTTGGGTTTCCGAGGCAGTATCACTACGGAAATAGGATTGCCCAACCTTCCTTCTGAGGAGTGGCTGGTGGGTTTGAACCGCCAGCCTTCTGGTTAGCAGTCAAGTGCCTTAGCCACTATGCTACCAGAGCTCCTGCAGTTTGCATATAAGAGATAATTAAATGTCTATTAAGAACAATAGAAAATTATGCTAAAGGAAACAGGTATAATAAAACTTCTGGGCAACACATAAAAATTTTACCGGTTCATAAGGCCTAATTGGTAAGACAGAGTAATTCCAAAGTTAATTGTTATTAATTATGGAAGAATAGAAAGGCTTCATATGCACAGGGAGACAGCTCAGGAGGCAGGAGTGCATGGAGGGAAGGATATGGGCAGAAGTAACTATGGAGAGGAAGTGGGAGGGGAGCTGTTGCATTGTGGGAAATTGTAGTCAATGTCATGAGATGAAGTGTATGTGAGCTGCTGTAAGGCAAATGAATTTGCTCTGTAAACTTTCACCCAAATCACAATAAATTTTTTTTTTAAAAAAGTTAATTATTATTAAACATAAAGCTATAACTTAGATGATTTTCATCTATCAAGGGATAATTATAAATTCACAAACTTTAAGGACTGTTAAGAAGAATAATAAAGCAAACACAATAAAAAACAGTGTACAATGTTACCTCTACTCACGTGATCTTGTTTCATAATATTGGGATGTGTTTTCTATGTCTCATGTCTGCTTCTGGCTGTCAGGCTGGGTGAACTTAAGTTTAACTTCCCCTGGGCTGGACAGTCCACTCAGTAGCTGCAGTCTTCTTTAGTTGGGGCAGGTGAATCCAAGTCAACCCCCTGAATTTAGTGGCACATGAATGAGTTAGAAGAATTAAGTAAGGCCTTTTCCAATGAGCCTTGAAGGGGTCTTTCAGTTGATGTCTTTCCCAGTACATGTAGTCTCCAGGTTGTATTTATGAGGCAGGGACCCCAACAGGTTTACTTTTACCAAAGACTTCTTGACTAAGGAGTTATGGGTTTTAGCATAATGAGTTAAAGCTTGACGGTGTTTTAATAGGCTAATTTGGGCTAAATTAGAATCTACTATAGCCAACCTATAAGGGAAGGCTGAGGGTTTTCCAGTGACAATTTCATGAGGTGTTAATTTATGTGGTCCAGAAGGAGTAGACTTTACCCTCAATACAAGAAGAAGTACCTGGGTCAAGGTAAGTGTAAAAAGGTGGAAAGTTTGGCTAAATTGATTCTTTAAGATTCCATTAGTTCTTTAGATAAGGGCAGAAGATTGTGGTGATAGGGACAATGGAATTTCTGAAAAACAGGAAAGATTTTATATACCTTTATGACTTGGCCAGGGAAATGGGTGCCTCTGTCACTACAGAGAATATTTGAACCTCCCCTTGTCGGAGTGCTTTTTCCAAAAGTTTCTTCACCACAAAAATGGATATAGCTTTTCAGCAAGGAAAGGCTGCTATTCAATGAAAAAACCTACAGATCATTACCAAAACATACTTATAACCATTGTAGAGAGAAAGCTGTACACAGTCAATTGCCGTTCAAGCATAGGTCTGTTAAGTAGATGAAATCTCCCAGGTGAAGTTATACAAGGATGACCTGGGTTATATCGAGAGCAGACTAAAGAAGATTTAGCTACATAGTCAGCTGTACTCCTAGGCAATCTAAAGAGTGCAGGGCTCAAGCAAGAAACACTTACAAATATTTAGGTATAACAGGCTTGCCATTGGGTCTTTTCAATGTGTCATTTTTTTCTATTTATTTGGCAATCCTCCTTTCTCTAAACCTCTTGTTCTTCTCTGGACATGAATTTGAAGAGCTACTAAATTATGCCAAGAGCTACCACTCTTTGTTCACTTCTCAATCAAATTCTTAGTTCTATAATAGCCTCCAGTGTTAAAATACTTACAAAACTCACAACTAGTAAGAGGGTCTTTTCTTTTTATGGTCAGTGCCATCAATTAATGGAGACAAGGAAGGTAGACACATGAGACAGAAGCCTATGGCATGTCAGACATCAATAAAATCACCCCATCAGTACTTTTCCATGTCAGTGACTGTCTTCCAAATTTAAATGAACATCTCAATGAACATTATTATTAAGAAAAGTATATAACAACCATGGCCACACTATCTTGCCCTGTTGCAAACCACAAATTAGTGATTGTGTCTTGCTTGCCCAAATCTTTCCAAATTTGAATTTCAGATTCAGGGACCTAATTCTGATGGGTGTATAAAAATCTTAGAGCTGCTTAAAGGTCTATCCCATCACTTATGATGCTATCAAGTGTAGGTACCTTATCAATCCCCTCCAAAGGAACTTTGGTGAAAAGGGTGGTGAGCACTTGTGAGGCAACCTATTTTGCAGATGAGTCAGCCAAATTAGTTCCTTTAATTTTTTCAGTTTGAAGGATATCTTTAGGTTGACGAGTCTGGATTTTCATCACAGCAATCTCAGAGAGGAGCAAAAGGGCTTCTAGGATGTCTGCTACTAAAAAGTCATTTATTCATGTGTGTTCCAGAAGATTTGAGAAATCTTATCCATTCCACAGTACTCTAAAATGATGGATAATCTCCAAAATATACATGCAATCATTGTAAATATTTAACAATCACCCAGAGGCCTGTTTGTAAGCCTTTGTGTGTGGAATCAATTCAGCTTGTTGTGCTTCAGAGAGCGGGCTGCTTTCCAGAACTTCGGTAGAAGTAGTGCAAAGTATTCTCCCTGGTAATGAAAACTGGTTGAATCAGATTTATGATAAGATCCATCCAGAAACAGAACTAAATAGTGCTTGGAAAGGAAGATTTCTTATAAATCCTGTCAGGGTGGCAAAAGCTATTCAGTTTGATCTAAACAATCATGTGGTGGAAAATAGTCATCACTGAGAGAAGGTAACAATGTAGTTGAGTTTAAAGAAATTATTATGTGCAATCTTAGAAACTGCTAAGAGAAGAGCTTCATAAGGAGTCAGTCTACTGGGTGATACATGTTGGGTTAAGCTTGAATTTTAAATGGCTGATACTACATGAGGGACATAGACATCAAGGAAATACCCCCAAAATATATCTCTTGTGTTCTCAATCAGTTTTGCAGTGTCAGCAACTGTCCTAAGACATGGGATAACCCCAGGTGACTGGTGTAATCACATATTACTATAATCTATAGGTCTTTATTGTCCTGTGTGTTTCTAGGTGAAGACCCAGAAGGCATTTTCAGAATTCTCATGAACAAAAACTGAAAAATCTAGATTATAATTAGGAAACCCAAACCAGGTGTATTAATTAATGCTTCTTTTAGCTGAGTTATGGCATTCAGGCCATCTTCAGCAAGCTGAAAAGAGCCAGATGGTGAATCCTTCAAGGATCTATAAAGGAGTTGAGCCACTGAAGGAAAATTAGGTATCCCAGTTCCACAATAGCTCCAAAGTCCTAAGAATCCTCTTAATCATTACTATTATTATTTTTAACAGGAGAAATAAGGTAGGCTATGATAGTCTCTTTTCTTTTGAGGTTTATAGTGATTCCTTTTGCCAAGATTATATGTTTCCGATATTTTACAGAAGGTTGGGCCAATTGTAACTTTTCTCTGGATACATTATCCACCGCCCAGTGACTAACTGTTGTAACAGCAAGACAAGCTTGTTGAGAATTTAACACCAACAAGTCATCTATGTGCTGTAATAAAGTTGATCCATGAATGAATTATAAGTGTTGTAAACTAGCATATAAAATTTGAGAAAATTTGGAGATTCTGTAAAATTTGTGGCTTGACAGTCCATGTGTATTGTTATCATCCCATGTGAAAGTGAATAAATACTGACATTCAGAGTGCACACGAATGCTGAGGAAAGCACTGCAAAGATCAACCACTAACATGATTAGCTTCTGGCAGTATATTGGATAAAAATTATGAGGATTTGGGACAATCAAGAATCAAGGAATTACTGTTTTATTCATGTCTTTTAGAGCCTGTACAAATTTTCATCCCTGGTCCCAGGTTTCTTTACTGGAAAGACAGGAAACCCAAACTGATGCAAGGTACTATTATATCCTTGTCCAAAAAAAGTCCTAAATAATGGGTGCTAGCCCTTCCTTAGCTTCCTTTTTTCCCCAGTGATGCCAAGGTACTTTTTGTAGAGGCTTAGAAGTGTCGATTTGAACTTTAATAGGGTCTTCCAACAAAATGTGGCTGACATCCATGGAGTTTGTAGCCCAGAGAATTTTGAGAACTGAAGATAGCTTGTTGACAAAGGAAGAAGGAACAGGGGAGGTTTCTTTTGAGTTAAGTATGTTTGCAGCATAGAGAAAACAAATACCTTCCTCTAGTTCCCTTACTTCTTTGTCTATATGTTTCATGTGAAGTAGCAGGGAAGTTCAAGCAAAGTGTTTGGAGAAGAGTAAGGTGGTAAAGAAGTGTAAAGAGATGTAGTGGCCTGAGGGGCCAATAAAGGAGAGGGTGCGGTGGGAGCAATATCAGCAGCAACAGCAATCAAATGGGTAAGTCAGCAATTATGGTGTTTACTGTTTGAATGTTTACAGTATTCTGGCACTGCACTTCCTTGATCTGTTCAGCTTGTTTGAATACATTATCCTGTAAGGACTCTAGTCTACTTTTCCTGGTATATTTTGGAAGCTTAAAAATACCAAACGTGAAATGCTTTCAATTGTCCCAACTTTACCTGGGAGCCCTTAGTTTCTAATTTCCTGCACAAAAGAGTGAGTTTACCTAGATCAAAACTTCCCCATCTTGGAATCTAAAGATTCCTTGGTGATAGCTTGCTATTGCTCACTATACAGAACAGCAATGGGACCATAATCCTTGCATATGTAAGCCATTAGAGTACTTGAGGAAGGCCCAGCTTGATCTTTAGACATGGCATTCCTCATGTTACCAAACAACATGTGTTTCTTAATGCACAAGTACCTGTGCCTGTGTATTCCCTTAATCAGTGTGTATAGAGACAGAGAAAGGAACCAAGTCAAGCTGTACTGAAAGCTATTGGCCACTAGATGTCAGTGCAGTCAAACCTAACTCAGCTTTTTTCATGATGCCCAGCAGACAGGCTGAAATATAAAGCAGAAAGAAGAACTTTACAATAAATCTTAATTTTAAACCTTAACTTTAAAGAACACCATCAAATGCAGCAATGTGAAGTCTTCAGGACTTGAGGGGACTCACTTTGGACCACCTCTGAGAATTAGAGAGGTGGCTGGAGTACACAGGACTCTTGGCTCAGTAGCTTTTAAGCACCAGGTCCAATGACTCTCCAATACAGCCAGTGGTGAGATGCCTTCAAATCCTGCTGACTACGCCACAGAAGTGTCCTAGGGTGAAGTATCACACTCTGTAAAAGTAAAATTAAAGGAATTATTGGAAGTCCAGAGATGGTCTGAACTGGTAAAACCTCCAAATTCAGAGTAAATATGGCCACTCCACCAGACAAGAAAGAGGCCAGCATTCTTATACAGTCAAAGCAGAAAATAAAGCTACAAAATCATGATTAACTGAAAGACAGAGGAGTTGAAGTCAGGATGTCTGAGAGCAGGAGCATAGTGGGGACCAGTGGATAACATAGGAGCTCTATTGGTATAGTAGTTAAAGCTTCTGGCTGCTAACCAGAAGGGCAGTGGTTCAAACCCACCAGCCACTCAATGGGAAAAAAAGATGAGACAATCTTCTTCAATAAAGATTTACAGCCTTAGAAACTTTATAGGGCCATTCTCTGTCCTAAAGGGTCACTAGGATTTGGAAACAACTTGATGGCAGTGGTTTGACTTTGGCTTGGTGAATACATATAGGTGGAATTGTATGATTAGTTAAAGGCACATAATTGCAAGCTTATGTGCTCTTCAGTTAATTACAGGATAGTCACAATACAATGGCAGAACATGTTTTTCTGGGAACTTGTTATTTAAATTGCATTCTCAAGCATGTTTATTTCTGGGGGTCTATTGTATAGAAGATTTATTGATAAGCTGTGCGTCAAGACCCTTCAGGCACAGGTTATCACATACTGTATCTGTTGAGCATAGAAGATCCCCTGGAAATAGTTTGTGACATCTTGCATCTGCCAGACCACAGAGAAGAAAAAATATTTCCTTCAGGGTACAGGGTTTAGGTCAGCAGAAAGGTTAGAGAAGCTATTGTCTGAAAAGGCAGTTTTAAAATTCAACATGTATTGCAGACTCATGTCAAGTCTGAAGATGGAATTATGGCTTTGTTTTCAGGCTGCTCTGTTTACACACACCAAGTGTCTCTGATTTTAGACTCACAAAAATCTCACTAACCAAATTTCAAAACTTTCCATGAGTTCTTTGAAAAGACAATTCCTTATGGTTTTGGGTCTGTGGAAACTAAAATTTTGAACAAAAAGTGTGCTTTACTGAAAAATAATTTCATAAGATGAAGACAAAGACTTTTGTGGTATAGTCTATTAGGTACAAAGTTCCTGCCAAAAAACATGTTATTGAGAAGCTTTTTTCCTTAATTAATTGCTTCTGAGTGTACAATTTCATGGTGCTATTAGACATGCTACTTTTGTGTTGTTTTGTTTTTTTTACCTTGCTTTGATGGCATGATGGATTAATGATAAAATGTGTTGTTCTTGTTGGTGTCCTCAAGTTGGTTTCCACTCACAGTGACCCATGTACAACATAATAGAGGTCAAGTGTGTTCCATCTTTATTTGTTTACCAAGGGATTTTTCCCAGAGAGAGCCAGTTTGAAGAAATATTTATAAAATAAAAAGTCCATCAAGAAAAGAATTGTGCAATTGTCTTAAATATCATGATGACTGTGAGTGATTTAAGAATCACCAGCATCCCATGGTTGTTCACACTCTTCAGTTGTGTATTGAGAAAGCAATTTATGGGCCAAAATAACTGCCTGTAATCACAAGCGAATGGGCCTCTTTCATCATTCATTTTCCTCCAAAGATAAATTACATGACATAGAAGAGATTTTGGGATTACTATATCATGTAATCTTTACAAAATGTTCCAACAAACTGAAATAGCAGCTATTACATGCTGAAAGGCTACTTGAACAATAGCAACAAAAAGCCTTAAAATGGTCCCATGCAGAAGTCAATACCAATTTAACATGATCACTAAATAGCAAAGTTAGCTTGCTGAGAAATTGTTCCTTTGCTGGAACACATTGAACAATTGAACAACCTCATGGGCTTTGAAAATGCAAGTATTTCATTCTTGAATCTGCTTTAAGATCCTCTTATCCTTCCATTGTTAAAAAGATGCTAGAATTGGCATATGTGCAGTGAAAGCTGAGATGCAGATGGCAATTCAGGGCTGGTAGTGTTATCTTCAAAGCTAATTGCATTTCTCCATGGCTATATTTTTAGATCCAATATTTAACAACATTTTTTTTTCCTCAAGTTCCTGCAAAAAATATTAGAAATAAAGATGACCAAGTGAAGGCAGCAATCTGAGGTCTACTAAAGAGATGCTTAGAAAGTCTCTTCAATCAAAGCACAAAACTTCCATTTGGGGGATGGCTTCAGCCCTTCAGTTACAAAAGGACAAGATGAGCAAATCACAGCTTTATTGCTCTGTGGTAAGGATCAGCATGAATCCAATTTCCATCTGGAAATGGATTCAGTCCTTCTCACTTCTCCATCCTATCACCACCCATAGCTGCTTCCAGAGCTCACAAGTCTTCCAGACTGACTTCTTTTACAACCCTTCTCTGATCTAGCCACTCTAAGCTGAGCCACAGCATACAATTTAAAAGGACACCATCCTTCTGACTGGTTCCTCATACAGCCCTTATTTAACCCTCAGTCATCCAGAACAAGGTAAGAATTCAAAAGTTAGAAAGACTCAGTCTTTCAGATTGCCAAATAGTCAGACACCATCCACTCCTGGCTCTCACTGCCCCAGTGGGTTTGTTAATGTCTCACAGAATTCTTGACCAGTATACTTGCATTTCCCATTTATTATAACAAGAAAGGATACAAACAAAGAGATACCTATGGCAAGGTTTGGGAGAGATCTTTGTATGAGGCTTCTGTTGTCCCAGTAGTACCACCTTCACAAGATCAGATGTTCTTGCCAATCCAGGAAGCCCCTCACCAAACCAAAAACCAAACTCACTGCCATTGACTAGATTCTGACTCATAGCAACCCCCACTGGGTTTCCAAAGCTCTAAATCTTTATAAAAATAAATTGTGTAATCTTTCTTTCATGGAGCAGCTGGTGGTTCGAACCATTGACCTTCTGGTTAGTAGTCAGATGCCTTAACCAGTACACCACAAGAGCTCCTTAAGAAGCCCCTGCTACTTCCATATTCTAGGCCTTTTATTGACTTCCTCACATAGTCAAGATTGGGGTATCATGGCATAGTTAATTGATTGAATCATTGAAAAGTCATGATTGATCAAATCATGCCCCCTTCTCCCTGAGGTTAGCTGACCAGATGTGTTGTTTGTAGCTACCACACATTTGCAAGTAATTGGTAGTGGTTTTAGAAGACAAAGATGCCTTTGATGCCTGAAAGACGTTGTTGTTGTTGTTGTTGTTATGTGCCTGAAAGATAGGCTTAGAATTTCCCAAGTGATGAAAGACAAAGGCCAAATTGAGGCTAACAAACCCATCAATCAATCTTCAAGCCTGAAAGGTGAAGAGGGAGAAAGACTTGACTTTAATCTGTTGTTTATGTTTTGACAGAGCAGGGGTTCTCAACCTCTGTACTATTGCCATTTTGAACTTGATAGTTCTTAGTTGTGAGGGTCTAACTGTCTTGTGCATTGTAGGATGTTTAGTATCATCCCTGGTATCTACCCTTTAGATGCTAGTAGCACTCCCTCATCCAGTTGTTACAACCAAAAATGTCTCCAAACATTGCTAAATGTCTCCTAGGAGTGGTGGGATCATGCTGGGAACCTCTGGTTTGGAAGAAACAAATATTTATAAAATACAGGTATTTCTTACTGATTTTGATGCTGTTATTTATAGTAGCCATGGAGTCAGCTCCAACTCATGGCAGCCCCACATCCAATAGACTGAAACGCTGCCTGGCCCTGCACCATCCTCATGATCATTGGTATGGTTCAGTCCACTGTAGAGGCATTGTCTCAATCCATTTCACTGAGGTTTTCCTTAGCCTTCACTTGCCCTCCACTTTACCAAACATGATATCCTTTTGCAACAATTGGTCCCACCTCATAGCATGTCCAAAGTAAAGGTGTTGAAGTTTTTGAAAATATTCTATGTTTTCTTTGGCTAATTTTCAGAAGTAGATTTCCAGGCTTTTCTTCCTGGTCTGTCTTAGTCTGAAAGCTCTACTGGAACCCTAGATGACCCTGCTGGTATGTAAAATACTGGGACACAGCTTCCAGCATCATAGCAACATGCTAGCTCTCACAATATGACAAACTGACAGATAGATAATGGTTTTACATGAAACCTGTAAAGGTTCTCCCTGATGTGTCCACTCCAGATAGAAGCATCTTCTTCAGAACCCAGAACTGCCAAACTGCACTCTGTGTTCCTTCACTGATTTCACTTGAAAGTGAGCTTCTATTTAGATGATAAATGTGAGTCTATTGACCACAGTAGCACTATGACAGTTGATGGTGCTGAGAGATTTCTGTAATAGAAATATAATTTATAATCAATCACTATAATATTAAATGTTAAATAATATTAATGATATTAATAGTTATATAATAATATTAATTACTAATACAATACTATTAATATTGTTAAGAAAATATATTGAATATTTAAGTTTTAATTACAAAGTCTCCAAAAAATTGAACGAAGCAGGAAGCATCAAAAAAAAGATGGAACGGATATAGAGAGTCACAGTATAAAAAATAATTGATCAACATTCAATCATCTCAGGAGGTAGCATAATCAAGAACCAATGATACTGAAGGAAGACATCCAAGCTGCACTGATGGCATTGATAAAGGCCTTCGAATTGATGTAATACTGAAAGCACTTACTCGTCTACGCCAAGAAATTTGGAGTACAGCTACCTGGCCAATGAACTGAGAGAGATCCATATCCAAGTCCATTCCAAAGAAAAGTGATCCAACAGAATGTAGAAATTATTGAAATTATCATTAATATCAGATACAAATAAAATTTTGCTACAGATAATTCAAAAATCATTTCAGCAGTACATCAACAAGGAGCAACCAGAAATTCAAGCAGGATTAAGAAGAGCACATGGGATAAGGGATATCATTGCTAACGTCACATGGATCTTGGCTAAAAGCAGACAATATCAGAAAGATGTTCACCTGTGTTTTATTGACCATGAAAAAACTTTGTGAATCCCGGAAAATCATGGATAACATTGTTAAGAATGCAAATTCCAGAACACTTAATAATGTTCATGCGAAATCTGTACATAGACCAAGAGCCAGTCATTTGAACAGAACAAAGGGATACGGTGTGGTTTAAAAATCAGGAAAGGTATGTATCAGGGTTGTATCCTTTCACCATTCTTATTCAATCTGTATGCAGAGCAAATAATCTCAGAAGGTGGACTATATGAAGAAGAATGCAGCATAAGGATTGGAGTAAGACTGATTAACAACCTGAGATATGCAGATGACACAACCTTGCTTACTGAAAGTGAAGAAGACTTGAGGTAGTTACTGATGAAGATCAAACAGTACAGCCTATGGGATGGATTAAACCTCAACAAAACATAACGAAAATCTTCACAACTGGACCAGTAAGCAGTATCTTGATAAAAGGAGAAAATATTGTGTTGTCAAAGATTTCATTTTATTTTGATCCAAAATCAACACCCATGGAAGCAGCAGCCATCAAGAATTCAAACAATATATTATATTTGGCAAATCTGCTGGGGGAAAAAAAAAAAAAAAAACCTCTTTAAAGTGTTAAAAAGCAAATATATCCTTTTGAGGACTGATGTTAACCTGAACTAAGCCATGTATTTTCAGTCACCTCATGAACACAAAAGCTGGACAATGAAGAGAGAAGACTGAAGAAGAATTAATGCATTTGAATTATGGTGTTGGCAAAAAATATTGACTACCCCATGGACTGACAGAAAAATGAACAAATCTATCTTATAAGAAGTACAGCCAGCATGGTTGAACTTTGTGCAATTGTTTTTGGTACAGTGACTCTGTTTTCCTTCCATTTTCTCTTGATTCTTCCTGTGTTATTCAGTATTTTCCCATAGAATCCTTTAATATTGTAACTGTAGGCTTAAATTTTTCTTAAATTCTTCCTGCTTGAGAAATGCTGAGTGTGTTCTTTCCCTTTTGGTTTCTTAACTCCAGGTCTTTACACGCTCTGTTATATTTTACTTTATCTTCTTTTTTTTTTTTTTCCTTGGTTTGGAGTTTTTTGTTTTGTTTTGTTTATTGTGATTTGGGTGAAAATTTACAGAGCAAATTCACTTTCCACACAGCAGTTCACATACACTTTGTCTCATGACATTGACCACAATTTACTACAATGCAACAGCTCCCCTCCCACTTTCTCCCCATAGTTACCGTTTCCTGTGTCCATCCCTCCATGCCCTCCTGCTCCCTGAGCTGTCTCCCGGTGCATAAGCAGCCCTTCTTTCTCCCATGATTGTTCTCTCCAAGGAGTGTATCTACCTCAGGTAAATGTTCAACTCATATGCCTGTCTTTTGCTTGGCTGGAAGCCACAGATGTGCGTTCAATTCCAGACTTGACGGAGAGCTAGGGGCCATAGTCACAGTGGTTCCCCCCTCCCTTTTTTTTTCTCCAAATGATTTTGAGTTTTGTCCACATTGTTCTCCCTCTCTATCCAGGATCTCTTACATAGATCCGCTTCCAAGTGATTGACCTTGGTAGCCAGGCACCATCTAGTTCTTCTGGTTTCATAGTTGTATAGGCTGCAGATTGGATGTTGTACCAGTCACTAGGACTGATTATATCCATGAACTTTTGGTTTTCTTCATTTTTCTTTGTTCTGGACAAGGAGAGACCCATAGTTGCATCTAGATGGCAGCTTCCAAGCTTTTAAGATCCCAGTAGCTACTCGCCAAAGTAGGATGTGGAACAATGTTTTGTGTAGTATGTTATGCCAATTGAGCTTGATGTCCCCTGCGACTACGGTCCCAAGCCCACAGGTTCAACTACTCAGTCCCTCTGGGAAGCTGGCTGTGACCAAGCAGTGACCACAACCTTGCCTCTTGTCAGCTCTACTATACACCTTGGAATTCAGATCACACATAAACTTATAGGACAGTTGTCTACCAACCCTATCCATGTTCTTGGGTACACTCCCCACTTCATAGACATACTTAATAGTTCAGCCTATCCACCCAGCTGTCCACCCATCTATCCACCCATATACCCAAGTTTGCCTTCACTGACAATGCAGTACTCTATGTGCAAAAGGGTTCATCTTTGTTGTCTGTACCTCCCATGTACCTCTCTATGTCTTTCTCTTCCTCAATGCCACCATATTG
>NW_006921592.1:27456701-27481755 GCF_000298275.1 Orycteropus afer afer
TTTTTTTCTGATTGATCCTTTTCCAAAGAAATATTCAGGTATTTGTCTCCAATCTTATTAATTCTGTCTTCCACTGCATCAATTCTACTCCTTTGCCCTTTCAATGTGTTATCTATTTCTGACAATTTAGTATTAATCTTCTGGATTTCTATCTGTAGATTTAGAATAATTTCTAATTTTTCATTTATTTTGTCATTCTGTTCTTGTATTTTCTTCCAAAATTCTTCTAGGATATTTTTCTGTGTTTTCTTTGGTCTGTCTTTCAATCCTTTGAAGATACTTAAAGATAATTCTTTTGAAGTCCTTATCAGAGAGTTCCAAAGCTTCTTCTTCCTCAGGGATCTATTCTGGATCTGTATCCTGTTCCCTTGTTTCTACCACTTTATCTTGTTTCTTTGTGTGGACTGTGATGGTCTGTTATCTCTGAGACATCATGGCGTTCTTGTGTTAAGACCTCTGTTAACTGTTTGTGAAGAGCAGTCAAGGGTGATTCAGGCTCTTATTGGTGGTTTTTTATCATTGGCCCATTGATGGAGAAGGAGGTGGTGGCTCTCGCTTAGTAAGTGAAGTTGCAGGAGGTATGGTTGTAGTTGTGTCTTATGGGGACTGTTGCTATCTACCACTAAGTTAGACAAAAATTACAACTGAATAACCATCAAAAAAAATAAAAGCACATGGAAAAAAATACACCATGTAGTCACACAGGAACAGTAACCAAAAAAAGGGAAAAGAAGAAGAAAAAAAAAAAAACAAGAAAACCTGCAATATCTGGGTATAGGGCAATAAGAGAAAAAAAGGTGGAGAAGGAGAAAAATGAAGAAAAATGGGAAAAATACAAAAAGAAAAACAAGGAACAGGGTTAAGCATGAAGAAAAAAAGGAAAAAAAAAAATTGCAATGATGAACAGGGAAAAGAAAAAGAGCTGAAAACTAGGACCTGGGAGGGGAAGAATAAAGAAAAATAGTAAAAAGGACAAATGTATTAATAATAGTAGTAGTTTTAAAACAGACAAAAACAAGCAAGCTAAAACCCAGAAAAAAAGAAAGAGAAAAAAAAAAGAAGAAAAGAAAAAAATCAGGGGAGAGTAGGGCAGGGCATCCAGGCTCTACCTGAGCACACAGACTGGGATGGACTTCCTGCAGGCCCAGAAAGTAGGTGGGAGTGCGGGATGACTGCACCTCCGTTCACCAAGGGGTGTGGGGTATAAGAGTAACAAAGGGAATGTTGCACCTTTTCAGTTGTCCAGGTCCCAAGTGTCCTTGGGTTACTGGCAACCAGAACTTGTTCTTAAGCCCCTGGAATCTCGGAGAGTTCTGTCTCTTTAAATATCCAAAATGGTCAAGCTGCTTGTAAACATTCAAAATCGCAGCACCCTCTAGACAGGCAAAAGTCCACAGGTCAGCCCGCCTTTCTCTTCACTGGTGTTTTGTGTTTTCTTCCCCAGTCACCAGAGCAGTCCTCGGTGCAGTCCCTGGCTAGCAAGACTGATTTTTAGGTTAATTCTTAGGTCCTACCACCAGTTGGCATTCTCCAAGTTGTCTGTGCTGTGCCATCAGGCTTGCTCAGGATCACTGCCAGACCGCTCCATATGTCTCCTTTTTTTTTGTATTTTCATGCAAATTCTTCTGCTAGTTGGGGTTTAGTCCACTTCTATATCCTTCCCTTCAAGGCTCAGGGGTCCAAGATTGTTTTCTGTGTCTGTGTTAATTGGTTCCCCTTTTCTTTGTTGAAGAGGGTCTTAGTAGTCTTTTTCCCTATTCCTCCATCTTACCAGAAGTCCCCCTTTATTTTCTCTTCTTGAGCTGCCCTTTAAAATCTTCTGTTCAGGTCTTTTATAGTTCTGGTTACCTAGTGCCTCTCTGACAAGAATATACCACAAATGGGATGGCCTTAACAAACGGGAGTTTATTCTTACAAATTATAAGCTTTAAGTCCAAGTTCAAAGTGCCAGGCTCTAGGGGCTGGGTGAAAGCCCCTCAAACTTGGGGTCCAGCTCTGCCTCCTGCGCCCAGTCCACTGGAGCTAGAGGTGTTTCTTCACTCAGACAGCTGCTGGCTGCAGAGGCTGAGAAGCCCCAAGGTTAATAAGCAAAAAGGCACAGTCTCAATGTTACCAAACCACATGGCAGGCTGTTAACTTAAGTCCATTGTAAGTCCCAAGGCCGGCAGAGCATGGCAGGCTGCTGAACAATAACAGGGCTACATGCAGGGTCCAAGTGTGCCATAGGCTAGAGACCATTCTCAAGGCTTCTCCTTATATCCAGGAAGCAGACCACATCCCAAAGGCAGCTACTCAGCTGCTTGTGGTAGATCCCACCGTGGAGTTGATTGCCAATCTCATCATGGGGAATAACTACCACCAGCTGCCCAGCCACTCAACCAGGCCCAGCCAAATTGACACACAAACATAACCACCACATTTATTTTATCTTTTTAGCAACTCTATGTTCATAAGTAAGTTTCTGAGTCTCAGCTGACATCCATTTTGTTTTTTTCTTTTTTTCCTGTCTTTCTATTTTTTATTTCAATTTCTGTGAAAGTTTACAGGGTAAATTAGCTTTCCATCCATTGCATTTCGCTTTGTGACACTGAATGCAATCTCTACGATGTAACAGCACTCTTCTCACTTCCTCCCTGTGGTTAACATTTCCCTTTGTCCTTCTTTCCTATCCATTCTTGCCTTATGATCTGTATCCCTGTGCAAATGCTGCCTTTTTGATCCCTTGATGTTTGATTGTTCTAAAGGGTGCACACTTTCCTGGTGTTTCTGTTCACCTCACAGACCTGTCTATTGTTTGGCTGAAAGTTGAGCCATAGAAGTGAGTTCAGTTCCAGTCCTTCAGGGTAACTAAGGGCCATAGTCTTGAGAGTTTTTACCAGTCATTATCAGACCAGTTAGCCTAGTCTTTTTTTTTTTTTTTTTTTAATGAGATTTATTCCACATATTCTCCCACTCTATCCAATCTATGTATCCATTCATAGATGAATGTTTGTATCATTAATATCACACACAAGTAAAATCTTACTGAAGATAATTAAAAAATGGTTGCAGTAGTATATTGACAGAGAACTTCCAGAGGTACAAGACGGATTCAGAAAAGGACATGGAACAAGGGATATCACTGCGGATGTTAGATGGATCTTGACTCAAAGCAAAGAATACCAGAAAGATGTTTATTTGTGTTTTGCTGACTATGCAAAAGGATTTGATTGTGTGGATCATAACAAATTGTGGATAACATTGAGAAGAATAGGAATTCCAGAACATGTCATTGTACTCATGAGGAACCTGTACATAGACCAGGAGGCTGTTGTTCAAACAGAACAAGGGGACACTGAAAGGTTTAATATCAAGAAGGGAGTGCATCAGGGTTGTATCCTTTCACCATAATTATTCAATCTATATCCTGAGCAAATTATCTGAGAAGCTGGACTATATGAAGAAGAACATGGCACCAAGATTGGAGGGGGAGAATCATTAACAACCTGCGATACGCTGATGACACAACTTTGCTTGCTGAAAGTGAGGATGACTCGAAGCATGTACTGATGAAGATTGAAGAATATATCTCAATATAAAGAAAACAAAAATTCTCACAACTGGACCTATAAGCAGCGTCATGATAAATGGAGAAAAGATTAAAATTGTCAAAGACTTCACATTGCTTGGTTCTACAATCTACGCCAATGGAAGCAGCAGTCAGGACATCAGAGGATGTATAGCACTGGGCAAGTCAGCTACAAAAGACCTCTTTCAAGTGCTGAAGAGCAACGATGTCTCCTTGAGGACTAAGATGTGCCTGACACAAGCCATGATATTTTTCAATTGTCTCATATGCATGTGAGAGCTGGGCAATGAATAAGGAAGACTGAAGAAGAATTGATGCTTTTGAGTTGTGGTGCTGGCAAAGAATGCTGAAAGTACCTTGGTCTGCTAAAAGAACTAACAAATCTGTCCTGGAGGAAATGCAGCCGAAAAGCTTTTTGGAAGTGCGAATGGCCAGACTTTGTCTCACCTACTTTGGTCATGTTGTCAGAAGAGACCATTTCCTGGAGAAGGATGTCATGCTTGGTAAGGTGGAGGGTCCATGAAAGAGGGGAAGGCCTTCAACGAGATGGATTGACACAGTGGCTGCCGCCATGGGCTTAACTATAGCAGGAATCGCAGAGCTGGCGCAGGACCGGGCCGTCTTTCAATCTGTTGTGCAGACTGTTGCTACGAGTCGACGGCATCTAACAACAACAACTATCAAGGATATCCTATGTGATCCCTTTCAGAGTGGTTGACAGTGGTAGCTGGATGGGCACCATCTTGTTCTGGTCTCAAGGTCATGGTGGCTGAAATTCATGTGGTCTACTAGTTCCTTGGGCTAAAAAGAGAGACCAATTGCTGCACCTTAGATGACCGCTCAAAGGCTTTTACGACCTCTGATCTCCATCGCTACCCACCAAAGTAGAATGTAGAACAATGTCATTGTGGACTATGTTATGCCAATTGACCTTGATATCCCCTGCAATTATAGTCTTGAGCCCCCAGGGCCAGGGACCCACTCCCTCATGGTGTTTGGTTATGACTAACAAGTTTTCATAGCTTTCCTCCCATTCTCACTCACTGCCCTGGCATTGGATCAGACTCATAGTGACCCCTACTTGGGTTTCCAAGGAAGTATCACTAAGGAAGTAGATTGCCCAGTCTTCCTTCCAAGGAGTGGCTGATGGGTTTGAACTACCAGCCTTCTGGTTAGCAGTCAAATGCCTTGGGCACTAGGCCACCAGAGCTCCTATTTGCCCCATTGGCTCTACTATATACAAAAGCATTTTTATAGCTCATACAAATACATGTGTAGAAATAGCATCTGCCAGACCTATATATGGTCTTGTGTATAGTCCCATTTGCCTTCACATAGCTGATCATCTTGTCTATCTACGTATGTATCCACTCATAGATAAATGTTTGTATTACTAGTAATGCAGGATTGTGTATGTAATAATGCTTACCTTTTTTGTCTGTTATTGTTTTGCTCCTCTCCATGTCTGCCTTTTCCTTAGTGCTTATCTTAGTTCCTTAGTGCTGCTGTAACAGAAATACCACAAGTGGATGCCTTTAACAAACAGAAATATATTCTCTTTAAACCAAAACCAAACCAAACTCACTGCCATCAAGTTGGATACCACTCATAGCAACCCCTCCTTGGGTTTCCAAGGCAGCATCACTACCGAAGTAGATTGTCCAACCTTCCTTTTGAGGAATGGCTGGTGGGTTTGAACCTCCAGCCTTCTGGTTAGCAGTCAAGTGCCTTAGTTCTGTGTCCTGGCTCTAGGATAAGCTTTTCTCTTTGTGTGCCTCTTGGTCCTAGGAGGATCCTAACACCAGGGCCTTGGTCCAAAGGATGTGCTCTGCTTCTGGCTCTTTCCTGCTGGTAGTAGGTCCCCCCTCTCTCCTCCTTTTTCTCTCCTTGTATCCTTTGTAAGATAAAAGGCATTGCAGGCCTCATGGAAATTCCACTTAGATTGGATCAGCGATGTGATGGGACTAAGGGAGTTGCAACCTGCCCTTAATCTTAGTCCTTTACATATAATCGGCTTATCATATCAGATCACACCATGAAGTATCATTACATATCTGCCACATTACATCATTACAGAAATTGTAAACCACAGAAAATCCTGGCCCAGCCAAGTTGACAAAAGTTTTGGGTGAACACAATTCAATCTATGACAGTGATATTGTGCTGGTCACCCCCTATTTATATATTGCCTTTCCCTGCACCCAAATTAATATGTATCTCTTACCTAGTTAGTAATTTTCCCTTTCTTTCCCTCACACCACTGGTAACCATCAAAGAATGATAGTTTCCTTGACTTTTTATACTAGAGAATTCATACAATATTTGTCCTTTTGTGATTGACATGTCCCTAAGCATAATGTCTTCCAAGTTCATCCCTGTTATGAGGTGTTTTGTGAATTCTTCATTATTCTTTAGTGCATAGTGTGGTAGTTACGGTAATGTGTCAGCTTGGCTGGGCCTGGTTTTGAGAGGCTGGGCAGCTAGATGTAGTTATTCCCCATAATGAGATTGGTAATCGACTCCATGGTGGAATCTACTGGAGCAGCTGAGTAGCTACCTTAGGTATATGGTCTGCTTCCTGTATAAAAGGAGAAGTTTTGAGAAAGGTCTGTGCAGCTTCTTGGTACACATGGACCCTGCATGTAGCCTGGTCTCCATTTAGCAGCCTGCCATGTTTCCTGCTGACCTTAGGACAGTCTCTGGACTTGAACTAATATTCTGCCATGTTGTTTGGTAATCTTGGGACTGTGCAATTTTGTTTGCCAACATTGGGTTTGTCAGCCTCAGCAGCCAGCATCTGAACTAAAAGACATCTCCTGCTTCAGTGGTCTGGGAGCAAGAAGCAGAGCTGAATCCCAAGGTCAAGGAGCTTTCACCCAGCCACAAGAGCTGGTACTTGAATTTGGACTTTTAGCCTCCAAAATTATAAGAGAATAAACTCTTCTTAAAGCCATCCCACTCGTGGGTATTTCTGTTAGAGTGGCACTACTGGTAACCAAAACATAGTGTTCCATTGTATGTAAGCACCATAGTTTGTGTATTCATTCATCCATTGATGGGCACTTAGATTGTTTCCATCTCTTTGCTATTGTGAATAGTGCTGCAATGAACATAGGTGTGCATGTATCTATTTATGTCCCATCTCTTACATCTTTAGGATATATATCTAGTAGTGGCATTGCTAGATCAAATGCTATTTTTATTTCTAACTTTTTAAGGAAGAGTTGTGTCACTTTCCACAATTGTTGTATTATTTTATAGTCCCACTAGCATTGAATGAGAGTTCCAATCTCTCCACATCCTCACCATCACTGGTTGTTTTCTGTCTTGTTGAACTCTGCTATTATTGCTGGGGTGAGATGATATCTCATTGTTATTTTGATTTGC
The DNA here is from genome assembly GCF_000298275.1 of Orycteropus afer afer. Lineage (NCBI taxonomy): Eukaryota > Metazoa > Chordata > Mammalia > Tubulidentata > Orycteropodidae > Orycteropus > Orycteropus afer. The sequence goes on from NW_006921592.1 coordinate 27,463,657, forward strand.
ACCTTTCTAATGGCTAGAACTAGCAAATCTGTCCTGGAAGAAGTACAGCCAAAATAGCTCCTTGGAAGCAAGAATGGCCAGACTTCATCTCACCTACTTTGGTGTCATGTTGTCAGAAGGGACTATTCCCTGGAGAAGGATATCATGCTTGGTAAAGTGGAGGGTCAGTCAAATGGGAAAGGCCCTTGACAAGATAGATTGACATAATGGCTGCAACAATGGGCTCAGGTATAGCAGAGATTAGGTGGCACAGGACTGGGCAGTGTTTCGTTCTGTTGTGCATATGGTTGCTATGAGTAGGTACTTGACAGCACCTAACAACAATGGCTAATGATCATGAACATTTATTCATGTGTTTGTTGGCCACCTAAATATCTTCTTTAGTGCAATGTCTGTTCATGTCCTATGCCCATATTTTGAACTGGATTTTTGATGTTGAGGTGATGAAGTTTTCTATAAATTTTAGAGATAAGTCCCTTGTTGGATATGTCCTCGCCAAATATTTTTTCCCCGTCTGTAGGTTCCCTTTTCACTCTTTTGGAGAAGTCTTTTGATGTGCATAAGAAATTAAATTTTAGAAGGTCCCAATCATCTAGTTTATTTTCTGCTGCTTGTGCATTTTTGGTTATGTTTGATAATCTATTTATGCCATAAATTAGAGCCCCCCCAAGTTTGCCCATATTTTTTCTTTGATGATCTTTATAGTTTTAGGTTTTACATTTAAGTTTTTGCTCCATCTTGAGTTCATTTTTGTGTATGGTTGTGAGGTATGGATCTTGTTTCATTTTTCAGCAAATGGATATCCAGTTTTGCTAGCACCATTTGTTAAAGAGACAGTCTTTCCCTGTTTAATGGGTTCTAGTCCTTTGTCAAAGATAAGCTGTCCATAAGTGAATGGTTTTCATTCTGGGTTCTCAGTTACATTCCATTGACCTATATGTCTGTTATTGTACCAACACCAGGCAGTTTTGACTACCATGGTTGTATAGGAGGTTTTGAAATCAGGGAGTGTGAGACCTCCTACTTTGTTCTTCTTAGTAGTGCTTTGCATATCTGAAGTCTCTTTTCCATACAAAATTAGTGATTATATTTTCCATTTCCTTAAAAAATATTGAAATCAGGATCAGGATTGCATTATATCTATAGATTGCTTTGAGTAGTATAGACATTTTCACAATGTTCAATCTTCCTCTGCAAGAATGTGATACAGTCTTCCCTTTATGTAGATCTCTTTTAGTTTCTTGTAACAGTGTTTTGTACTTTTTTTTTTTTTTTTTCTTTGTATCTTTTGTGTTCCTGGTAAGATTTGCTCCTAAGTATTTTATCTTTTGGGAAGTTTAGTAAATGACATAGTTTTCCTTATTTCCTTTTCAGAGGTTTCTTTGTTGTTGCAGAGGAATCTGCCTGATTTTTGCATATTGATCTTGTATGCTGCCACTTTGCTGAATATGTCAAGTAGTTCTAGTAGTTTTATTTCTAAGTCTATGGGATTTTCTACATATAAGATTACATTATCTGAAAATAGGGATAGTTTTAGTTCTTTCTTACCAAGGTGGGATGCCTCTTACTTCTCTTTCTTCCCCTATTGGCCTGGCTAGGACTTCCAATTCAATGTTGAATAGGAGTGGTGATAGAGAGCATCCCTGTCTGGTTCCTGTTCACAAAAGGAATGCTTTCATTCTTTCTGTTGAGAAAAATATTGACCATTGACTTTGTGCATATGCTTTTATTTATGTTGAAGAAGTTCCCTTCTATTCCTATTTTGCTGAGAGCTTTTTTTTTGCTGTCATGAATGTGTGTCAGATTTTATCAAATGCCTTTTCTACACTGATCAGTATGAACATGCGGTTCTTTTACTTTGCTTTATTTATGTGGAGGATTACACTGTTTGTTTTTCTGATGTTGAACCATCCTTGCATACCTGGTATACATCCTACTTGGTCATGATATATTATTATTTTTATATGGTGTTGGATTCTACTGGCTAGGATTTTGTTGATTGTTGTATCTATATTCAAGAGGGATACTAGTCTGTAATTTTCTGTTTTAGAAGTGTCTTTGCTTGGCTTTAATATCAGGGTTATGCTTGCTTCATGAAATGAATATGAGAGTATTCATCCTTTTCTGTGTTCTGGATTTGAGTAGGTTGCTGTCAGCTCTTCTCTGAATGTTTGGCAGAATTCTCCAGTGAAGCCATTTGGGTCAGGACTTATTTTGGGGGGAAGGGGCAGTATTTTTATGATCTGTTTAATATCTTGTTTTGTTATGAGTTTGTTCAAATTTTATACTTCAGTCTATGTTAGTTTAGGTAGGTCTTGTGCTTCTAAAATATGTCCATTTCCTCTAGGTTTTCAAATTTGTTGGAGTACAGGTCTTCATGGTATTGTTATTATCCCTTTTTTTTCAGTTGGTTCCATTGTGATATTGCATATTTCTTTTATTATTTGTATTGTTTGCATCTTTTCTTTCTTTCCTTAGTTAAATATGCCAGTGGCTTGTTGGTTTTGTTCATCTTTTTGAGGGACCAGCTTCTGGTCTTGTTGATTTTTTTCTAATTTTGTGTGTGTGTTGTTGTCATTTTCTGCTTCATTTATTTCTGCTTGATCTTTATTGTTTCATTTCTTCTGGAAACTGCCTTTTGTTACTCTTTATTTTAATTGTTGGGATTTTGGGTCTTTCTTCTTTTTCGATGTGTACGCATTGCTATAAATTGACCTCAGAGTACTGCTTTTGCTATATTCCAAAGGTATTGGTATGTTGTGTTTTCATTCTCATTTGCATCTAGGAATTTTTTCATTTCATCTTTTATGTCTTCTGTTACCTAGTAGTTTTCGAAGTGTGTTATTCAGTTTTCATGGATTTGATATTTTTCTCCTGTGACCTTCCTATTATCTATTTCTAATTTTACAGCATCATGACCCAAGAAGATCCTTTGTAGTATTTTAGTGTTTTAAAATTTATTGAAGTTTTGTTTGTGGTATAACATGTAGTCTGTTCTGGAGAATGATCTATGTGCACTGGAAAAGAATGTTCTGTACATGTCTGTGAGGTCAAGTTGTTTGATTGTGTTGTTGAGATCTTCTATATCTTTGTTGAATTTCTTTCTAGTAGTTCTGTCTTTCATCAAAAAATCACTTGTTAAAGTCTTCTACTACTATTGTAGAATTGTCTGTTTCTCTTTTCAATTCTGTTAATGTTTATTTTATGTATTTTGGGTTCTTTCATTGGGTACATAGATATTTATTATGGTTATCTCCTCTGGCTGGATCAATTTTTATCATTATATAATGCCTTTACTTGTCCCTTATGCTGATTTTTGCTTTGATGTCTATTTTATCAGAAATTAATATTGCCATTCCTGCTTTTTTTTTCTGGTTGCCATTAGCTTGATATCTTTTATTTCCATCCCTTTATTTTTAATTTATTTTTATCTTTGTGTCTAAGTTGAGTTTCTGGTAGGCAGCATATTGATAAATCCTGTTTTCTTATCCATTCTGCCACTCTCTTTCTCTTGGCTGGTGCATTTAATCCATTCACATTCAATGTAATCAGTGATAGGTACAAATTTACTGTTGTCATTTTGTGTGTGTGTTTTTGATTGTGGTGTTGATTATTTCTTTGTTCTGAGTATTCTTTGGTACTGAATTTGTAATCAGATTTTCTTTGCTCTTGTATTTAGTTATGATTTTCTTCTTTTGGTTAGAAGGCTTATTATTTTTTTTTCAGTTACCTGTAATTAATTTTTATCTTCCTAAGTTTGAACCAGTCTGTTCTATATTAATATCCTCCTGATTTCCTCTCCAGTGGAACTATACCATTTATTCCCACTTTTTGCTTTGTAGTTTTTGTCTTTTACAGATTGACACCTCTGGTTCTTTATTTTCAGTTTTGTAAGGTTCTTTTCATTTTCAGAATTTCTTTTCTGTGTTGGTTTGTGGGTTATGTAGTCATATGTCTTACTCTTAGATTGTCTTCTGTTGTTGGGTTTCTGCCTGAAGCACTCCCTTTAGCATTTCTTGTAAGGTTGGTCTGGTTTTTACAAATTCCCTTAATTTCTGTTTACCTAATTTCTGTATCCTAATTTCACCATTGTATTTGTGGGGCAGTTTTGAGGATTGGCAAATTTTGTTTTCTTTCAAGATTTTATATATGTCATCCCACTGCCTTCTTGTCTGCATGGTTTCTGCTGATAAATCAGAGCTTAGTCTTATTGGTTGTATTTTGTACATACCCTTTTCATTTTTCCTGAACTGCTTTCAACATTCTTTCTTTAGTTTTGGTTTTGGAAAATTTGATTATGATATGTCTTGGTGACTTTCTTTTGCAGCCTACCCTGTCTGAGGTTCACTGTGTTTCTTGCATAGATGTCTTTTAGTCTTTATGATATTAAGGAAATTTTCTGCTAGCAAGTCTTTGACAATTTTTTCCTTTTTGCCCCTTCTTGTTCTGGAATACCAATCACATGTAGATTATTTCTCTTGATATTGTCCCACATCCACATGATTCTTAGGATTTCTTTTTTCTTTTTTTCTGATTTTTCCTCTCACAAACTAGTGGCAAGGGATTTGTCTTCTAGTTGGCTAATCCATACTTCAGTCAATTCAATTCTACTCTTTTGACCTCCCAATTTGTAATTTGTCTCCATAATTTTAGTGTTAAACTTCTGGATTTCTACTTGCTGTTTTTTCATGATTTCTAATGTCTATTTATTTTGTCATTTTGTCATTTTGCTCTTGTATCGTTGCCCTGAAAGTTTCAAGGTGTTATCTGTGTTTTCCTTGATTCTGTTTGTGGTTTCTTTGAGCTCTTGGAAGTCCCTCTACATATCTTTTGAATTCTTTATCATGTTGTTTTATTATCTGTTCTTCCTCAGGCTGTCTCCTAGTTCTTTATTTAGGTCCCTTGCTTGCAATATCTTGTACCTGTTCTTTGTTTGAATTAAACTTGCCTGTTGTCTCCAAGACATTTTGAAGTTGCTGCTTTTATTTTTTAGTTATGTGTTGATTTTTTGTTTTGCTTTGTTTTGAAATATCTGGGCTGGTGGGGCAGGTGTACTTTTTTGTGTGCTAGTTTTGTAGCATTAGAGTGCCCCCCATCTGTCTCCAGGTGATTAGAGTGGGAATGTGGGTGCAGTTCTCTGTTTTTTGGTCATGAAGAGGAGCTGTGGGTGAGATGAGTAGGTATTGTCCGTTGTCTTTTGTGGATCCAGTGTTTCAGGAGTGGGTGATAGTGCTCACCCACTGGGTGAAGTGATAGGTTGTAGGTGTAGTAGGTATGGCTTATGGGTGGGGAATTAATGTCTGCCTTCTGTTAGATTAAGCAGGAAACAAAAGAAAAAGAAATTTTTAAAAGGAGTATGAATGAGAAGAAAGATGGATAAAAATAAAAGAGAAAGAGGGAGAAGTAAACAATTAAAAAGGAAGAAAAAAGTGGAAAAAAAAGGAAGAAGGAATAAAAAGAAAAAACAAAAAAGGAGGAGGGGCTAGTGCAGCTATAGTCAGTCAGCAGCAGTGGCAGCAGGGGACTATGATGTTATCTGTGGGAGCGTGTGCCTGCACAGGGGCTGGAAACCTAGTGCACACAAACACCTCCTGCAGAGGTGGCCATAGTGATACACATCTTGGGAACAAGCCCTGCAATAACATAGGCACAGGGAGGTAGAGCTACAGACACTGGCTCTGTCTGGTTGGGATACAGTGTGATGAGTGACTGGGCTTCTGGTAGGAGGAGGTAGTTCAAGAAACCAGGTGGGTGGGGACAGTAAGGGCTTGTTTCTAGCCTAGAGGTTGGTGGGACAGGAAAAGGGCTCACCATTTTCCCTTCCTGTCACCAGGAAGGTGTGGTTGAGAAAGCAGAAAAGTACCTCTCTGGTAACAATGCACTGGCGTAAACAAAGTGCAGTTCTGGGTGCATGCAGCTGATTATCAAACTCCTGCCCAGACTCAATCAAATGGGGAGCCACCCAGAGTCCATTGTCTCCAACCACCATCCCACCAGCCTTCACTTTTATGTGGGCTTTCAACCCAATCAACTAGTGTTCACTAGTATTGGGTTGTTTCATTTCTCTTCACTGGCTCCCTCCTTGCTCTGCAGTAGCTGGTGCCACTGGAAATCTTGCCCATTTCCACACACTTTCCTCTTTCAGATGCAGCATGTATTCTGTTCACCTTGATCTGTCCTCACAGTGTCTGTGTTCCAGTGTGGATTTGTGAAGTTTTGGTTTCTCCTTACCTATGTATGATGACTCTTCATCTCAAATGGGCATATTTCATTGGGTCTCAGCTTCTTCTCTCTTCCCAGTCACTGTCCTTGCTCCATCTCCCTTTCCAATTAGCACACAACTTAATTCTTCATCCTCATATATGATGCTCAGAGTTCCAGGATCATTATCTGTATCTGTTTCACTCAGTTTTTCTGGGTCTTTATTGTAGATGGATTGGGCATAGTGTGTCACCAAGATGTCATCTTGTCTCTGTCTTCCTTCACTGTCTTTTTAATGACCTTTTGTTTTCTTCATGTATGATGTCTTTGATGTCATAACACAACTCTCATGGTCTTCAGTCATTAGTGTTCAACGTGTTAAATCTATTCTTGAGATTGTCTCTATATTTAAGAATTTTTTAAATCAATTTTGCAGTCTGAAATTGATCAAACATGCAATAAAGATGCACAATAATTACTGGTGATTGGAATTCAAACGTTGGAAACAAAAAGAAAGGATTAGCAGTTGGAAAATATGGCCCCGGTGATAGAAATGACACCAGAGGTTGCACGATAGAGTTTTGCAAGACCAATGACTTATTCATTGCAAATTCCTTTTTTCAACAACATAAGCAGCAACTATACAAGTGTACCTCACTGGATAGAATAGAAAGAAATCAAGTTGACTATATTTGTGGGAAAAGGACTATATTTGTGGGAAAAGCTCAATATCATCAGTCAGAAAAAGGCCAGGAACTGATTGTGGAACAGACCATCAATTGCTAATGTGCAAGTACAAGTTGAAGCTGAAGAAAATTGAAACAAGTCCATAAGAGGCAAGGTACTACCTTGAGTGTATCTCACCTGTTAGGATACTCTGTGGTATTTGCTTAACAAAGGTCTTGGCTTAGGTTCGGTGCCATTGAGTCAGCTCTGACTCAAAGTGACCCTATGAACAGTAGAACAAAACACTGCCCAGTTCTGTGCCATCCTAAAATCCTTGCTATGCTTGACCTCATCATTGTAGCCACTGTGTCCATCCATCTCATTGAGGGTCTTACCCTTTTTCATTGATCCTCTACTTCACCAAGTATGATTTCCTAATCCAGGGACTTGTCCCTTCTGATAATATGACCAAAGGAGATGAGACGAAGTCTGTCCATTCTCATTTCTAAGGAGCACTCCAGCTGTACTTCTTCCAGGGCAGATTTATTTATACATCTGGCAGTCCATGGTATTTTCAATATTTGTCACTAACACCACAATTCAAAACTATCAACTCTTAAGGACTTGGTTAGCCAATCCTATATTTTTGAACATTTGAATTTCCAAAACTTTCATCTTTAAAATACTTTGCAATGAACTTTCTTAATTAGAAGTAGTAAGATCCTATTTGAGGAGCCCTGGTGGCACAGTGGTTAAATGCTCTAAACTGAAAGGTTGGTGGTTTGAACCCACCAACTGCTCCATGGGAGAAAGATGAGGCAATCTATTTTCATAAAGATTTACAGCCTTGGAAATCTTGTGGGAGCAATTTTACTCTGTCCTACAGGGTCATTATGAGTCAGTTTGACTTGATGGAAGTGTGCTTTTGGGTAAGGTCCTATTTAATTATACCATTCAAAAACAATTGCTAGAAGTGGAATTTTGCCATCAAGAAGTATGAACATTTTTATGCTTTAAAAAAATTTTATTGTGGTAAATTATATAAAACATAAAATTTGCCACTTGAACCATTTTTAAGTGTACAATTCAGACATTAATTGGTCACAAAATTGTACAACAATTATCATTATTTTTTCCCAAAACTTTTGCATCGCCCTTAACAGAAACATTATCCATTATCCATTCATCTGTTGATAGACCTTAAGTTGTTTCCACCTTTTGGCTATTGTAGATAATGGTGGAGTAAACGTTAGTATACAAGTATCCGTTTGAGTCCTTGCTTTCAATACTTTCAGGTGCATATATAGGAGTGGAATTACTGAAGCAGACTGCCTCTATCTGTACCCATGAAGTGATTAACTCTCCAGTCTCCCCTCCCTCCTGTTCCTGGTAATCACTAATCTAAGTACTGTCTGTATGCTTTTGTCTGCTTTAGATATTTCATGTAACTGGAATCATACAATACTTGTCCTTTTGTGTCTGACTTATTTCATTCAATATTCTGTATTTTTATGCAAATAAATTGTGCATTTTATGCTTTTTTTCCCCAAACTGTGCAAGTTCCTCACATATTAGTTTCCTTTGTATGCTATGCTTGTTATATGTATAGGTGCATTATTTATGTGGGTACACATTATATGTGAAAAGATGGCAATGTTTTCAAGGCTTATCCACTTCATAGCATGTAGTAGAACCTCATTTATCCTTATGACTGAATATTTCATTGTATGTGCATACCACATTATCCATTCATCTGTTGATAGACACTTGAGTTGTTTCCGCCTTTTGATGATTGTAAATAATGCTCGAGTGAACATTAGTACACAAGTATCCATTTGAGTCTTTGCTTTCAATACTTTCAGGTGTATATATTAGAGTGGAATTACTGAGTCATAATGTAATTCTATGTCTAACTTTTTGAGGAACCACGAAACTGTTTTCCACAGTGGCTGCACAATTTTACCTTCCTATCATCAATGATTGAGAGTTCCAATTTTTCTGTATCCTCACCAACATTTATTTTCCATTTTATTTTGTTTTTAATAATAACTATCCTAGTGGAGAAGAAGTAATATTTCACTAGTGTCTTGTTTATGCTTTTTTTTATACCTATTGCTAACATGTCCTCCAGGAAAACCCATTTTTAGCTCCATCAGTGATGAGTGTTATTTCTTCACATCCTTGTCATATCTTTGGTATTATCATCTATTCGAAAGATCTTTGCTAATATGATGGGTTGTAACTGGATTTTCTTTTTATTAATTTGCATTTCTTTGGTTTAAGAACAAAAGATAAGGAGATGAGTACAGGTTACTTTCAAGGTGAGTTCATATGACAAAAATTAAATAGTGTCAAAACAGCCACTGATCACTCTTTACTTGAGGCCCTGATGAAGTAGTTAGATTACAGTGAAGGGCAATGAGGTGTGATCTATATATAGCTGTAAACTCCAGAGTCACTCTTAGCAGATGAGATACTTACCCTATGCTGGGGATTTGGGAACTGAAATTCATGCAGGAACTTCAGATACTTATCCCCCAAATCCAAGTTCATGAAGTGGAAGAGCAAATAAAATCAAGAGATTTTCAAGCTGTCTTGTTTGAACAAGATATTGAAACAAGCTAGAACTACCCACATTTTCAACTTTGTCTCATCTCTCCCATCTCCTAATCTTTCTTTGCCAAGTATGGATAGTTGTATTTGTGAAACTTTTTTGGGCATATGGTGTGACTGATCTGTAATATTTCTTGAGCTCCTGCCATGTCTCATTAGTATCATGTTGCCTTACTCATTCTTTGAGTAAGCAATACCTCTATGTGGCAGATCTGAGGCTACTGTGTGGCAGAACAAGAATTCAAATCCTGATTCCAAAACTCCACCTCTTATTTCCCATACCATATGGCGTACCAGTATCTGAAACAACCAAACCCACTGCCATCGAGTTGATTCTGACTCCTAGAGACCCTGTAGGACAGAATAGAACTGCCCCCGTAGAATTTCCAAGGCTGTAAATCTTTACAGAAGCAGACTGCCTCTATCTTTCTCCCATGGAGTGGCTGGTGGGTTCAAACCACTGACCTTTTGGTTAGCTGCCAAATACTTTAACCACTACACTACTGGAGATATCAAGCCTCAAACGCTCATATTTCTTCTTTCATTCTCCCTTCCCCCATTCTCCCCACCCCTGAATGGTTCTTTCCAACTTGGGTTCCAAAAAAGCAATTATTTAATAACGATCATGGAACAAATGACTGTTCTCCCCCCTCCAACCCTATGCCTCATTTTGTGACACAGAAGAACAGATGGAATGGTAAGAATTTTTATAAAAAATATTGTACTTCCTGGTCCAAGGAATCATAGCATGTTACAAAAATAAACACTCAAATAACTTGTTCTTCTCCAATTGTTCTTTTGTTTTCAACATTGTGACAGGTCCCTCCCAAGTTTCCCCAATACCACTGAGAGAGGTGCCATAGTGACAAGACATTGGTCAGAGACTGGCCCAAGCTGCATTTTCAAATCTGCACTGGAAAATGTAGGAAAGAGTGGTATCATTTGATTCTTCTTCAGCAGTTCTCTTCCCAACTCAGGGACAGACTTGTACTCCTGGTTTAGCCATCTCTCTGATGCCAACCCTTTTGTGGTTATTTTTGTCTAGCTATCACAGGGCCTTTACCCTAGGATTATTAAAATTGAAAAGCAGGCTGCCTCACCAGCTGTGCACCAGAAGTCTTGGTCTTCCAGGGACAAAAACGTGAGCAGGTCTTGTCCATTCTCCACTGAGTTCCAAAAAGAGACAAGGAGTTTGAGGAGTACTAATTTCTTAAGTTAGATGGAGGAAAGTAAGCTAAGCATCTGATGACTTGCATTTGAATTCCAGAAAAGTCACTTTTAGTCATATGGCCTTGGAAAATTTCCTTAAGATTCCAGGGCATTTATTCTTTTAAGGATCACATAGAATATACACATGTCTGCCCCATGAAAACTATGACACCTCATTCAAATGTAAGTTACATATGAGTATTGTACATACTTGCACTTTTTACAATCCAACATTCAGTATACAGTAGAACCTGTGTAAAGTGGAAAATTAAAATATTTTCCACTAAAATGAGTGACAGAACAGTGGTAAGACTACACCCTGACAAAGACGGAAAAGTTGTGAGACCAATCAAAACAAGGCAGTCAGCCCCATTGAGGTCCAGCTCTCACAGGTTTCATTGTATTTTATTTATCAACTTTGTTTCTTCTTGTCCCCATACACCTTCCACCATCAGCCTTTTAAATATAAGTCTTAGCAGGGCAGCGATTTGGGCATTTATTAGTTCCTGTATCCCTGGAGCTCAGAACAGGGTCTGAAATCGAGTTGGCACTCAAAGAATATCTGTGTCTTAGTTCTCTGCTGCTGCGGTAACAGAAATACCACAAGTGGATGGCTTTAACAAACAGGAATTTATTATTTTACAGTTTAGGAAGCTAGAAGTCTGAATTCAGAATGCTCATTCTAGGGGCTAGGTGAAGGCCTGTCGACCTTGGGCTTTAGCTCTGTCTCTTGTTTCAGGCCCATTGGAGCTGGAGGCTTCTCCACCTGGCTGCTGAAGCTGATGAACCCAAGGTCAGAGATAAAATGGTACAATCTCAAGATCAGCAGGCAACATGGCAGGTCACTGGTTCAAGTCCAAGAACTGGAAATGAAGACTTGGCCAAATGCAGGACCCAAAACATGCCAAAAAGCTAAAGCTCTTTCTCAATGTTTCTCCATAGATACTGGAAGCAGGCTATACCCCAAAGGCAACTCCCCTTCAGCTACTTAGTTACTCACAGTAGATTCTACCATGTAGGTGATTACAATTTCATCATGGGGAATAACTACATCCATCTGCCAAGCCACTCAAAACTATAGCCCTGCCAATTTGACACATAACCTTAACTACCAAAATCTGTTAAATGAATGAATGAGTTGATGATAAACTCTCTGAGGAATTACCAATGTCACCTATAAAATTTCATCCCTTGGAGAGTTTTAAAGAGCTCTGGCAGCATAGTGCCTAAGGCGTTTGACTACTAACCAGAAGGGTGGTGGTTCACGGCCCCCAGCCACTCTTCGGAAGGAAGGTTGGGCAATCTACTTCTGTATAGATACCACCTCGGAAACCCAAGGAGGGGTTGCTATGAGTCGGATCTGACTGATGGCAGTGAGTTTGGGTTTTTTTTTTTTTGTTTGTTTGGTTTGGAGAGCTTTAAGAAAAAGGGAGCTAGGGCCCTTTCAAAATGAGTTTAGTGATAATACTACCCGTGGGGAAAGAGTGGATCCGATGGACTCTGATGTTTCTTGCATTTTATGACTACTCTATCTAGTGTTGGGAGTCCCTGGGTGTTGCAAATTGTTACCATGCTCAGCTGCTAACCAAAAAATTAGAGGTTCAAGCCCACTCAGAAGCACCTCAAAAGAAAGGCTTGGTGATCTACTTCTCAAAAATAAGCCATTAAAAAGCACTGTTCTTCTCTGACACACATAGCGTCTCTATGAGTCAGAATTGACTCAATAGCAACTGTTGATTATCCAGTGTTGGTTCCACTGGGCCAGGCTCAGTGTCAAGGTTCCAAGGCTGACCACAACCTTCTCTAACCAGTTGCCATTGAGTCAGTTCTGAAGTCATGGTGACCACTTGTGTGTCAGAGTAGAACTGTGCTCCCCAGGGTCTCCAGTGGCTCATTTTTTCAGGACTAGGTCACTAGGCCTTTCTTGCATGGTGACGCTGGGTAGACTTGAACCTCCAACCCTTTGGTTAGCAGCCAAATATGTTAACTGTTTGCACCACCCAGGAACCACATAACTTACCCTACAAATAAATGAAACTCTGACTCAGAAATTCTGAAGCTAAAAACTTGTCATATATTGGTATTTTCCAGGGGAAAATTTTGCACTTATTGGTCATAGACTGAGCTATTGGCTTCTCGAGTATTCATAAGGCACCAAGTCTGCCAAGGACGTTTCCTAAATAGCCTTTGACTTGATGGACTAGCCAAGACCTTTCCAGGATCCCAGTGACTAGCCACCAGCAAAATCTAGTGCTGCAATATTTAGTCAGCATTTAGCTTGTACATTCTGTCCCCTCCTTCCTCTTTCCAGGAAAACATATGGTGAGAGCTGCTTTTTTTGGAACAAACCTTTAAGGGAAAACAAACTTTTCATCTTAAAAGAGAAAGTTCCAGTAAATCTTTCTTACTGATTGCTAAGGAAATCACTCCAGAGCTTAATTTTACATTTCCCATCAAAGTAATCACTTCTGTTATTGGAGAAAGTGCAACTGACGAGGGGTTTTGAGAAGGTAGCAAGTGTGGGTTTGAGTGTTCAGTTGTGTGGTGTGTGTGTATGTGTGTGTGTGTGAGTGTAAAAGCCATCAATGTATATAGTGTGTTTACTAGTCATTGTTCAAGAATAGTCTGCTTGCTTTTACAAAAATGGCAGAATCATGACACTGCTGATAGTGCAGCTAAATGGTGACTGATGAAATTTTTGGTCCTAGAAACAACAAGTGTTTATGGTTATAGCTTTCTTCAGTGCCTCTGAATACTAAGGACTCTGGGTGTGCCAGGGAAGGGGTCAGAATGCTGGAGAAGAGGGTAAGGAAGGAGTTGGTTCAAGGGGTCTTTGCTTCCTTTGCTTCCCCTGACAAAGGCAGGAATCAAACACCAGTCCCCTGAGCTAGGGACAGCCAATAGTCCATCCTGAAGATATAAATGCATTTGTAAGTAGTGTAAATGTTAAGTGTGCTGTAACAGAATTGCAGATCTCACTTTTGTCCTTATTATGTGGGTCATGTCACACCTGAGGCCTCATTTCTCTTCTCATTTGCAGTGTTAAGTGTAAGATCTTTTTGTTGTGAAATGAATGGATATTTAAATACCATTTTCTTGTTCTTCCCTTTCTTTGGATTCCTATCTTGTTAATTTTGCCAATAGCAGGGCTACCTTTTACTTTTCTAAAAGGTAAGACTTTTCTTCATGGGTCTAGGTGTGCTGATCCCGGAGAAGCGACTTGTGTTGTCACCCCTCAGTCACTGCTTGGTGGTAGACTGTATTCTCTCTCGAGGCCCTATCCATTCCACAATGCAACTACTTCTAAGGGAAAAGTGTGGAAAGTCAAGCAGGTAGATTCTTAAAGCTGTTTGAGGGAGGGATATGGTACAATAGAGAAAAAATATCCATTTAAGTATTTAACAACATGTCTCATGTGAGGAGACTCAGCACCCAATAATTGATGCTACAATTTTTTAAGATATTAAACATTTGAGCCTTTGACATGTCCCCCTCCCCCAACCATTCCTGCTCCTCCCACACACACCCAAAAAAACACTGCTGCTTTTCCAAATAAAAAGTAGAACCAAAAGTCAGGGAGAAAGTGTGTGTGTCTTTCTCAACATGATTTCTGAGAAAGTTTACACTCACTGCTGTCGAGTCAGATCCGACTCATAGCGACCCCTCTTTGGGTTTCTGAGGCAGTATCACTATGGAAGTAGATTGCCCCATCTTCCTTCCAAGGAGTGGCTGGTGGGTTTGAACCACCAGCCTTTTGATTATCAGTCAAATGCCTTAGGCACTATGCTACCAGAGCTCCCTGAGAAACTTTAGGGATTTTCTTTTCAGATCTTTTCAATTGCATCTTAGTCAGCTTTGACTCATATCAACTCTGTGTAAACAGAATGAAACACGGCCCTGTTCCCTGCCACCCTCACAATCCTTGCTGTGCTTGGGCCCACTGATGCAGCCACTGTGTAAAATCCATCTCATCGAAGGTCTTCCCCTTTTTCATTGACCCTCTACTTTACCAAATATGATATCTTTCTCCAGGGACTGGTCCTTTCTGACAACATGACCCAAGTAGGTGAGACAAAGTCTAGTCATTCTCACTTTCAAGAAGTATTCCAACCACACTTCCTCTAGGACAGATTTGTCTGTTTGTCTGGAAGTTTATGGTGTTTTCAGTATTCTTCATCAACACCACAATTCGAAGGCATTGACTCTTCTTTTTTATTCATTGCCCCTCTTTCACATGCTTAAGAGATGATTGAAAATACTTTAGTTTTCAGAGTGACTTCTTTGTTCCTTAACACCTTAAAGAGGTCTTTTGCCGCAGATTTGCCCAGTGCAATGCAAATGTATCATTTCTTCACTCCTGCTTCCATGGGCATTGATTGTGGATCCAAGCAAAATGAAAACCTTGACAACTTCAGTTTTTTCTCCATTTATCAGAATGTTGTTAATTTATACAATTGTGAGAATTATTGTTTTCTTTATTTCGAGGTAATCCATATTGAAGACTGTAGTATTTAATCTTCATCATTAAATGCTTCAAGTCGTCTTCACTTTAGGCAAGCAAGGTGGGTGTCATTTGCATATCACAGGTTTTTGATGATTTTTCCTCCACCTCTGGTAGCAGAGTGGCTAGGACACTTGCCTGCTAACCAGACGGCTGGCTAACCAGCCACTCCTTGGAAGGAAGGTTGGGCAATCCTACTTCCATAGTGATACTGCCTCGGAAACCCCAGGAGGGGTCGCTATGAGTCGGGTTTGACTCGACGGCACATAACAACAACAACAATAAACTGATGCCACATTCTTCTTCATATAGCCCAGCTTCTACAATTATTTGATCAGCATACAGATTCTATAAGTATGGTGAAAAGATACAAACCTGACATACAGCTTTGCTGATCTTAAACCATGCAATATCCTCTTGTCTTGTTTGAACAACAGCCTCTTGGTCTATGTACATGTTCCTCATGAGCACAATTAAGTGTTTTGGAATACCCATTCTTCACAACATTATCCATAATTTGTTATGATAAAGTCAAATGCCTTTACATAGACAATAAAACACAGGTAAACATCTTTCTGATATTCTTTGCTTTCAGCCAAGATCCATCTGACATCACCAATGGTATCCCTTGTTCTACATTCTTTTCTGAATTCAGCTTGAATTTCTGGAAGTTCCCTGTCAATGTACTGCTGCAACCATTTTTTAATTATCTTTAACAAAATTGTACATGCATGTGATATTAATGATATTGTTCAATAATTTCCACAGTCTGCTGGATCACCTTTTTTTGGAATGGGCACAAATATCTATCTCTTCCCATTAGTTGGCCAGGTAGGTGTCTTCCAAATTTCCTGGGACAAAGGAGTAAGCACCTCTAGGACTGTATTCACTTGCTGAGACATCTCAATGGGTATTCCGTCAGTTCCTGGAGGCTTGTTTTTCACCAATTCCTTTAGTGCAGTGTGGACTCTTCCTTCAATTCCTTGATCACATGATACCTCCTAAAAGAGTTGAATGTTGACCAATTCTTCTTGGTACAGTGACTGTGTATTCCTTCCATCTTTTTTTTTTCTTTTAAATTATGATTTCAACTTTATAGTATCTTGATCATTCAATAAACTCAAATACCTGAGGATACAATGCTGAAGCCCATCTTTTCTGTCAACTTTTCAAAGTTAAGAATTATAAAATCATGCATATAATGACATATACATATTACTGAGTATGTGTGTACCCTATCATTCCCACACATGCCCACATAAATAACACACACACACATATAACAGGAGGAAATGATGAAATTGTATTACAAAGTTCTGGCATAGTACACCCATGCATACACCACACTTATCACATTTCCAGAAGTGAATTTCTGCCTCTTTCACCCTCATTCAATAGTCCAAAATGCTATTTTTGGTTGTATTTGTGTAATAAAGAGCTATGGTCAAGAAGTTACTTTCATCTTTCAATCCTTCCAGCATCACATAGAATCCTTGATATTGCAATTGAAGGCTTAATCTTTTTCATCAGTTCTTTCAGCTTGAGAAATGCCAATTGAATTGTTCTCTTTTGGTTTTCATTATAACACTTTACTTTGTCACCTCAAGCCACCCTTTAAAATCTTCTGCTCAGTTCTTTTATTTCATAATTTTTCCCATTTGCTTTAGCTACTCTCCATTCAAGAGCAAGTTTCAGAGTCTCTTCTGATATTCCTTTATCTTTTCTTCCTTTCCTGACTTTTTAATGACCTTTTGCTTTCTTCATGGATGATGGCCTTGATGTCATCCCACAATTCATCCGGTCTTCAGTCTGGAATACATTGGTATTCAATGTGTCAAATCTATTCTTCAGACAGTCCCTAAATTCAGGTGAGATGGAATCAAGGTGGTATTTTGGCTCTTGTGTACTTGTTGTAATTTTCTTCAGCTTTAACTTGGACCTGCATATGAGCAATTAGTGATCTGTTCCACAGTCAGCTCCTGGCCTTGTTTCTCCAACACTTCTTTCCACAGATATAATCAATTTGATTCTTTTGTATTCCATCTGGTGAGATCAATATGTACAGTCACTGTTTATATTGTTGAAAAAAGGTATTTCCAAGAATAAGTCATTGGTCTTACAAAAATTCTGTCATACAATGTCTTGTGCCATTTCTATCACCAAGGCTGTATTTTCCAACTACTGATGCTTCTTTGTTTCCAACTTTTGCATTCCAATCACCAGTAATTATTAATGCATCTAGGATGCATACTTGGTCAATTTCAGACTGCGGAAACTGGTAAAAATCTTCATCTTCTTCACCTTTGGCTTTAGTGTTTGGTGCTTAAATTTGAATAATAGTTGTATTAACTGGTTTTCCTTGCAGGCATATGTCTATTATCCTATCACTGATAACATTGTACTTCCAGATAGATCACAAAATGTTGTTTTTGATGACACTATTCCTCTTCAATTTGTCATTTCTGGCTTAGTAGACCATATGAGTGTCTGATTCAAAATGGCCAACACCAGTCCATTTCAGCTTACTAATGCCTAGGATATCAATCTTTATGCATTCCATTTCTTTTTTGATAACTTCCAATTTTCCTACATTCATACATTCCAATCATCTTATATGCATGCAAAAGTTTAATAATGCAAAAGGAGGCAGAGGAATTAATGCATCTGAACTGTGGTGTTGGTGAAGAACATTGTCTATATCATGGACTGCAAAAAGAACTAACAAATTAATCTTAAAAGTAATAGGGGGAGGCGGGGCAAGATGGTGGACTAGGCAGAAGGATTGCACAGACCCTCTTCAACAAAGAAAAGGGAAACCAATTAACACAGACACAGATGATAATCTTGGATCCCTGAGCCTTGAAGGAAAGGATGCAGATTTGGACTAAACCCCAACTAGCAGAAGAATT
>NW_006921592.1:27489070-27511090 GCF_000298275.1 Orycteropus afer afer
ACAAAGTATATGTGAACTGCTGTATGAAAAGTGAATTTACTCTGTAAATCTTCACCCAAATCCTAATAAAAAAAAAAAAAAAAAAGTAATAGGATTGGGTTGTTCTTTAGAAGCAAGGATGGCAAGATTTCAACTTGTTAACTTTGGACACATCGTTAGGAAAGACCAATCTCTAGAAATGGATGCAAGTTTGGTAAAGTAGAGGATCAATGAGAATGAGAGAAATCTTCAGTGAAATTGGTTGACACAACAGCCACAACAATGAATTCAAACATATCAATCATCGTGAAGAGGATACCGGAGCAGGCAATGTTTCATTCTGTTCTACATAAGGTCACCACAAGTCTGAGATGACTCAAAGGCAAATAACAACAACTACCACCACCACTTAATGTTCTGTGCCTAAGAAAATGTGAGGATGTCATTTGCTCCCTTATCTCCTTACCCGGATGTCCCCCCCCACCCTTTTTTAAATCTCTTTATTCAGTTTTTTTCTAGGGCATTGTCCTGGCAGGGAACTTCAGTGGATCAAATTCACAGCTATCACTGACTTATGTAACACTTCAGGAGCTCTGGTAGCATAGTGTCTAAGGTACTTGATTGCTAACCAGAAGGCTGGCGGTTCAAACCCACCAGCCACTCCTCCGAAGGATACTGCCTCGGCAACCCAAGGAGGGGTCCTTATGAGTCAGGGCCGACTCAACAACAGCACACAACAACAACATGTAACACTTCTGTAAGAGTGAGAAAAAGGCACCCCAGGGGCAGACTCAGCCCCTCTCCAGAGCACACTGCTTTGTGAGCAGAGTGCAGGCTGAATTCTAGTGTCCCTAATGAAGGCCTTTATGCTGCCCTTCAATTTTACATCTGGTTTGAGCTGTTTGCCAATTTGAGGTTGAGTCTAAGGAAAGGAGACGATATGACTTTACATGAGCTCAGGATACTGTCAGCTAGGGCTTGCCCCTTTGGTGCATTTCAAAGAATTCCTAGACTGGTGAACTAGTCTTTAGTTACCCCCAGAGCTGTGATCTTCTTCAAAGTTTCCTGGCTTAGGAAGCAGAGCATTTCTGCATATCTCTTTCCTGTCTACCATTGCCTGCAGCAAGCCTAACATATAGCAGAGTTCTGGTATATAGAAAGTGTTCAATGTTTGAGGTTGGTTGAATGGCCTTGCTAATTCTCCTATCTCAGAGAATGGGCCTGTTTTCCTTTGACAAGTTTTTCCACTGTTCAGTTCATTGACTAATTTGCTTCACAGGGTTGTAGGTAGGTATGATTTTCTGAGATGCATCCTGGTTTTCATGAATACCCACAAATAATAATAGGTCTTCTCTTCACATACTTAGTACAGCCCAGACTTTCCACACTCACAAGCAGCAGGGAAAAAAATGAAAATAAAAAATGAAAGCAACAAGCCATGAGTAATTCAAGTTCATTTCACCTTGGCAAGAATTCCTAAGGCTATGTTAGAAGAGAAATCAATGTCTCTAAGGCAAGAAGTCCTGGTGCTTCTCCCAAAAGTCTTTGGATAATTTAACTACAATTCCACAAGAGGTTGGGCCTCCTCCACCACCTGCAGCATCTGACTTAAGAGCCTTCAACATAATTTTAGTAGGTATTTTTTGTGATTTCCTCTGGAAAAAAAAAAATTAAGCCCAGATATGCAGCCCTAAACTACAAAGACATGCACTGGCTGTGGTAAAGCAATTCCTCTTCTGCTTAGGGAAACTTTTCTAATGATTTAATCATTGATAGAAATCTCTCCAATACATATGACATTTCAGATATCTAACTCTGAGGAGACAAGCACAGGTATGGATATATGATCCATGTTAACCCCCACCCCACCCTAACATCCCACTCCAGCCCAGCTCACTGCTTGTTATAGCTTTAAAGTTTCAGCCATGTCAACATTCATCTCATCACCACACAGTGTTGATTACAATAAGGTTGAGGTCCAGCTTAACATCATCATGAACAACTCTTCTTTTCCCTTGGGATACAGAGCTTATTTTCGCAGCACATTTAAGGCTTTCAGTGCTAAGTATGTTGATTTACTTTTTTAGAAAAATGGTTATTCCAGTACTTATCTCTTAGAACGTTGTCAAATGTTCTCCCTCCTCTTTTTCTCCCTAACCTTTCTCTCCAACTCTTATTAGCAGACGTTGGTAAAGTTGTTTCCACTAAGCAACTACCTGAGGGATAGAAAGTGATTCATGTAGTTTTGAAAAGCAGGTTCCCATGTACCTTTTGGGGACACTGATGGTTCATTGGTAGAATTCTAACCCTGCATGCCAGAGATACAGATTTGATTGTTGGCCAATGCACCTCCTGAGCAGCCACCACTTATCTGTCACTGGAGGCTTGCATGTTGCAATGATGCTAACAGCTTTCAGTGCAGCTTCCATACTCAGACGTGCTAGGAAGAAATTGGGTCTGGAGATCTACTTCCAAAAATTAGCCAACTAAAACACTATGGATCACAATGACCCAAACTCCAACCAATCATGGGGATGGCTCAAAATCAATCAGCATTTTGTTCTATTGTTCATTGGGTCACCATGAATTGGGGATCAACTCAGTGGCAGCTAACATCAACAAAAACATGCCTTTTGGCAAAGAACTCCCCTAGAAAAACACAAGGAAGCTGATGAGAGTATGTTAAACCACACTGTCCACAGAGTAATCAATCACATCTGGATGTGAGAATCTTAATCTCAGGACACTGGAGAAGGAGCCTGGCCAGGAAACATTTGCAACCAGGTATCTCAGGCACAGGAGCTCTGGTAGCTTAGTGCCTAAGACACTAGACTGCTAACCAGAAGGCTGGCAGTTCAAACCCACCAGCCACTCCTCAGAAGTAAGGTTGGGCAATTTACTTTCATAGTGATACTGCCTCAGAAACCCAAGGAGGGGCGCTATGAGTTGAAATCAACTCCATGGCAGTGAGTTTGGTTTGGTTTGGTTTATCTCAGGCACACCTCCAAGTAGACCTAGGAACTTGCTGAGATCCAGGTGGAAGGGAAGTCAGGAAGAAGTAGCAAGAAGATATAAGCAGGCAGTCTTTTTAGATGGTCAAATCTACCCTCAAGGTCCTCCAACTACTAGTGAGACTTTGGCTAAGTATTTTCTTAGGAAAACTTACCATAGAGAAAGAGAGTAAAAGTAAAAGGAGTAGTAGGAGGAAACATGTTAGCCAGGATAGGTAGGCTGCAGGAACATAAAACATATGTGCAAATCTAGGTGACTTAAAACAACAAAAGTATGCTTCTTGCTCACATTATATGTCCTTCACAGGTGGGCTCAGGACTCTGTTTTGTATCAGCCTCAACACTGTCCAGAGTGTCACTGGTTGTCAAGGAAGAAGGAAAAAAAAAAAAAACCCTGGAAGGTGTTGCACTGGGAAGGCAGGACATTTGTCACTTCCACTCAGCAGTCATTGGCCAAAAAAATCACATGATCTCGCTCAACCACAAGGGGTCCCACCAGAAAATATAGTTTCACCCCTGTTTAGAATGGGGGGAGCCAGGAGTAGTTGTCAAAGAGCACTAATGACAATCATACTAGCCAAGCTGTCAAAGAAAATGTGTCCAAGGATAAATCAAGCCCAGCTACAATCCAAGCTTTCAATCTGTCCTCTCTACAAAGTGGTCCAATCTGGAGGAAAGGATTCAGCCAGGGCCTCCAGACTAGTCATGTTCAGTCACAAGAGAACAGTCAGTATTCAATAAGATTCTTCCTTGATGTGGGGTAGATAGCTGGAGATATTCAGGGACCTTGGTGCTGCTCAGAAGGTCTAAGATTCTGGACAGAATATAGAATAAGCAGGAAAACAAATGTATGCAGAATGAAGGCAGAAGGCCAGTGACTCAGCCATTAAATAAATATTTATTGAGAGCCATTGGTTTGTGTGTAAATGGGCTCAACATGGAAGGGAACTTGATGCTGCCTCAATTCAAAGACCATGAGCTTTCCAAGGAAAGAGCAAATATTAAATCTGATCACAAAAAGTCAGTTGCCATCAACTCTGACTCATGATGGCCATATGTGTATCAGAGTAGACCTGTGCTCCATAGGGTTTTCAATGGCTACCTTTTCAGAAATAGACCACCAGGCCTTTCTCTTGAGGCACCTCTGGGTGGACTTGAACCTCCAACCTTTTGGTTAGCAGCTGAGCATGTTATAGGGAAGGCAAATTGGGGGAAGGGGAAGAAGAACAGACAAGATGGCCAGTATAGGACAGGATGGCCAGTACAGGGTCAGTGCAACGATACACACTGAGGGTGGCTCAGAGAACAGCACAAGTCTGAAGGTGAGGGAAAAACCAAGAGGTGGACCTGAGCCAGGCAGCTGGGGGTGATAAAGCCCAAAGGACCAAGACAAAAGTTGCTAAAAACACTGTGTCACTCTAAAAATGGACTCAGTGCTATAGGTAAGCATTGATGCTGCAGAATAAAATAGAACCACTACTCTTTGCTTTTGAATCTGGTATGATTATGTCCAGAATACCAACCCACCACACTAAATATTTTTGCTTTGATTATATTGTAGCCCCCATTACACTTGACATGATAGTAACCTGATTGTTATGTATTGATTTTTGTCCTCAAAAATGATACATTGAAATCCTAACCTCCAGTGACTCCAGTAACTTTTTTGGAAATAGAATCTTTACCTATAATTACACTTACTTCTCACTTATTGACTATCTTGTTACCTGACATATTATTCACATTTACAACAATAGTAAAACATATATCCAACTATTTTTCACATTAACGACATACAGTAATATCTGGCAGTAATGAACACTGAAGTGTGAGGCAAGACTAGCACTAATTATGATGGGTAAAGCTATTTATCAGTTTGGCTGGACTATGATTCTCAGTGCTTTGGCAGTTATGTATTGATGTAATCTGGCGGTTATGTAGTGATGTAATTTGGCAGTGTGTAATGATGTACTGTGGAAGTTATGTAATGATATAGTCATCCTCCATCTTGTCATCTGATATGGTCAACCTCCATTTTTGTATCACACTAAGTTTAGTATAATGACCTGGTCTTTGGAAAACTTTACCATGTTGAAAAGTGAGGAGTATGTACAGATAAATTCATATGAGGTCATACTGCTGTAGAGTGAGTGTCCTTGCAAAAGAAAAGAGAAAGACAGTGGGAGACAGGAGGACAAGGGGACAATGGTACACGATGCTGCAGCTGCAAGCCAAGGAATTCGAAACTACCAGACACCAGGACAGAGGCATGGAACCAATTCTCCCTCAAGCTTCAGAAGGAATCAAGATAGCTGATGCTCTAATATTGGACTCTCAGCCTCCAGAGCTGTAAGACAATACATTTCTATTCTTATAGACTACCTACTTTGTGGTCTTTTGTCATGATGCCTTAGAAAACTAATACACTAGTCATATCATCAAATTTAAATAGAATCTCTTTTCATGACTTGTTCTTAGACAAGTTATGATTGGGTCACAGAATCATTATCTATATAAATAGTCATAAAGCATCCATTAATGATCTAATTTAGAATTTTGCCCTGTGCTGATCAATGATTTTAAAATTGTTTCCCTGACACATACACTATCTCTTCTTTCTTGCCTCACACACACATGCACACATACACACACACACACACACACTCCAGAGCATTTGCCCATTTCTAGCCTTCTATCTCTTATCTAAGGAGCCTGGTTGGTGAAAGTTGTTGTGATTGGCTGTTAACCTAAAGGTTGGCAGTTTAAATCCACCCAGAAAGATAGGCCTGGCTAGCTGCTTCCATAAAGATCACAGTCAAGAAAATCTTATGGAGCAGTTCTACTCTGTAACACATGGATGGACGAGTCAGAATCAACTCAGTAACAAGAGGTTTAGCTTTTCTCTGGTGGCATAGTGCCTAAGGCACTTGACTGCTAACCAGAAGGCTGGTGGTTCAAACCCACCAGCCACTCCTCAGAAGGAAGGTTGAGCAATCTACTTCCATAGTGATACTGCCTCGGAAACCCAAGGAGGCGTCACTGAGTCAGATCTGACTCAATGGCAATGAGTTTGGATTTTTGTTTTATGATCTCACAATTACATGTAATGATTAAATCTACTCTGAACTATGACCATCTCTTATTATCACCTTATCAACTTTGGGTTTCTATTTTTCTTCACTCTATTTGTTCTAATCTTCCAATCTTAGACCTGTTCTCAATGGAGAAGGCAAACATGAAACAAGACATGAGTAATTACTTTCTCTTTCTCATGTTGTCTTTACATGACCTGCCCCCACAAAATGTAATTTATCCTTTTTTTCATTTTCTTGCTCCTCATAGAGTTTTTAAATACATCTTATCTGTGGCCCTTGAGCTCAAGTCTACATTGTTTGATCTAAGGGCCCACCTACACAAACCTGGTCAGGTCCATTTCTAGGACAAAAATTAGAAGAAATCCAGGGAAGCATTGAGGAAGGAAGGCAGAGAGAAAAGTTCTTATGAACATGAATGGAGGTCTAAAATGCTGAACAGAATGTTTATAGATTTCTTGGGAATTTGTAGCCCTTTCATTGTTTATTATATTTGTTAATCCCTCTCCATTCCCTGTAGTTACAAGCAGTAAAAATCTTAAAACAAAAATGGCTAAAGATTTATGGGATTTGTTTTAGAGGGCAAGAGAGACACTTCTTATCCCACTGTACTTTCCTGTAACCAGGAGAAAGAATCCTTGGGACAGCTGGGAAAAAGAGGCAACCCTCTAAGACCTCTGGGAGAAAAATAAAAAGGAATGTTGACTCAGCTGGGGAAGAACTGTCCCTAGGGATTTAACCTCCTGAAAATTGCTTCCCATCTAACAATGTCTCCAAAACCTCCTTGATAGATTGAGTTGAGTGCTAAGGATATGTTGGATTATGCAAAGCGTTGGCACATTTTTCCATCATACTTCAATCCCCTCAAGATACCTAAGAGTTGACTGAAGTACCTTCATTGGCCAGAACTAGAATTAATTTCTAGTGGGAATTTTGTAAGGTACAAATTTCTAATTGTCACTCTCAACTAGTTGTCCATCTTTCATTCCCCACCTGTCAACATTGACTTAATAATCCACTGTAAGTTGCATCTTCATCAAATAATAGTTATAGCTAATGTTTACTGGGGAGCTCTGGTAGTATAGTGGCTAAGGCACTTGACTGCTAACCAGAAGGCTGGCAGTTCAAACTCACCAGCCACTCCTAGGAAGGAAGATGGGGCAATCTACTTCCGTAGTGATACTGCCTGAGAAACCCAAGGAGAGGTCACTATGAGTCGGGTCCCACTCGACAGCACATAACAACAACAATGTTTACTGAGCATTTAATAGGTGCCAGGCACTGTCTTATGTGTTCTACATATATTCATTCATTATGCCTTGCTATATCTCCTTGAGGAGCTCTGGTAACATAGTGCCTAAGGCATCTGAATGCTAACCAGAAGGCTGGCAGTTCAAACCCACCAGCCACTTCTTGGAAGAAAGAAGGGACAATCTACTTCCATAGTGATATTGCCTCAGAAACCCAAGGAGGGGTCGCTATGAGTCAGGTCTGACTCAACGGCACATAACAACAACAACAACACATCTCCTTGAGGAAGAAGATACTCTTAACCCCATTTTACAGATGAGGAAACTGAGGCTTCAAATCACATAGCTAGTTAGCAGGAAAAGTTGGGATGCGCTTATAGGCACTGACTCCAGAGCTCCCAATCTTGTAAACACAGAAACACCTAAACACTAAGCATCGTTCATCAAATGTGAGTTTAGACTGGGTTTGCTTCCCTCCCAGACCCACCCACAGTCGCATGAATTTAAAAATGTTGGGCCTCTTCCTTCAGATGAAATCTTGCATGGAAGCCCAACATCTATATTAAACAGATAAAAATAAAGGTTTGCTGGTTGATTACAGGGAGGAGGAGCAAAGATCCCTGCCTACCCTACCCCACCCCCATCCTCATCAATTCCTCCCTCACACCCTGGAAATTTCTGCAGAGCCTCACGGTTTCTGTGGAACACAATTTGAAAACTCCTGGAGCGGTCCTGGTTAGTGTCTCTCCACCAGCAACATTGCCAGCTCCAGAGCTGCTCTCCAACTTGCTTTCAAACCTCCAGGGTTTCTTGTGGCTTCTAGGATAAATCCAAAATTCTGCACTGAGAAATCCATGATTTCCACATCCTGTCCTCATCCCATCTTCCTAGGCTTTCCTCTATACTTCCATTCCCTCCAGTGGGCCTAGCCTCCTTGCCATCCACTATACAGGCATCAGTCTTCAAATAATCTGAAATGACCTCAATTTTTCTCCTCTCCTCTTGTAAATTCTAATAGCCTTACAAATCTAGTCAAATGCCACTTCTCCATAAAATCTCTTCTGACTGCTCTAGTCTACCTATCCCAATAGACCAGTATTTTGGCACTCACTTGTACCCTGCCACTTCATGTATTAGTTAGCATACAGATTTCACTGCCCAAACAGACCAAAGTAGCAATGCTTAAACAAGATGCAGATTTATTTCTCTTGTAGGAATGGTCTCAAGCATGTGCAGAGCTGGGCTGATTGGGCAACTCCATGGTGTGGAGACCCAGGCTCCTTCCATGCTGTTTGTCTGCCCTTCTCCATGGGCTTACTCTTCCAGGTAGAAGATGACGCCCTTCTCGGTAAGCCTAGTCCTCGTGGTGGAAGACAGCTCAACACCACCACATCTGAGTTCCAACCAGATGGAAGGAGAAGGAGAAAGGATAGAGCAATGCTTTCCTTCTAAAAGGCATGGCCCTCCACTTCCAGTCATATTCCACTGACAAGAAGAGAATGGATGTTTTGGGGCACAAACAGCTATCTCTTCCACACTTAACTTTTTCAATGAGGAAAAGGAGGTGTTTTTTCTCATCTTTTGTGTAAACTCTTGGGAGAAAGCAACCCTGCCTCCCATATTTGTATCCCCCTTAATAGCTGTCTAACCTTAGCATATTTCTATACACCTTCAATGCATCCAGTCAATATTAAAGAATAAATATATATGTGTATAAAATGGCATATAAGAAAGTAGATGCATGGACATTTTTTTTGGAAATTGAGGGTAGTGTTGAATACGTTTATATCAGTGCTGAATTGAAAGTTTCCAACCACCATTCCCTTTTTTATATGCTTACTTTTAGAAAAGTTTCCCTAAGAGAATATTTGAATGGATAAGGCTTTTCTCTTCTGCCAACCTCAAAACACACACACACACACCATGTGTTACACACACAATACTACACTATATACACACATACACACACACACCTCCAACTTATTCAGGTACAGGATCTGGGGGGTCAGTTTCAGTTCTTTTCATGTTTCTTTCCTGAGACAGCCAATACAAAATTAATAAAATTTAGAAAGCTGAAGTTTGGAGCAGAAAAGCATAATGATAAAATTACCTTTTCAGATACTGATATAGAGTGATAATATCTTAGATAATTTACTGAATGTTTTGCCAAATGATGAAAATTTTGGTAATGATTTAGCCCAGTTGATGTTACTGTATTTGTATGAGCTTCAATCTGTCTCCTTTTCCATTAAGAATTTATTTTCACATAATTATTTGCATAATATATCTATCATATCTTTTTCAGCAATAGCAATATTTATGTGTTGATTAATTCATCTCTCTATATATTAAATATCACAAAAAGTACTAAAATTTAAAGAAGATTCTGAGGTAATTGTAATTAAGTAACAATAACTATATGTCCCCTATTTACCAGTTTCAAAATATTTTATCAGAATAGACTTCACTGGCTCTGAGTGAAGGCTGGCAGATAATAACAATAATAGTAAAAGCAGTTTATCTGCCAAGACCTAGACAGGGTAGAATCAGCCACTATAAAGGAGGTGGCTTAGCTATAGAAGGAAGAGCCTCCCTCAGCGGGGACCCTACTCCATGCTCTCAGTTCCAATATGGGGATCTCACCTCATCTAGATAGTGCCTCCTTCAATGAGACGTTCTCCCATCTGCCTTCCCCCTCTCCTTGAATATTATATTCACAGCCTTAGTCTAGACAACTAGCACAAGCCTGAGTGAAAATAATCCATTTTCTCCCTGGTTGCCACTGCCCTCATATGGTCCCCACTAGGATGATTCTGTGGGACAAAGATCAAACTGGAAATTCTTGACTTCCTAGACCCATAAAATTGAGGTAATGAAAGTCCAAGCTGTATTTTAAGGCTGTGTCAACTTCAATTCTGGTGGCTAGTATAGCACTAAGAAGGGACAGTGGGATGGGATAGCTTTTTAACAATTGTTTCATGGGGCTCATGAAACTTGGTTGTTGGGACAGAGTCCCTCTTTGATCAGAAAGCTGCACATCAAACATCTTCCCAAAAGGAATCCTGCCACAGGAGATGTCCAAATGCAATTGCTCCAATTATCAGAGTGGAATGTTCAGGATTCTGTCTGAGGGAGGGAAAACACTGGTCTTCAGTGGGGCCAAGGGTATCCCTGCAGAGATTATTGACAAACCTGGAGATGAAGAGTGACAGCGGCAGGGAGGGAACACATTCAAGTGATACAGTGCTGAGTCAGGTGTTAAGGAGAGAGACAATCAGGAGGAGATTCTCTGAACAGAGGTCATGGCCAGCAGTGCTTAGGACCTGGGAGAACTAATATCGAATGTTTATTTTCCCTTTTGATCTTGTAATTCCTGCTGATGTCTAGTGAAAATTGTTGAACATGACCATCTACTTCAACCATGACTTAGGGAACAGCCTGGAAAATGATGAGAGGGTTGAGGATGAATGGAAAAGAACCTCTTCCCACCCTACTATCTTCAGAAATGCTGAGGAAAAAACATTATTGCAGTTCCTCAGGAAGGGGGTTCAAACTATAGCAATTTTAGTGTTAGCAGGAAAGGATAACCCCGAATAGGAAAACATGGGGACTGCGGTGTTACAAGTGTTTTCAAACATACAGTGGTATCTACAGAATGTATTTAGAGACGCTGATGACAAGGGCTGTGTCTGCTTCCCTGGCAAAAAGATGAGCTTCAATTTGCTAGAGCAAGTGTTCTCAAATGGGAGACTCTGTACACCCCACCCCCAGGGGGGACATTTGGAACTATCTATACACATTTTTTACTGTCTCCGAGTCAGCCCTGACTCATAGCGACCCCTCCTTGGGTTTCCAAGGCAGTATCACTACGGAAATAGGATTGCCCAACCTTCCTTCCGAGGAGTGGCTGGTGGGTTTGAACCGCCAGCCTTCTGGTTAGCAGTCAAGTGCCTTAGCCACTATGCTACCAGAGCTCCCATTAACAACAACAACAACCTAGAGGTGGAGTAGATGCCAGGGATGCTGCTAAACATCCTACAGTGCGCAGGACAGCCCACTGCACCAAGGAATTAGTTAGCCTAAAATGTCTATAGTGCTGAGGTTGAGCAACCCTAAACTAAGACACTTGCCTGCTAACCAGATGGCTGGCGGTTCAAACCCACCAGCCACTCCTCGGAAGGAAGGTTGGGCAATCCTACTTCCGTAGTGATACTGCCTCGGAAACCCAAGGAGGGGTCGCTATGAGTCGGGGCCGACTCGACGGCACATAACAACAACAACAACAACAAACTGAAATAGAGAAAATGAGACAAGCTGCTGGAGAAAGATTTAGGCACAGGGTTCAGGTGGGAGACCCAGTGTTTTGAAGGAGGTCTCTGTGAAATTGCATTCCTTTAAAGAAAGCATTGCAGACATAAGCTGCTCTGATCTACTTGGGATGTGTTGGCCTATGTCCTACTTTGCATTTTCAGCAACAGGGGAGAGCTAAATCCTGGAATATTTTCATGCATATGTGGTTCTGATACAATCTCTCCCAGCCAGGCCCTTTGAGGGGAATTGGACTATTTTCTGGAGTAAGAGGAAGTAAAAATCTCTACTCCTTACTTGAGGGACCTGGAAGAACATAAGTGAGCTGGGATGCTGCCAGCCTCCTGCTGAGGATGGCTGGGACTGGACTGAGGAATCTAAACCTAAAGAATCAGTCCTTCCTTTGCCAGAAGCACCAACTTTAAATTATAAAACAGCTTCATTAAATCTCCTAGTGAGAAGCACGTTACCGTGATACTGTTGTTGTTAGCTGTCATCAAGCAGCCCCCAACTCATGGTGACCTCATGCTTAAAGGAATGAAACACTGCTTAGTTCTGCACCATCTCCAAGATCAGTTGTGGACCATTCTGATCCTTAGGATTTCATTGCCTACTTTTTGGATGTAGGTCACCAGGCCTTTCTTCCTAGTTCATCTTAGTCTGAGAGCTCCATTGAAACCTGTTCAGCATCACAGTAACATGCAAGCCTTCACTAATGGATGGTGGCTGGACATCAAATCCAGTCTGCTGCACAGAAGGTAAGAATTCTACCAATGAAGCATCACTGCAGCCTTGTGGAAATCTGAATGCTTGACTGTACCCAGTCAGGGACTATTGAAATGCTTTGAAACTTAAATATATGTATGTATGTGTGTGTATATATAATTTTAAGTTACATGTATTTAAGTTTAAACAGTCAAACATCTAGATTTCCACAAGGCTGCAGTGGTACTTCATTGGTAGATTTCTTACCTTCCATGCAGTACACCTGGATCTGATGTCCAGCCACCACCTACCCGTCAGTGGAGGCCTGCGTGTTGCTTTGATGCTGAACAGGTTTCAACAGAGCTCCCAGACCAAGATGGACTAGGAAGAAAGGCCTGGTGACCTACTTCAAAAAAGTAGGCAATGAAAATCTTAAGCATTAGAATGGTCCAACTGATCATGGAAAAAGATGACACTCCAGTGGCTACAACAATGGACTCAAACATAGCAACAATTGTGAGGATGGCATAAGACTAGGCAGTGTTTCCTTCTGTTGTACATAGGGTCACTTTGAGTCAGAACCAATGCAATGCCACCTAACAACAACCTATCTTAGAGGCGGATTGTGTATGTGTGTGTATGTGTGTGTGTATAAAAAGAAAGCATATGCATATATGTGAACTCAGCAATGTGAAGGAAATTGGTGTGGAAGAAAGATTTTGGAGGAAGTTGTGAAAATGATATTTTCTATGCCCCTAAACCTCCTCTCTCTCTAATCCTATCTGATCAGTCTTTCACTTTATGCAAAAAAAAAAAAAAAAAAAGACAAGAGGATGGCAAAACTCAATGGCAAACCTGTGGTCTTTGCTGGAATAATGGGCTGCGTGGGGGAGGGGGCACCACTCATCTGTCAGTTTGTCATACTGTGGTGGCTTGCGTGTTGCTGTGAGGCTGGAGGCTGACTATACCACTGGGTCACCCATGGTGGACAGGTTTCAGCGGAGCTTCCAGACTAAGACAGACTCAGAAGAAGGAAGGCGCCATCTACTTATTAAAGAATTGGCCAGAAAAAAACCTTATGAATAGCAGTGAAACACTGATATAAAGGACTGGACAGTGTTTTGTTCTGTTGTGCATAGGGTCACTATGAGTCAGAGCTGACTGGACGGCATATAATGATGGGGGGGGGGAGATGAGGTAGTAGGAGAAAACAAAAGGAACATACCAATCCAGAGTCATTCATTTGTCCTCACACATCCATCATTCGTCCATTTGTATAATACTTATTGAGCATCTGTTGTTGTTGTTATGTGCCGTCAAGTCGGACTCATAGCAACCCCTCCTTGGGTTTCCGAGGCAGTATCACTATGGAAGTAGATTGTCCAACCTTCTCTTCGAGGAGTGGCTGGTGGATTTGAACCGCCAGCCTTCTGGTTAGCAGTCAAGTGCCTTAGGCAGTACGCTACCAGAGCTGCCATGGAGTGTCTACTATTTGCTAGTAGTTGTCCATGTTCTGAGACACAGCCATGAGCAGAACAGACAGAAGCCTTGCTCAAGCAAAGCATATTGTAGACTGTAGTGTGCATCGGAATCACCTGGAGAACTTGGAAAGCCCCTGATTGCTGGATCCCACCCCAGGATTTCTTATTCAGCAGATTTGGAGTACCAGTTGCCAGCTGTTGTTGAGTCCTCTCAGACTCATGGTGATCCCCCGTGTGGGTCTGTGCTGCACAGGGTTTTCAGTGGTGGATTGTTCAGAAGTAGATGGCCAGGTTTTTCTTCCAAAGTGCCCCTGAGTGGACTGAAACCTCCAACCTTTTGGTTAGTACCCAAGTATGTTAACTGTGTGCACCACCCAGATACTCATCAGGTCTAACACAGAGGCTGAGAATGGACATTTCTAACTCATTCTCACAACATTCCATACTCTGATGCTACTGTTCCCTGGACCACACTCTGTGTAGCACTGGACTCAAGCTTTCATGGAGAAGAGACAAATTAGCCATTTAAAAGCATTTTTGGTCAATCGGTGGGCCAGGAAAAGAACCCACAATAAGCAGGCCCAAGGGGTAGGAAACTCCAGGCCAACGTTCCTCATTAGGAATGGGGACAAAGGGACCTGAAGAAAAGAGAGAACAGGCTCCAAAGAGAGCGCCTCTTTGCTCCTCTGTTTATCCGAAGTTTCCAGGAAGGTCCGGAAGGTCCCTCACCACAATCTCGCAGTGACACACACAGCTCCCCAAAATAACTAAGTGCTGACAGGCCCTGGGCGGCCCAGCACCATTTGGTCCGTGATTATGTGAAGGGCAAGTCGCGGTGGGTGGCATCGGGTGGCTGGGCGGCCTTCCCTGTCATTCCTGTTGGGGGGCCTGGGACCGGGGTGTGGGAGGAGAGCGAGCGGGCGGGGCCTCTTCGGACAGACCGAGCCTCCGACCAGCTTATTTACTTAAACAACAAACATCCCTCCTTCCGTGGGGCAGAGGCAGAGGGCAGTTCTTGAATGGGATGAGACACTGTGTCTTCTCAAAAGCCCACCCACGTCGCCGGGAAAACGCCGCCCGGCTGCCCGGGACGTGCGGGTCCCAGAGTCTCGGTGCAGACCTCGGGCCGCAACCCTCCCTCCATCGCCCCTCCCTCTTCCCATTTTTACATCTCCCTTTATTTTGCCTTCAGAGTTTTATGCTTTCCATCTGCAACTGGTGATAAAAAGAGGCACATAAGTTTAAAAAAGAAAAAAAAAAATTAAGCTTTCTCCCTCAGCAGGGAAAAAAAGGTTTGAATAAACAGAATGTCACTGAAAAGACAAACAAACAAGACTGTTTCTGAAAGAAACAGATGGACTTCAAAATAGCCTTTCCGATTACAGACTAAAAGGGCTGTGTTAGAGGCGGGATGTGGTGAGGGGGTTGGTTTCTTCCAGCCGGAAAGGAGGGGAGCAAAGCTGGGCCTGGGGTATTTCTATGGGGTTGGCTTGTCAGTAATTTCCACCAGGATTCTAAACCTTGCAAGACAGCCTGTGAAAATGTAGGCGATTTTGGAAACCTCAAACCTCACTGAAATGAAATGAAATAAAACAAGCCCTTTATTATCTTCGATTTTTCTAGCATGTTCTATATCATTACTTTCTTTCTGACAGATCACCAATGTCTTGAGTGAGGAACTGCTGACCAGATTTTTTTTTATTATTATTGCAAAGTTGAGGGAGGGTTGGGTGTTTGTTTTTGTTCTTCATTTTTCTAAAGCTTTCCCAGACTTCTCGAAAGGGCCACATGCATAGTTAGATGGGTCAGTTTGGCCTTTGCAATTTATCTATTTAATCTGCTCTTTATCCATTAAAAATCAACTATGTTTTTTTTAAATAAATAATATGTGACTGATATCCAAATGCCTCTAATAATTTCCCAGCAACAGTGTGATGTGTGACACACAGATTGAAGAGGAAAATATTTAAATATTTGTTTTTAAAATTTTTTGGGGGGGTCAAATTTCTTATGGATAAATTCTGTTTCTTTTCTAAAGACAAATTCAAGTTTTTAAGAGAATCAAATCCCATGTACGGTCTATTTGACATTTGTATGCCACACATATACCGGGAGATAAATTTGTTTCTAGTTGAATCTTTAATTTTGAAAGGAATGAAGAAAGGTGGTACCTGACACAATTGCTAGAATAAGTGTTGTTGAAATTTTCCAATAGGAAAGTCTGAAGCTCACACTCTGGAAATCATTCTGAGTGGAAATTCAGGTGCCAGTCATTGGTGGAAACTCAGGAACTTCTAGTCTACCAGGTCTCCCCAGTTCTAGGAAGGACAGCCTGGAATCCTCAGTGTTCTGCCTGACGACTGACATCAGAGTTTCCTCCCATGCCATGAGTGTCTCAAGGCTCACCTTCCAGAGCCTACTCTGGCACCATATTTTGACTGGTGACCCCAATGGATAGAGCAGGAAGTAGCACCTGAGAAGGTAAAGCTAGAGGGCCAATGATACAACTGATCTACCTCAGAACAGTCTCTAGACCCAGTTTCACTCCAGCACTAGTGAAAACAGACCAAGCAAAAGATGTGACCCTGGCAGACAGCAATGTGTTGTAATCTAGTGGGCATGAGTGGAGTTTGGAGGCAAAAATTCTGTGTTCATACATGGGCTCCACTTCCACTGTCATTTACCAATTGGATTTGACTTGACTGCTAACCAGAAGGCAGGCAGTTCAAACCCACCAGCCACTCCTTGGAGACAGTGCAGAGATACCACCTCGGAAACACAAGGAGAGATCACTATGAGTTGGGATTGACTTGAGGGCAGTGAGTATGGGGTTTTTTGGTTTTTTGTTTTGTTTTGTTTTTTTGAAGATTTGGTATCTACATGCAAAAGGGAAAAATTGTAAACCATAGTCCGATGTGGAGATCTAGAAAGCTAGTGTCTCTAAAGTTCCCTTCACCATATATATTTTCTTTCAATGATTGTGTATTAAACAACCCTATTCCTGTAGTTGTTTCCTATGAAAGAAACCAGATTTCTGAGATAACTTTAGATGAACACTTGAGAACTGAGACATTTCATCAGATTAAAAATGTTTGAAATAAAATAAGAAACAGAGAGAAGGAAAGAGAAAGGAAAAAAAGAAAGAAAAGAGAGAGGGAGGGAAGGAGGAAGGAAGGGAGAAAAGGAGGGAGGAAGGGAAGGAAGGAGTAGAGAAGGAAAGGAGAGAGAAAGGAAGGAACAAACTCAAAAGAACACTGGTCACACCCTTAATTGTCCTAACAGGAGGATATTTTAGCTATGTCCCTGGTATTCAGGTGGAAGTCACACTTCATCTAAAATTTTCTAGCAGCAAAACTGCTGTAGGCTGTAGTTAAGGAACATGAAGACAAGGAGAGAAATCTTAATCAAGGCTCTTAAACTTGTTCACAGAAAAATTATACCATTACATCAGGGCTAAATAATTTCAGAATTTCCTAATATGTGGCCTAGCTTCAGAGGACATAGTGACATTTCATTAAAACATAAATTCATCATTTCGTTAATGTGGCCTCTTTTTCATTGGTTTGTAAAGTTAAAGTGTTTCTTTTTTTTTTTTTTTTTTTAGTAAGTTTGTCAGGCACATTTTATGATCCTTGCCTCACAGGAAAAGCAACAGAAACTATGCCCAGCAGTTTTTGTTCATTTATTCATGTTCTTTGCCCAGAAGTCATTCTCAATCTATAGGGTTATATCAGAGTCACCTGGAAGCTTGTTAAAATGCAGATCATTGGGCCACCCCCTCCCCAGAGTTGCTGGTTCAGTCCACTTAGGGTGAGGCCCCAGAGTTTACATTTCCCACAGGTTTCTGGGGAGGCTGTTACTGCTGGTCTGTAGATCACATTTGAAATCCACTGGCTCCGTGGTAGAACTCTCACCTTCCGTGCAGGAGACCTGGTTCAATTCCTGGCCAATGCACTTCATTTGCAGCAATCCACTGTCTATCATTGGAGGCTTGCATGTTACTGAGATGTTGAATAGGTTTCTGTGGAACTTCTAGAACAAGATAGGTAGGAAGAAAGGTCTGGTGACCTACTTCCCAAAATCAGCCAATGACAACCTCATGAGTCACACTAGTCTTATCTGCAACTGATATGTGCATGGCACAGGACCATGCAATATTTCTTTTAATTGTACTTAGAGTAGTTATGAGTTGGGGGCTGACTCAATGGCAACTAACCAACAGTATTAGTACGTACCAGATACTCAGCAACTATTTCTTGGTTGAATAAAAGGGTAGTGTCTTGGATTGTAGTTCTACCAGTAAAGGATGAAAACGGCTATGCATAACCTTAAAGGCCATTGGTCTAACCATAGCTAAGGTAAAGTTTTACTCAAGGCCAGGTTTTGTTAATCAAATCCACAAAATATCTAAAAGAAAAGCAATGGCATCCAGTAACTTTTCAGTTCATGCTGCCTTCCTCTTTCTCACTGCTAATTGACCCTGAATATTCATACAGAATTGTCCTGGTTTTCTATTCCTACAACCAAGAACTAGCTCCCTAACAAGGCCTTATGGGTCTTAATGCCAATCTAGCACTTTTCTCTGATTTTAGGGAAGTTTTCTTGATGCTTCCGTTCTAAAGATGAAACAGTCATCTGAGGTGTTGAGACTTACCCAAATGCTGTCCTAAGAGCTGGTAGGGCAATTATCTCACCTCTCCACAGCCAAGAGCCAGCTGTCCAGCAATAAGACATTGATTTGGTTACTCAATGAGTACAACTATACAGTTCAATTTTCCATTGAAACACAGGAAACAATTTTAGCACTACAGTTTGTAGAGATCCAACCATAATCATCTTCTAAAAGTTAAGATAAAAAAGTCATATGTTGACCTGCTCAGGCAAGAGTAAACTAGTTAAACCACTTGCCACTGAGTTGATTCTGACCCATTGTGACTCCAGATATTTCAGAGTAGAACTGTGCTCCATAAGGTGTTCAGTGGCTGATTGTTTGGAAGCAGATTGCCAATGCTTTCTTCTGGGGCACTTTTGGGTGGACTCAAACCTCCAACTTTACGGTCAGCAGCCAAGATGTAAACATTTGCGCTACTAAAGGACTCCCCAGCAAGAGTAGAGCTATATTATCTCACAAGACATGTTAGTACTGAGCATAATGGCCCCAACCATTGGGTCTGACAACTTTCAAAGAGAAAATAATAACATAAAACTTGATTTTCCAAGGCCTTATGAGTAGCAAAGAACACCAAGCAGGAGCTGATAAAGGAGTGAGTATTTTTTGGTTGACATCTATGTTTGAATGTCTCCTTTGAATCTAAGTTGAATCAGTTTGAAATCTTTGGAACTCTAACAAAAGCCTGAAAGCCTTTAGCGATAAGAAAAAGAGAGTAAGTACAGGTGTGATAGCAAGTCAAAGAACTGATCCTACCATCAGACCAAAGTAAGATTTTGGAAGAGCTTGGGAGGATAAGAAGGGAGGAGGAAATAATAAAATTGTATTAGGCTGAGCCATATAAATTATAATTTCTGTTGGTCAAAAGTGACTCAATCTTGGCAATTATAAATGGCTCAATCTACTACATAGGAGAAATATTCACTTAGTACACACCAAGCATATACAACTTCCCTTTCCTGAAGAGTCATTTCACTTGTAATCACTTCCTTATGGCCATGTGACCACTATTTCCTCAGTGGAAAAATAAACAGGAAGTGTAAAGGCCCCAGATCAACTAACTCACTTGAAACAGAGCATAAATGAGAAGCACCATGTGCTAACTCCAAGCACCTTTTGGTTTCCCTTTTCCTTTGGCCTCCAAAAAATGTCCTGCTCTAAGCAGGACGTCGCTTTTGGTTGAGCTCAAGCAACGAATGTTTAGCATTCTTTCTAAAGATAAGCCAACTCAAAACCAGTCATGAGGTGAGCAGCAAAAAGGATCCTTCATGGAAAAAAAACCCTAAAACATTCATATTTGAATATAAACACATAGCATCAGTGAAATAAATATTCTACAATTGTAACTGCATAGGGTAACAAGAGAAAGCTATAAAATGTGAGACTGCAATATTTAGGGTGTTATTCTTTTTATTATACAAATGGCAAATGTGCTTAGCTGCTAAATGAAAGGAAGGAAGTTTGAGTCCTCTCAGAGGCACCTAGAAAGAAAACGCTGGTGATCTCTTCCAAAAAGACAGCCATTAAAAACCTGCGGAGCACAGTTCCACTCTGACCCACATGAGGTCGCCAGGAATCAGAATTGAGTTGATGGTAACTAGTTTATTGTTTTTAAGGAGACCAAGAATTAGGATCCTACATCTTTACCAGTTTTGTTCTTTGGGGATTTATTTCCTCTTTCTGAGCCTCAGATCTCTCATCAGTAAACAGAGGAAATGCAATCATTTAAGGTTGTCCCTTCCTGTCTCTGAAATCTATGATTTTCAAGAGCTATCCATGACTGTCCTGTAGGACAATTTAAGTAATAAAAGGGTATGTGATAGGTGGACAATAATGTCATAAATGACCAAACAAACCCCCGTTGAACCTACACTTGCTTCAAAATATTAATTCCAGACTCAATGAAGGAAATCTTCAAAATGTGTGGGATTTGCCTAACGTCGCAGTGATGGTAACATTAGCTTTGCCTCCACCGAGCACATCCGGTGTTTGCAGGCTTGCTTTTTTGTCTGAAGAATAATTAGTCCAAACTGGTAAGTCAGAAGATAGTGGGCAATGGAGCAGAGATGGGAAACATCAACTGGTTTAATGAACTGACACTAATGAGAAACTTGGATATCATAAAAAAAAGTGTTGCTTGCAAACTTCAATATCGTAGGGGCTAGATATAATGCAAATCATCTGCTGGCAATGGAAAGCAAGTGCATGACATCTCAAAGTTGCCTAGCAATTGAAATTAGAAAGTGATTGCCACTTCATCAAAGTTTCAGGTTCAGTCCCCACATTGCCTCCTAATCTTGACAGCACAGGGAAGTCTCTGTTCAACACTCATACTCGTGGCAGTACAGAGTGGGCTTTCTTTATTAGTGCTTGGAAGGACAGTTGGGCAATCTACTTCTGTAGTGATACAGCCTCGGAAACCCAAGGAGGGCTCGCTGTGAGTCGGGTCCTACTCGACGGCACATAACAACAACAACAGGGTTGCCATAACAAATTACCACAAACTAGAAGGCTTACAACAATAGAAATTTATTCTCTCACAGTTCTGGCAGCTAGAAGTCTGGAATTAAGGTGCTAGCAGGGTTCTTTCTGAAGATCTACTAGAGAGTCCATTCCATGTTTTCTCTGTTAGCTTCTGGTGTTGCTAACAACCCTTGGTGTCCCTTAGCTTGTAGATCCATCAATCCAATTTCTGCCTCCATCATAACATGGCATTTTCCCTGTGTGCCTGTGTGTCTCTTCTCCCTTTCTTGTAAAGACAGCAGTCATATTGGGTCTTTACATTACTTCAATAATCTTCACCTTAGATAATTACTTCTGCAATGAACCTATTTCCAGATAAGACCACATTCTGAGGGAAGGATGTAAATTTTAGTGGGGGACACTATTTAACCCAATATAACCCTCAACATATATCTGTTCAACAAATTAATAAATTGTCTATTTTAAAAAACTATACATAATTTACATGAATCATCAAAGCTTTAGAAATAAGATAACTGGAGTGGCTAGTAGAATAGAAATCTTAATGAACTATGAGAAGAAATTTCATTTTACATGTAATTGACATTTTTAGATTGCTTCTATTCCATCTTCAGACTAAATTTTTAAAATTAAAAAGATCATGTAATGGCTCCAAGTAGATTCTGTGTTCAAAATATATTTACAAGGAGGTTTGAAAAGAATGCCCACCCTACACTTTTATTTTTACCACTTTCTCCCAAATTATTCAAACAATAAAATTAATGATTAACACTGGGAATTTTTTTTAATCTATATTCAATATCCTTTTACTATCTGAAAGAAATTGATGCATTTGAATTATGTGTTGATGAAGAAGATTCAGTGTACCATGGACTGCCAGACGAATGAACAAATCTATCTTAGATGAAGTACAGCCACAATTCTCCTTAGAAGCAAGGGTGGTGGCAAAGCTTTGTCTCACGTACTTTGGAAATGTTATCGGGGGGACTAGTCCATGGAGAAGGATATCAAGCTTAGTAAAGTAAAAGGTGAACAAAAAAG
>NW_006921592.1:27511481-27513544 GCF_000298275.1 Orycteropus afer afer
TTTTTTTTTTAACATAGGACACTGATAAGATTGAGATTTTTCTGTTTCCGAGTTCTTTAACAGAAAACAAAAACCATCTGAGAGTACAGGTTCTAATCTTGTCCTTATGCACTGTAAGGCAAAACAGAAACACTTTCATCCCTAAATATCAACAGAGAAGTCTAAAGACAAGAGAAATCATGAGATGGAGGAACATTTTTCTCTGCTTAGAGAAAAACACTATCTAAGCAAAGAGATGTTATATAGTTACTCTGTCTATGATAGGAAAGAAACCCTTGTAATTGTTGGAATTTAGATATAACTAATCAATTACTTGCTGGAATTAGCAGAAAGCAGCCAGAGAAAAATTATCCAAGGATATTAGAAAATCATAAGGGAACTGTAAAAGCTGAAGAGCTGTGGGCTTTACAAGTCTGTAGCATTGAAAGTGAGAGAAAGAATGAAATGTTCTTTAAAACAACTTAGGAAAATTATGAAAAAATAAGAAATAACTGTCAATTTTTAATAAGACCTGCACCAAAGTGCTTGTATTCCTTTAAATATTGATGTAAATTATGTTATGCTTTAAAATTATAAGGCTTTTAAACATTCTTTTAAATACCAATATTAGTAAACATTATTTAAAAAAAAGAAAAGAAAAGAAAAACCTCACTGCTGTGGAGTTGATTTGATTCATAGTGACCCCCTCCTTGGGTTTTTGAGGCAGCATCTCTAAGGAAGTAGATTGCCCAATCTTCCGTCTGAGAAGTGCTGGTGGGTTTGAACGGTCAGCCTTCTGGTTAGCAATTAAATGGCTTAGGCATGACGCCACCAGAGCTCTCATAGTATACATCATACATCTTGTTTTAATGAAACTTCTATTTTTATTAAGGAAAATATTAAAAAACTTAACTAACCAGGAAAATGCTTTGTGTTCTATTCATCTTAGTCAACCATGACTATGGGAAGTCCTCTTTTTTGTACCACAGAGCTTAAACTGAGGAACTCTCATCCACATGCATCAATGTTCATTAAGAACATAAAGGGGTTTCCCAGAGCATGTCTCTGGAATATAGGAATGATGAAAAATGTCCCCAGTGTCTTAACACAGTTTTGAAATTTCCCACCTAAACTCTCAGGCTTCCTGGCTGAGTGACACGAATCACAATTCTCAAGGCAAGTATAACATTTGATTCAAATTAACATCTACCAAGTTTCCAGTTTTAAAGTTTACCTAATATTTGTTGAATGCTTATTACATATTGGAATCCTGGGTGGTGCAAACGGTTAACCTACTCAGCTGCTAACCAAAAGGTTGGCAGTTTAACAATAGATAGGCCTATGGGGTGAACAATTACACTAGGTAGGTACACTCCTTAGAAAACCAACTATGCAAGATCAGAAGGACAGCATTTGTACAGGGAGATAGTTCAGATGGCATGAATGCATAGGAAAGAAGGTCACAGGGAAAAGGCAACCACAAAGAGGAAGTGGGAAGACAGTTGTTAGGTTGTGGGGATTGCAATCAATGTCACAGAACAAAATGTGTATGAACATTTGAATGGAAAGTGAATTTATGGTAGAGACAAGAAGGCGTCCTGCTAACACACTCCACCCAATTCCTTTCCAAAAAAGTTCCAAAAAAACTGAGTGAAACAGATACAAATAATGAACCTGGAATTCTGAGCATCTAAGCAGAAGATAAAGTATTAGATTGAGTGTTGATAGGAAAGGGAGACAAAGAGAGGTAAGTGACTGGGGAAAGAAAAGAAGCTGGATTGCCTGAAAAAAGCCAACATAAATACCAAAGAGGACGAGGAGGAAAAATAAAATCTTCACAGAATCTACACAGCATGAAAGACAAAGGGTAGACAGAGTGGGAGGATTTCAAAGTGAGCTAAAGCCCTGTGAGAGCTGGGAGAGGAATATACAGGGAAGTAGGTAAGACTTCCAGTAGCACAAGCAGCTGTGGAGTGAGGAGAGAGTAAGGGATAGGGAATAGAAAAACTCCCCCCGAAAAAACCAAATCCCAAACTG
This sequence comes from Orycteropus afer afer, assembly GCF_000298275.1. Taxonomy (NCBI): domain Eukaryota; kingdom Metazoa; phylum Chordata; class Mammalia; order Tubulidentata; family Orycteropodidae; genus Orycteropus; species Orycteropus afer. Next base: position 27,513,498 of record NW_006921592.1, read on the forward strand.
GATCCACTGCTGTCTGGTCAATTCCAATTCATAGCAACCCTTTTTGG
>NW_006921592.1:27514909-27531965 GCF_000298275.1 Orycteropus afer afer
CATCCTCGCCAGCATTCTGTCTTGTTGAACTTTGCCATCAGTGCTGGGGTGAGATGGTATCTCATTGTTGTTTTGATTTGCATCTCTCTGATGGCGAATGATAATGCGCATTTCTTCAGGTATTTGCTGGCCACCTGAATATCCTCTTTGGTGAAGTGTCTATTCAAGTCTTCTGCCCATTATTTAATTAGATTTTTAATCTTATTGTTGTTGAGGTGTTGGAGTTTTCTATAAATTTTAGACATAAGTCCCTTGTCAGAAATGTCATTGCCAAATATTTTTCCCAAAAACTATAGGTTCTCTTCTGACTCTTTTGGAGAAGTCTTTAGAAGCACATAAAAATTTAATTTTCAGAAGGTCCCATACATCTAGTTTATCTTCAGCTGTTTGTGCATTTTGGGTTATGCTTGACAGTCTGTTTATGATCCAGTCTGCAACTCTCCATTTCTTGAGTGTTGCATTTACTCCACTGATATTCATTGTAATTATCAACAAGTATGAATTTGTTGCTGTCATCTTGTTATATGCTTTTTTGTGATGTTGCTGATTTCTTTGTTCCGTATAATTTTCTGTGCTGAGCTTGTTTTGTTTATGAATCACATTATCACTACCTTCGTTGCTATTGTTTTAGTGATTCCCTTCCTAGTGCTGGTCCTCTTTTTTATTTTGATGTGAAGGTTTATCATTTTTCTTTGATGTTACCCTGTGATTTATAATTTAGTTCCTAAGTTTGGAACAGTTTGTTCTGTCTTGCAGTTGTTTTGGCTTCCCTACTTTGTAGAAGTTCTGTAACTACACAATCTTTTCCCCTCTTTTTGGTTTGTAGTTGTCCTTATTTGTCAACTGATGTCTCTGGTTCTGTGTTTACAATCTTGTAGGCTTACTTACTTTGGATACTTCTATAGCTGGGTTGGTTTCTGGGTTATGTCATCATGTGTGTTAATTATCAGTTGTTGTTTGCTGTTATTGGTTCTCTGTCCAAAGGAATCCCTTTAGCATCTCTTGTAAGGTTGGTCTGGTTTTCACAAATTTCCTTCATTTCTGCTTATCTGGAAATGTCCTAATTTCACCATCATATTTGAGGGACAATTTTGCTGGGTATATAATTGTTGGTTGGAAATTTTTCTCTTTCAGGATTTTGTATATACTATCCCATTGTCTTCTCGCCTACATGGTTTCTGCCTAGAATCTAAGCCTCGTCTTATTTGTTGCCCCTTGTAGGTAACATTTTGCTTTTCCTGTGCTGCTTTCAGGATTCTTTCTTTGTCTTTGGTTTTGGGGAGTTTGATGATGATATGTCTTGGTGATTTTCTTTTGGGATGTATCCTGTTTGGGGTTCGTTGGACTTCTTGAATGGATATATTCTTATCTTTCATCATATCAGGGAAATTCTCTTCCAATAACTCTTCAACAATTTTCTCTGTGGTTTTCTTTGTCTCTTCCTGTTCTGGAATTCCAATTACATGTAAGTTATTCCTGTTGATGGTGTCCCATATGAACCTTAGGCTTTCTTCATTTTGTTTTGATTTTTTCTCTGATTGATCCCATGCCAAAGAAGTATTCAGGTGTTTGCCTCCAATCTCACTAATTTTGTCTTCCATTGATTCAATTCTACTCCTTTGCCCATTCAATGTGTTATCTATTTCTTAAAATTTAGTATTAATCTTCTGGATTTCTATCTGTAGATTTTGTATAATTTCTAATTTTTCATTTATTTTGTCATTTTGTTCTTGTATTGTCTTTTGAAATTGTTCTCGGGTTTTCTCTGTGCTTTCCTCAATTTTGTCAGTGTTTTCCTTGATCTGTCTCTCAATTCATCAAAGGTACCTAAATATAATTCTTTGAATTCCTTATCAGGGATTTCCAATACTGCTTCTTCCTCATGGATATTTTCTGGGTCTGTACCTTGGTCCCTTGTTTCTCCTGTTTTATCTTGCTTCTTTGTGTGGACTGTGATGTTCTGTTGTCTCTGAGACATTGTGATGGTTTTGTGTTTATATTTAATTGGTGATTGTATGTTGGAGTGACTGGCCCAAGATTTTTGGGTTTTTTTTGTATATTATCTATGTGAGCAGGGTACTGTTCTGTACTTCTCTCTTTGCTAGTTGGCAACACTTACATACTCACCACCTGTCTCCTTTCCCATTGTCAGCCTCCCATATGTCCCTGCCATCCTTGGCAAATGGAGCCTATTCTTTAAGTCCCTGGAATCCAAATGAGAATGCTGTCACTTTAAATATCCAAAATGGCCACTGCTTGTAAAGAATCAAAATGGCTGCACCTTCTGGACAGCCAAAAGTCCACATCTCAGGTTGTTTCCATCCTTGCTTTTTCCTTTCCTAGTCATTGGTCACCAGCATAGTTGTCCCTGCAGCCTTTGGCAACCAGGCCTGATCTTTAGGTCAATCCTCAGGTCCCAACACACTTGGAAATATTCAGGCTCTTGGTGACATCAGAGTAGCTGACAGTCCACAGCTCCATCTGTCCATCTCCATACTCTCTGTTTTCATTCAGGTTTTTCCACTAGTTGGTGCCTAACACACTTCTGTATACTTCCTTTCAAAGCTCAGGGCTCCAGGATTATCTTCTGTATCTCTGTCAGTTGGTTTCTCTTTTCTTTGCTGAAGAGGGTCTGTGTAGCTTGTCTGCCTATTCCACCATTTTATTGGAAGTCCCTTCTCAATTACCGATTGTACCCTTATTTTTCTCCTTTCCTTTTCCCCAATTTTTCTTCCTTTTTATCTGTTCATTTCTTCCTCTTCTTTCATTTTTCCAAATCTTTCACCCCACCTAATCCTCTTTTTTTGTTTTCTTATTTTTTTTCCTTTTTCTCATTGTTATCTTTTATTTTTATTCTATCTTTTCCATCTCTTCTTTCTCACTTCCTTATTTTTCTTTTTCTGATTTTCTTTTTTTCCTGCCTCATCCAATGGGAGGACAATATTAACTCTGCACTAGTCAGCCGTATCTATTACACTGACCACCTCACCCAACAGATGAGTACCACCAACAGCTCTTGCACCATGGGATCAACAACGGTGGACAACACCTGCTCATCCCAACTGCAGCTCCTCCTCATGACAAACAGAGACTTGTACCCATACTCTCACTTATTATTCTACCAACCTGGAGAAAGCTTGGGAGTGACCCTGTGTGGCCAAGCTAAAAACCAAAGAAGCACACCTACTCCACATATCTGGATATGTTGAAACAAACCAAAACATAAAACCAGGGTGAAAGAAAACAGCACATAACCAAAAAATAAAGACAACAACTTCAAAATATCTTGGATATAATAGACAACTTGAACTCAAACAAAGAAAAAGGACAAGATAGCAGAAGCAAGTGTCCAAACTAAAGACCTAAGAAATTTCCTGAGGAAGAACAGTTAATAGAACTACCTGATAAGGAATTCAAAAGACATACACAGGACCTTCCAAGAAATCAAGGAAGCCATAAACAGAAGCAAGGAGAAGATAGATAATACCCTTGAAGAATTCAGGAAAATCATACAAGAGCAAAATGATAAAGTAAAAAAGACAACTAGGAATCACACAAAAACAGCAATTTGGAATCCAGAAGGTGAACACTAAAATTACAGAGATAGATAACACATCGGAAGGACAAAATAGTAAATTCAAACTGGCTGAAGAATGCATTTCCCAGCCAGAAAACAAATTCTTGACACTGCCTTGTATGAGGAAAAATCAGAATGAATAATGAAGCGAAATAAAGAAAACTTAAGAGTTATATGGGATGATATCAAAAGAAATAGCATGTACCCAATTAGAATTCCAAAACAAGAGAAGGAAAAACAAAAAACAAACAAACAAACAAAAAACCCAGAACACTGCTGAAGACTCGGTAGCAGAAAACTTCCCCAATACCATAAAAGACAGAAAGGTACCCATAAGAAGTTCAACGAACCCCATACAGGTTAGACCCCAAGAAAAAGTCACCAAGACATGTTATAACCAAACTTCCAAAACCAAAAACAAAGAAAAATCTTGAGAGCAGCCCGAGAAAAACAAAATGTTACCTACAAAGGTGTGGTAGTTATGTTTTTGTGTCAACTTGGCTGGGCCTTGTTGAGTGGCTGGGCAGCTGGATGTAGTATTCCCCATGATGAGACTAGTAATCAATTCCATGGTAGAATCTACTGTGAGCAGCTGAGTAACTGCTTCAGGGGTGTGGTCTGCTTCCTGTGTATAAGGAGAAGTCTTGAGAATGGTCTCTAGCTTATGGCATGCTTTGAACCCTGCATGTAGCTGTGTCATTGTTCAGCAGCCTACTATGTTGTGCTGACCTTGGGACTTCCAATGGACTTGAATTAATGGCCTGCCATATGGTTTGATAACATTGGGACTGTGCCTTTTTACTTGTCAACCTTGGGTTTGTCAGTCTTAGCAGCCAGCAGCTGTCTGAGTGAAGAAAAGCCTCCAGCTCCAGTGGGCCTGGAGCAGGAGGCAGAGCTGAACTCCAAGGCTGAGAGGCTTCCACCTAGTCCCTAGGGCCTGGCACTTTGAACTCAGACTTAAAGCCTTCAAACTGTAAGAGAAGAAATTCCTGTTTGTTAAGGCCATCCATTTGTGGTATATTATTGTCAGAGCAGTACTAGGTAACCAGAACAAAAGGGTAACCAGTAAGACTAAGCTTTGATTTCTTAGCAGAATCCATGCAGGCAAGAAGATAATGAGATGACATATACAAAACCTTAAAGGAAAAGAACTGCCAGCCAAGAATTATAAATCCTGCCAAACTGACCCTCAAATATGAGGGTGAAATTAAGACATTATTTAACAAACAGAAATTAAGGGAATTTGTAAAAACCAGACTAACCCTATAAGAAATGCTAAAGGGAGTCCTTCTAACAAAAAACTAACAATGGAAGACAATAAATTAAGATCAAGACACATGAAAACACCACCTAGAAACCAACCCAGAAGTACTCTCAAACTTAAATAAGCTTACAAAAGGTGAATAGAGAAAAGAGGAATCAATCTGCAAACAATACCAAAAACAAAGCAAATAGAGGGAATAAATGGTATAATTATAAAACTTCCAGATGGAGAAGAAGTCAGGAAAATGTCTTTATAGAAGAGACTGTTCCAAACTTAGAGAGATAAGAAGTTACTACAGGATGATCACAAAGAAATTTAACAAGTCTTCTAACCAAAATAAGAAAGAAGAAAATAAGATTTAGTAAACACAAAATTAACAAGGAAGAAAAGGGAAAGAAAATGTGATAACAAAATGAAATCAGAAAAATATTTGGAACAGAAAACCAACAATAACACAACAAAAAAACACAAAAGAATGACAGCAATGAATTCATATCTATCATATTACACTGAATGTGAATGAACTAAATGCACCAGTCAAGAGAAAGAGAGAAGCAGATTGGACAAGAAAAGAAGACCCATCAATACACTGCCTGTAAGAGACCCATCTTATACACTAAGATACAAATAAATTAAAAATCAAGGGATGGAAAAAAATATATATCAAGCTAATGGCAACCCAAAAAGAGCAAGAGTGGCAATATTAATTTCTGATAAAATAGACTTCAAGGGGAAAACCAGTATGAGGAACAAAGAAGGGTATTATATGATGTTCAAAGGGTCACTTTACCAGGAGGACATTACCATAATAAATATTGATGCACCTAATGAAAGAACTCTAAAATACATAAAGCAACATTAAAGGAGAAATAGATAATTCTATGATAGTAGTAAGAGACTTACTACTTACACACAAATTTTGATGAATGACAGAACAACTAGAAAAAAAAATCAACAAAGATACAGAAGATGTCAACAACATAATCAACCAACTCAAACTCATAGACTTACACAGAAAATTCCACCCAGCAAAAATACAATACACATTATTTTCCAATCCACAAGGATCATTCTCGAGAATAGACCACGTGTTAGGCCAAAAAACAAGCTTCAATAAATTTAAAAACATCAAAGTGCTACAAAGTATCTTCTCAGATCACAATGCTATAAAATTAGAAATCAGTAATAGGAAGACCAAGGGAAAAAATCAAATACTTGGAAGCTGAATAATACGCTGCTCAAGAACTACTGGGTAACTGAAGAAATAAAGTGTGAAATAAAAATATTCCTAGAAACAAATGAGACTGAAAATACAACATACCAAAATCTTTGGGACACAGCAAAAGCCGTATTCAGAGGTCAATTTACAGCAATAAATGCACACATCAAAAAAGAAGAAAGAACCAAAATCAAACCCTTAACCCAATAATTCCAATAATTAGAAAAAGAGCAACAAAAGAAGATATAATCTCCAGAAGAAAGGAAATAATTAAGATCAGAGCAAAAATAAATGAAAAAAAAAAAAAATCAAGGCTAGAAGCTAGTTCTTCTAAAACATTAACAAAGTTGACAAACCACTGGTAAATTTAGCTAAGGAAAAGAAAGAGAAGATGAAAATAACATGAGTAATATATAAAATGCATGACATCACAACAAAACCAACTGAAATAGAAAGGATAATAGCAGAATAATATAAAGCACTGTACTCCAACAAATTTGAAAATGTAGAAGAGATGGAAAAAACTTCTAGAAACACACAAAAGCCATTTAATAAACTCCAACACCATTTCCTGATCAAAACTCTCAGCAAACTAGGAATAGGAGGGAAATTTCTCAGCATAGGAAAAGGGGTATATGCAAAACCAATAGCCAGCATCATTGTCAATGGAGAGATTTAAAGCATTCTGCTTGCAGAAGGGAACCAGACAAGGATGTGCTCTATTACCACTTCTATTCAGCATTGTATTGGGAGTCCTAGCCAGGGCAAAAAGGCAAGAAAGAGAAATAAAAGACATCCAAAATTGGCAAAAAAAAAGAAGTAAAACTATCTCTATTTGCAGATGAAATGATCCTACACGTTAAAAAACCTGAAAGACTCAAGAAGAAAACTACCAGAGCTAATTGAAAAATTTAGCAAAGTGGCAGGATATAAGATCAACATACAAAAATCAGTTGCATTCCTCTACATCAACAAAGAGCTCTCTGAAAAAGAAATAAGGAAAACAATACCATTTACAATAGCTAACTGTAGTGCAGTGAATTACTTGGTATGGCTTTTCTAGCCATAGTCTTTGTAACTCCCACCACAAAAAAAGGTGTGTAGAACTCTGATGTTGGGATTGGTTAGTTTTGTCACTCTGCCAGGCTTAAAATGAACCTTTCTAGAGGCAGAAAGGGGAATCTCACTGTCATCAAGAGAGAAGAGCTTGAGATGAAGTGAAGCACATCCTTGGACCTGAGATCCCTGTGCTCGACCTCCTTGGCTGAGAGATGACTGGCTGAGAGAGAGACAACCAGCTGAGATAGAGACACCTGGCTGAGACAGATGTCCAGGTGAGAGACAGCGGCAGTGGAGCCAAGAGGCAGATGGAGTGGCGGGCTTTCTGGCACACAGAACGAGAAAACTGTGTGCCCTTGGGCAGGAGGCTTGCTGGTGGAGTGGAGTGCACAAAGATAAACCTAATGACAGAGCTAAAAGAGCTTTGTAACACTTGCCCAAGCTAGGTAGAGGCCAGGCCAAGAGGCCAAGGGCCAGAGAGGAATGCCTAAGGGCATAGCAGAGGGAAGATTGTCCTGATCAAAGAACTCTATCCTGAGCACATTGCTGAACCTGAATTGTAGCCTTTTACTTCCCTAATAAACCCATAATCATGAGTATTGTCTATGAGTTCTTTGCGCCCAACAAATTATCAAACCCAGCAGAGAAGTAGTGAGTGCCGTGGGAGGGACAGCTGGTGTCAGAATTGGTAAAAAGGCTGGAGGACATGTCTGGCCTCTTTGGAATAAGCCTTGGGAAGTTGTTGGTGATTCTGTCTCCCCCTCATGATGTTGGAAGAGGTTAGAAGATGCCGACCCCATGCCATTTTAGCACTAACAAAAAGATCGAATACTTAGAAATAAATCTTACCAGGGACACAAAAGACTTATACAAAGAAAACTACAAGATACTACCATAAGAAAGAGACCTACATAAATAGAAGAACATGCCACACTCATGGATAGGAAGAATGAATATTGTGAAAATGTCAATACTACTCAAAGTAATCTATATATTCAATGCAATCCTGATACAAATTCCATCAACATTCTTTAAGGGGATGGAACCAATCACTAGCTTTATATGGAAAGGAAAGAGAGCTTGGATAAGCAAAGCACCATTGAAGAAGAAATAAAATAAAAGATCTTATATTTCCCAATCTCAAAACCTACCGTGCAGCCACAGTAGTCAAAACAGCCTGGTATTGGTACAATGATAGACACATACAACCAGTGGAACAGAATTGAGAATTCAGAAATACATCTATCCATCTATGGACTGCTGATCTTAGGCAAAGGACCAAAACTCATTAAATGGGGGAGAGAGAGCCTCTGTAACAAATGGTGCTGGCAAAATTGGATATACATTTGCAGAAAAACGAAACAAGATCCATACTTCACACCAGACACAAGGACGAATGCAAGACAGATCAAAGACCTAAATGTAAAACCCCAAACTATAAAGTTCATCAAAGATAAAAGAGGGGAAAACCTAGGGGTCCTAATTTATGGCATAAATAGATTATCAAGTATAACCCTAAATGCACAAACAGCAGAAGATAAATTAGATGATTTGGACTTTTTAAAAACTAAATTCTTATGTAAATCAAAATACTTCTTCAAAAGAGAATTTACAGATTGGGAAAAAATATTTGGCTATGACATATATGACAAGTGACTTGCAAATTTATAGAAAACTTGAACACCTCAACATCAAAAAGACAAATAATCCAACTCAAGAATGGGCAAAGGACATGAACAGACATTTCACCACGGAAGATATACAGCAGCCAACAAATGCATGAAAAAATGCTCATGATCATTAGCCACTAGAAAGATGCAAATCAAAACAACAATGAGATATCATCTCATCCAAGCAATAATAGCAAAGTTCAACAAGATAGAAAACAACAAATCCTGGCAAGAGTTTGGAGAGATTAGAACTCTCATCCACCACTGGTAGGACTGTAAAATTGTACAATCACTGTGGAAAACAGTATGGCACCTACTTAAAAAGTTAGAAATAGAAATACCATTTGATTCAGCAACCCCATTACTAGGTATATATCCTAAAGACTTGAGAACCAGGACACCAATAGATATATGCACACTCACAATCATCACAGCACTATTCACAATAGCAAAGAGATGGAAACAACCTAAGTACCCATCAATGGAAGAATGGATAACCAAACTATGTTATATACACACAATGGAATACTATACAATATTAAAGAATAGTGAAGGAAGAATCCATGAATCACCTCATAACATGGATAAACTTGGAGGACAACTACACTGAGTGAAATAAGTCAAACACAGGACAAATATTGTATGGGTTTGTTATGAAAAGTCAAAGAAAGGTTTACCCAGCAAAGGAAATTTACTTTGGTTACCAGGGATGAGAGGATCGAAGAGGAAAAATTGCTGACCAGTTCAGAATGGGATCACAATTAGAGATTCTGGATAGAGTAGGAGAAAAATGTGGAACAAACTCAAAATCATAAAAAAATTAAAAAGACCAGCCTTAATGGTCTGAGACACTGTTGAAACCCGCAAGACTATGGACCTGAGTCACTCTTTGGGCCTGAACTCACTCCCATGGCTTAACTATCAGCCAAACAATAGACAGTTCTATAAGCTGAACACCTGCACAAAGGAGATACACTCCTTAGGACAGTCAACCATGGGAGACCATATTGGCAGTATTTGCACAGGGAGAAAGGTAGGGAGATAGTCATGCATAGGCAAGAAGGACAAGGGGAAAAGGTAATCACAGAGAGAAACCAGGATGTGAGAAGTTACACTGCAGGGAAGGTAACCAGTGTCACAAAACAAAATGTGCACCAACTGTTGAAGGTAAAACGAATCTGATTTATAAACTTTTCATCTTGATCACAATAAAAAGTTAAAAAAAGAAAAGAAAGAAAGAAAATTGCCGACTGATTAAGAAACATGTGTTGATTTGGGTGAAGGGCAAGGCAATATAACAAAAGTGTGTGACCAGCACAATAACAATAGGGAAAAGGAGGACACAGTCAGTGTTGTTGTTAAGTGTCGTCCAGTTGGCTTTGACTGAGTGGCCCTATGTACCACAGAACAAAACACCACTCAATCCGATGCCATCCTTACAATCCTTGCTAGGCTTGAACCCATCATTGCAGCCACACTGTCAATCCATTTTGTTGAGGGTCTTCCCTTTTTTCTCTGACCCTCTACTTTACCAAGCACGATATCCTTCTCTAGGGAATGGTCCCTTCAGACAACATGACGAAAGTAGGTGAGATGAAGTCTGGCCATTCTTGCTTCCAAGGAGCACTTCTTCCAGGACAGATTTGTTTGTTCTTCTGGCAGTCCATTGTATTTTCAGTATTCTTTGCCTTGCCAATACCACAATTCAAAGGAATCAACTCTTCTTTACCTTCCTTATTCGTTGTCAGCTTTCACATGCATATGAGGTGATGGAAAATACCATGGCTGGGTCAGGCACACCTCAGTCTTCAAAGTGACATCATTGCTTATTAACACTTCAAAGAAGTCTTTTGCAGTAAATTTGCCCAGTGCAATACGATGTCTGATTTCCTGACTGCTGCTTGCATGAGTGTTGACTGTGGATCCAAGTAAAATGAAATCCCTAACAATTTCAGTCTTTTCTCCATTTATCATCATGCTGCTTATTGGTCCAGTGTGAGGCTTTTTGTTTTCCTTATGTTGAGGTGTAATCCATACTGAAGACTGTAGTCATTGATCTTCATCAGTAAGTGCTTCAAGTCGTCTTCACTTTCAGCAGGCAAAGTTGTATCATCTGCATGTGGCAGGTTGTTAATGATTCTTCCTCCAATCCTAATGCTGTATTCTTCTTCATATAGTCTCAGATTATCTCCTCAGCATATAGACTGAATAAGTATGGTGAAAGGATACAACCAGAACGCACCCCCTTATTGATTTTAAACCTTGCCATATCCCCTTGTTCTATTCGAAGAACAGCCTCTTTCTTGTGGTATGTACAGGCTCCTCATGAAAGCAATTAAGTGTTCTGGAATTCCCATTCTTTGCAACATTATCCATAATTTGTTATGATCCACACAGTCAAATGCCTTTGCATAGTCAATAAAACATAGGTAGACATCTTTCTGGTATTCTTTGCTTTCAGCCAAGACCAATTTGACATCAGCAGTGATACCCTCTTCTGAATCTGACTTGAATTTCTGGCAGTTCCCTGTTGATATTCTGTTGCAACTGTTTTATAATTCTCTTCAGGAAATTTTTATTTGTGTGTGGTATTAATGATATTGTTCAATAATTTTTACATTCTGTTGCATCACTTTTCTTTGGACTGAGCACAAATATCAATCTCTTCCAGTCAGTTGGCTAGCTAGCTGTCTTCCAAATTCCTCGGCATAAATAATTTAGTGCCTCCAGTGCTGCATCTGTTTTTCGAAACATCTCAATGAGTATTCCTTCAATTCCTGGAGCCTAGTTTTTTGCCAATTCCTTCAGTGCAGCTTGGACTTCTTCTTTCAATACCATGACTCTTGATCATATGCTACCTCCTGAAATAGCTGGACATTGACCGATTTTTTTTTTTGATACAGTGACTGTGTATTCCTTCCATCTTCTTCTGATGTTTCCTAGATCATTCAATATTTTGCCCACAGAATCCTTCAATATTGCAACTTGAGGCTTGAATTTTTCCTTCAAGTTATTTCAGCTTGAGAAATGCTGAGCATACTTTTCCCTTGGAGGACACAGAAAGGTGCACAAAAGGTATATGTCTATACAGAGGCAAATACTATTACATACACAATATTGCATTATCAGTAATAACGAACACTAGTCTATGGTTGGATACAAAGGCAGATAAGCAAGAAAATAAGATGTGGGTAGGGGAACAGGAATATACTCATGACCACAGATAGATTTGGCTGATAATACTCCTATATGCATATTCATATGTGCTACAAAAATATCCATATACATTATGGAACTAACAGGGGACAAGGTTAAGCTAGATTCTTAGGCACAACCAAGCACCTTGAGAGAGTGAGTTACCAGGCCTGCAGGTTTGGGATCATGATCCCAGGGAATATGAAGCTTCATTGGTACAACATAGTACATAAAAGTATTGTTCTGTATCCTACTTTTGTGAGTAGTGACCAGAGTAATAAAACCTTGTGATTGGCCATCTAAGATGCAACATATGGTGTCTCCTCATACAGAGCAAAGAAGAGTGAATAAAATAAAAGACATATGGAAACAATTAGTCCAAGGGATTAATGGACCATGGGAATCTCAGCCTGCATGACCCTGAGACCAAAAGAACTAGATGGTGCCCAGCTATCCATTCTAACCACTCAGAAAGGGTTCAGAATTGGAGATCCTGGATAGAGTGGGAAGAAAAATGTGTAACAAAATTCGAAAACACAAAAATGACCAGAATTACCGGTTGGATAGAGACTGGTGAAACCCCCAAGACTATGGTCTCAGGTTGTCCTTTGAGCCTGGAATAGGTCTCATTTCCTTAGGCTAGCACTTAGCCAAACGTTGTTGTTGTTGTTGTTATGTGCTATTGAGTCGGCCCCGACTCGTAGCGACCCCTCCTTGGGTTTCCGAGGCAGTATCACTACGGAAGTAGGATTGCCCAACCTCCAGAAAGGCCTATAAGTTGAACACCTATCCCAGGAAGAGCATCCCTTAGAATAGTCAACACTGAGAGCTTGGAAGTGCAGCATTTGAATAAGGGGAAAGCTAGACAGACAGAAATGCATAAGAAGTTACACAGAGAGGGAGTGATCACAGGGAAGAGATGGGAGAAGAACTGTTCCATTGTGGAGATTGCAATCAGTGCTGTGAAACAAAATGTGCATCAACTATTGAGTGTAAAGCGAGTTTGCTTTGTATATTTGCACACAAATCACAATTAAATTTTTTTTAAAAGAAGAAAACAAGTTTGTTCTATAAACTTTTACACAGATCATAATTAAGAAAAACAAAGTTAGCAGTTTTAGTCTAGCCAGAAGAGCCTTGGAAGGGAGACCTAGCAATCTATTTCCAAAAATTCAGCCCTTGAGGTACAGTCTACTCTGACGTACATGGGGTCTCCACTAGTCAGAACTGACTCGATGGCAACTGGTTTTATCATACACAGGGGACTTTGAGGAACACTGCCAATGACAGAAAGATGCCCAAGACACAGATCACCATCTCTAGGGAGCCTACAGGTTAACAGAAAAGAAAAATGTGTATGCAAATAATATCAAATATACATGCATATTCTTTAAGGGAGATGCAGATTGATTTCAGAAGGTTGATTATAGATGGGAGGTTGAGGGATGTTGTATGAACCTGTAAGAACCTGTAATTTAAACTGGACCTTGACAAGTAGGAGAGAATTTAAGGAAAGCAGCAATGATAGAAATCATCAGAGTTTATTGGTTAAAACTGGAAACCACAAACTGGCAGCCCATAGCCAAATCCAGGCAACAGATGTGTTTTGTTTGGTCTGACCAATGTTTTAAAAATATTTAAATCAGTTGCCAGCATTTTAAAATTGAGAGAATTCACATAAAATTCTAGATTTTGTGGCTTCTCTTGAAAAAATCAAATGTTAACCCTCAGTCCACTTCCCCACATAATAACAGTCAAGAGAGGCTCTGTAGGAGGTCCTGAGTTGTGTAACTGGTTAACTTCTCAGCAGCTGTCCAAAAGAATGGAGGTTCAAGTCTACTCACACACACTTTGGAAGAAAGACCTGGCAAACTACTTCTGAAAAATCAGTCACTGAAAACCCTATGGAGCACAGTCCTACTCTGACACTCATGAGGTTGCCATGAGTCGGAATCAACTTGACAGCAACTGATTTGTTTGGAGCTGAAAGCATTTGACTGCTAACCAGAAGGTGGGTGGTTCAAACCCATCAGCCACTCAGTGAAAGGAAGACTGGACAATATATTTCCATAAAGATTTACTGCCTCGGAAACCCAAAGGGGATCGCTATGAGTCGGAATCGACTCAATGGCAGTGAGTTTGTTTTTTTTGTTTGTTTTTTACAGTTTCTAAAGCAGCTACTGAGTTTAGAAAGGGGATACAGCTCACGAGTCACCATGAGCTTGCTTGCCTCACCCTTCTATGTGTCCTATAAGTATCCTCTAGGGGTCTCTGTTATGACTTTTGATTTAAAGTTTGAGTGTGGGTCAGACCAGTGGAATACTGGTAAATCTCTACCAATACATTCTTTAAGATTAAAGAAAAAGAAAAGAAGCCTTGATTTGAGCATTTGCCAATTTCTGTGGTGTAAATACTCTCACCATGACCAATTGCAAGCTAACCAATAGTGTAATTGGCTCTCACAAGCAGGTTAAAACTGGCTCCAGCACACCAGTGGGCCAAAAATCCTGAGCTCAAATGCAGCCTCTCCTGAGGAAATGTCTTAATGCTCTAAGCCTCAATTTCTTCTTGGGTTAACAAGCAGAAAGAATTCCCCATCTCACAGCACTATTCATGAAGTTTAAATTATTTCCCCAGGTCTGTCTTTCAATTCAAGGATCTCTGATGGTGCAGTGATTAAGTGCTAGGCTGATAACTGAAAAGTCAGTGGTTCAAACCCATCAGCTGCTCTATGGGAGAAAGATGTGGCAGTTTGCCACATCTTTCTAGCACTGTAAACCCTTTGAGGCAGTTCCACACTGTCCTATAGCATTGCTATGGGTCAGAATCCTCTCAACAGCAATGGGTTTGTCTTATTTTCAGGTCTTCCAGTTTATCTGCTCTGAATGGTGAACAGCCTCCTATTTCATCCTTTTTCTGAGGTTTGGTTGTTTTTTTTTTTTTTTTCTTTGCATGTCTATGACCTGAATTTTGCATCTGGTTCTGTTATTTTAAAATATTATCTTGTTTTTGCCTATTTAGGATCATTAACCCTATTAAACAAAGTGCTCAGACATCTTATTGTCTGTGTTCTTAGGGTGTGAGTTCTCAGGTGTTGCCTCTGCACATTTTATTTCACAGATGTTGGTTTTCTACAGCAATTAGGAGTTTTCAAATGAGGTATAATCTTCAGAAGGAGTTTTTCAATAGAAAGATATTTGTCTCTGCTCTGACATAATGGAGTTGTACCAGTCTAGCAGATTTTTCACATTAATTGATTGGTTCAGGAGACCCACAGTGCCCAAGGAATGTGGCTTCCCAACTGAATGTGGGCATATATTCAGGTTTAAATTTTTCCAGGAGGCTCTTTCCCCTCCCTAGCCTTCAATGCGAAGATGGGGCAATCTACTTCCATAGTGATACTGCCTCGGAAAACCAAGGAGGGGTCGCTATGAATCGGATCTGACTCGACGGCACATTAACAACACAACAACAGCCTTCAATGGGCTCCCTTCCTTGCCAGCGCCCTGAGTCAGGGAGCAGAGTTTTTCAGCAGTAGTGAACGGACAATCCTTAGAGATCCTGGCTTTGCACAGGAGCTCATTTCCAGCTCCCCACTGTGAAGACCTAACACTTAGTCTCCCGGGAGAGTCGTAAAGCCCTCACCCCCACTATGCATTCTTAGTTCCAATCTGCTCACTATTTGGATTTAGCTCTTACTCACCCCTCTGGCTTTGCTTCTGTCACCTGGGAGTTTCATTTTTGACTTTTGAGTTCACTACGAAATTTTGTTTTAAAATAGTTTTACTTGATTAGCAGGTGGGAACTCTTGACGGGATTTCTGTGAAGATTAAATGAAGATAAGGTAGGTGAAGTACCTAGTACAGCCCTGTCTTAATTACCTAGTGTTATTGTTACAGAAATATCACAAGTAGGTGGATTTAAAGGACAGAAACTTATTTTCTCACAGTTCTAGAGGCTGGAAGTCCAAATCAGGCTCTCAGTTGTGTCAATTCCTTCCTTGTAGGTAGTCCCAGATGTTCCTTAGTTCCTTGGGTGTAGAGGATCCTCACATGGTGTCTGATACATCCTTTTTTTTATAACTCAGAAGTAATCAGGTTAAGGACACACCCTACACCAATATAGCTCATTAGCATAACAAAGATAAGCCTAACTCCAAACAGGATGATGTCCACAGGCATAGGTGTTAGAATTTCAACATATATTTTGGGGGACACAATTTAATCCTTGTGCTCCATACACAGAGATTATCCTCACAGAGGCAGGAAAGTGTATGGCTTGGTCTAGTTTGCAGGAACACAGGACAATGAAGGGAGTTATAAAGGATGAAACTGGAAAAGACAGGAATGCGTAGTTAAGAAGGGCATAGTGAAGGGATAGTCTCAGGAAGGGGAAGGGAGGACGGTTATTTATGGCTGGGGATGGTAATCGGGACTGTGAAATCAAATGTGCGTAAACTGTTGAAAGTAAATCAAATTTGCTTTGTTAAATAAAAAAGAAGGCTACTCTTTATGAGCCACTGTTCCAGACTGCATGCAAAACAAACCCCCTCTCTTGTGTAAAAAGAAAAAGAAAAGAAACTTTTGCTAAGAAAGAAATTAAAAGTCACAAAGATTATTATCACATCCTTTAGTCTAGTAATTCTACTTCTTAGAATTTACCCTAATATTAAAAAAGAACAAAAAATGTACATATTAAGATGTTCCCCCAAAAAAAGAACATGGGAAAAAACCTAGTCAGAAGCTAGTGCTCCTTATCAGATATATGGTTTTCAAAAATTTTCTCCAGTCTGTAGGTTATTTCTTCATTTTGTTGACAAAGCCTTGATGTATGCATTTTTTTTATTTTTATGAGATCCCACTTAATATCCAGAGTATATAAAGAACTCATACAACTTAACAAGAAAAATACAACCCAATCAAAAAGATGGGTAAAGGAATAGATATTTAGGTAGATATAGAACAGATATTTCGTTTAAAAGCATATACAAACAGCCAACAAGTACATGAAAACATGCTCAATGTCATGAACCATTAAAACAAAAACCAAACTCACTGCCATTGCATAGTTTT
>NW_006921592.1:27542503-27543322 GCF_000298275.1 Orycteropus afer afer
TGTTAATTGGTTTCCCTTTTCTTTGTTGAAGAGGGTCTGTGCAATCCTTCTGCCTAGTCTGCCATCTTGCCACGCCTCCCATTGCATAGTTTTTGACTCATAGCAACCAACCCCTCCTTCGGTTTCTGAGGCAGTTTCTCTTCTGAAGTAGATAGCCCAATCTTCCTTCCGAGGAGTGGCTAGTAGGTTTGAACCGCCAGCCTTTTGGTTAGCAGTCAGATTCCGTAGGCACTACATCACCTGAGTATCTCATTGTGGTGTTGCTTTACATGCCTTTAATTAACCATTACAGGCATGCAAATCAAAACCACAAAGAGATACCACTTTACTCCCACTAGGATGGTTAAGATGAAAAAACAGACAATAACAAATGTTGGTGAATATGTAGAGAAATTAAAACTCTTATCCACTGCTGGTGGAAATACAAAATGGTACAGCTGCTGTAGAAAATGGTTTGGTGGCTCCTCAAGAGGTCAAACATAGACCTACCATAAGACCCAGGAGATATGTCACTAGGTCTATACCCAAGAGACTTGAAAGCGGTGATGCTAACAGACACATGTACTCCAATATTCACTGCAGAGTATTCGCCATATCCAAAAGGTGGAAACAACCCAAAAACCTGTCAACAGGTGAACAGATAATCAAAATGTGGTATATTACTCTAGCAAAATGTGAAATATTACTCTACCATAAACAGAAATTACATGGATGAGGCTTGAAAGAATTATACTGAGTGAAATAATCAATCACTAAAGGACAAGGAAGATGGGGCAATCTACTTCTGTAGTGATACTTCCTCGGAAACCCAAGGAGGGG
>NW_006921592.1:27544687-27545427 GCF_000298275.1 Orycteropus afer afer
ACACACACACACACACATAACACCATACACACCACATGTACACAATACAAACTATAAACCACACACACATGTATACCACACATATATATATACATCACACACCACATACACATGTACTCATCCACCCATATACACTCACATGCACACACAATACCCACCATACATATACCACACACATACATACCACACACCACACACATACAGACATACACACATATTTGCACATTCACACACGTTGTTGTTGTTAGGTGCCATCCAGTCAACTTCGACTCATAGCAACCCTCTGCACAGCAGAACGAAAGACCACTGGGTCCCGTGCCAGCTCCCCCATCCCTGCTATAGTTGAGCCCATCGCGGCAGCCACTGTGTCAATACATCTCATTGAGGGCCTTCCCCCCTTTTGTCGACCCTCCACCTTACCAAGCATGACATCCTTCTCCAGGGAGAGGTCCCCTCTGACAACATGACCAAAGTAGGTGAGACAAAGTCTGGCCATTCATGCTTCCAAGAAGCTTTCCAGCTATACTTCCCCCAGGACAGATTTGTTAGTTCTTCTAGCAGTCCATGGTACTTTCAGCATTCTTCACCAGCACAATAACTCAAAAGCATCAATTCTTCTCGTCTTCCTTATTCATTGTCCAGCTGTCACATGCATATGAGGCAATTGAAAATACCATGGCTTGTGTCAGGCACACCTTAGTCCTCAAGGAGACATCTTTGCTCCTCAGCACTTGAAAGAG
>NW_006921592.1:27549122-27584184 GCF_000298275.1 Orycteropus afer afer
CATTTCGTTGTAGTAATTGGCTTTGTCTGCTCAAGCTGCTCTTTGAAATCTTTTTTTCAGCTCTTTTATCTTGTCATTTCTTCCATTTGCTTTAGCTACTCTCCACTCAAGGGCCATTTTCAGAGTCTCTTCTGACATCCATTTTGGCCTTTTCTTCCTTTCTCATCTTTTTAATGACCTCTTGATTTCTTCATGGATGATGTTCTTTATGTCATTCCACAGTTCTTCATGTGTTTTTCATTGGTGTTCAATGTATCAAATATATTCTTTAGATGGTCTCTAATTTCAGGAGGGGTATATTCAAGATCATATTTTGGCTCTCATGGACTTGTTTTAATTGTCTTCAACTTCAAGTTGAACTTGCATATGAGCAATTGATGCCCTGTTCCACAATCAGCTCCTGTCCTTGTTTTGGCTGAAGATCTTGAGCTTTTCCATCACCTCTTGCCACAGATGTAGTCAATCTGATTCTTGTGTGCTTCATCTGGCGAAGTCCACATGTATAGCCACCACTTGTGTTGTTGAAAAAAAGGTATTTGCAATGAATAAGTCGTTGGTCTTGCAAACTTGTATCATGTGAGTTCCAGCATTATTTCTGTCACCAAGGCCAAATTTTCCAGCTACTAGTGATTCTTCTTTGTTTCCAACTTTTGCATTCCAGTCACCAGTGATAATTAATACATCTTGATTGCATGTTTGGTCAATTTCAGACTGCAGAAGTCTGAAACTGAATTCACACACATACACACACACGTACATATACACAAATACACATACACATGCACATATACATATATATACAAATTCATACATAAATAGGCACACACACCACTCTACGTAGGTACAATCAGGTTTAAAAGATTATTTTGAAAATAATCTTCTGGGCATTGGGACCCTCTGCCACTGAGTCAAATCTGACTCATAGCAACCCTATTAAGGCAAAGTAAAACTGCCCCATAGGGTTTCCAAGACTGTAAATCTTTACAAAGGCAGACTGCCTCATCTTTCTCCCACAGAGTGGCTGGTGGGTTCGGACTGCCTACCATTTGGTTAGGAGCTAGATGTTTTAACTACTGCACTGCCAGAGCTCAGAAGGGATGTGTAGAAAAGGAATGTAGAAGCCATACTGGTAGCCATACTGGCATTGGAGAGGCTCATGTACTGCCTGTGTACAACCTCTCAGGCCATTCTTTGCACAAGTAGGAGATGTCACTTCCTCCCATCACCACTTCTGAGAGTCACCATCCACCAAAGCCCAGGGCCCAATGGGTATGGTAACCCTGCTTATTAAATCCCAAGTAGGGACACACACTTCAACAAAAACCTCTGGGGTGGGTTCTTGATATAAAGGGCAATATGGGAGATATAGTTTGAATGTCAGTATTTTGAGACTTTTTGGACATCTCAATGATTTATGAGGGAAATGGGATTAAGCACTGGATATTGGGATTGTGTTAAAGAATTCAGAACATGTGATTGCTGGGTGGGGATAACTGCAAGATAGAAAAAGGGCAAGAAAAATCATTAAAACAAGCCTAGGGAAACCCTAACTTTTTAAATGTTAGAGATAGCTATGTAGATAATTATGTTTTTATCCTTAGGGTTGACAGTGAGAAGAAAATTTTATGCTCAGATATTCTGGCCCAACCACATGCTTTCAAGCATCTGAGTTGGTGAACTCCTGTTTATGGGAAATTCCAGCAGAATAAAGAGCATCCCAGAATTTTGGGGGAAAATTGATTTTTGTAATTAAACATATCAGCAAGATTTACATTCAATAAATGTTCACATACACTTTCCTTCACTGATGCCAAATATCACTTACTTTTGTGACCAGGTGTATCAAGGTACTTCTTGGTCCTCTCTGAAACAAACTGACACAAGGATTTGAGTAGAGGTAGTTAATCTGGAGGTTCCTGGGTGGCACAGACAGTTAAGTGCTTGAAAGATTAGTGGTTCAAACCCACCCAAAAGTGCCTGAGAAGTCAAGCCTGACAATCTGTTTCTGAAAGGTCCCAGCCTTAAATACCCTATGGAGCAGTTCTAATCTGCACATACAAGGTCACCATGAATCAGAATCAACTCTACAGCAGCTTACAACAGTTTATTTAGGGAGTTCTTGAATGGTACATAAGGTTAACACACTAAGTTGCTAACCAAAAGGTTGGAGGTTTGAATCCACAGTGCCTAAGGCATTTGACTGCTAACCAGAAGTTTGGTGATTCAAACCCACCAGCCACTCCTAGGAAGGAAGGTTGGGCAATCTACTCCCTTAGTGACACTGCCTCAGAAATCCAAGGAGATTTCGGTTCCGACTCAACAGCACATAACAACAACAAAGGCTACTTGGAAGAAAGGACTGGTGATTTTCTTCCAAAAAATCAGTCACTGGAAACTCTATGGTGCACAGTTCTACTATATCATGCATGAGGTTGCCATGAGTCAGGATTGACTTGATGGCAACGGGAACTGGAGTTTATTCAAGGTATGTAGAGGGCACTGGTAAAGGAGTGCAGAAGGGATACATGGAAGGAAAAGAGGCCAATAAAAGGTATTCATCGAGATAGCTAGCTGATGGTGACTGAAATTGGATTCTATGGAGGGCAGTGTTAAGAAATCATACAACACACCTCTCAGAACGCTTCACCTAAGGGATAAGGGAGCTGGATATTTATACACCCTACTCATTCTTCTCCTTTGAGTCATTGGTTTAGGGCTACTCCCTGGGTATATTTGTTCTCTGCACTTCTTGTAGGCCATAGGCATGCTGCATAGTTTTCTGTTGTTGGAGGGACAGGGTTAGAAGGATATGAACCCTTAGGCACAAATGCAAATACTGACAATTGGAGGTAAGTAAGAATATATTAAATATTCCCAGAGAAATTGGCACTAGTATGCAGGAAAACAGCAAATCCACCCAACTTACTCTCTGCCTTTGATAATAACTTTTTGCAAAAAGGGCATGGTGGCCATCTTCATCTGACCTCCTCTAAGTTCTCAAGGGGGAAAGAGGATCCAGAACAACATCAGCAGTCCAAGGCTGATTCCTTTAAGGCAGAGGTCAGACATGCCTCCATGCCACCCTCCAACCTTTTTGCCAATTCTGACACCAACTGTCCTTCCAGTGGCATTCTCTATTTCTCTGCGGGCTTTGATAATTCATTGCAATGGCCACACAGAAATCACAGACAATAGTCATGATTTGGGGATTTATTAGGGAAGTAACAGGCTTGGAAAACCACTCAGAATAGAGTTCTTCAATCAGACAGCTTCTTAGCTTTACCACAAGCACACTTCTCTCTAGCCTCAGCTTCTGCCCTGCTCAGGCCACTGTTGCAAAGCTCTTTTAGCTTTGCTGGTAGGTGTCCAAAGAGGCTCCCGACTCCACCAGCAAGTCTTCTGCCCAAAGGCACTCAGCTCTCTCCCTTCATGGACTGGGAAGTATTCCCTTTCCCCCTCTGTCTCACACCAATTTCTTGGTTCTGTTGCTCTCTCTTTGCCATCTCTCTGCCAAGAAGGACTCACATAGGAACCTCTGGTCCAAGGACACACTTCAGTCCTGGTTCTTCCATCTTTATGGTAGTGAGATATACCTTTTTGCCTCTGGGATGGCTCATTTTAAGCCTAGCCAATGACAAAATTGACCAATCCCCCTGTTATAATGTAAATAAGGTACATGTATAAATAAGGTTCCATATACCTTATTTGCATGGTCCCACCCCACAAAGATGCCATGTACCTTGTTTACATTACTAGCAAGCTATACACTTCCCCTGTTGGGCCACAAAGTACCTCAGTTTACATAGTTCCACCCAGTCATCTCGTGGGAGTCATAAGACCATGGCTAGGAAAGCAATGTTAAGTATCTCACTGAACTTCGCTGTTGAAATCTGCTTATGGGCTGGAATTGAACCTTTTGCGTCTTTGATCCCACTTCTCAAGCTGAGCATGGATCACTTTACCTGCGGTTATCTACATATTTTTACCCTGCTGGAAGAAAGCAGGGTGAAAATATATAGAGATGGGAGAAAGGAGAGATGATACAAACCAAACCAAATTTTATGAAAAATCTTTCATTCAGCTCCAGGAATTCAGAGTAGTATTCTGGAAATTAAAAAATTAATTAAAAAAAAAAAATTTAAAGCCTAAGAGTTTGATTAGATTGCAAGTCATTTGTACATATTTGGTTCTGATATAGATTTTAGACACTATTCCTAAGGGAACCCTGGGTGGTGCAAACATTTAAGCTCTTAACTACTAGCTGAAAGCTTGAAGAATCAAACTCACCCAGAGGCACCTTGGAAGACAGGCTTGGCAATCTGCTTCAGAAAGGTCACAGCCTTGAAATTCCTCCAAAGCAGTTCTACTTTATACACTTGGGGTCACCATGAGTCGGAATTGACTCAGTGGCAACTAACAACCATTACCAACCAAAATACCTGACTTTATGGAAGATTTAGATAAAACTAATTACAGTTCTAACAAATACTTGGCTCCAAACAAATGTCTTGACTAAAAGTTTTAGAGTTACTTTTTCCGTATTCTTCCTAAGTTATAGGGAAATGAAAGTAGAAAGGGGGAAAAAGCAGTCTTGGGATCCATTGGGAAGAAAATTGGAGAGGGATAGTGAAACAGAGAGACCCACAACAAAGCCCCTCAGCCTGCTGCCCCAATTGTTCCCGGAGGGAATGCATTGAAACTCCTTTGGTTTGCAAAGGTTTAGAAGGGAACTATTGACTAAAGAGTCCTTTTGTGTGAAAAAACTATTGTTCCTTAAGATTTTACGACTTCACAGCTTCTTAACAAGAGGAATTTTAACAAAGAAATCTTCCTTCAAGTTTTCTTTATGAAGTAGGCAAGCTCACTATTTCTCCCCCAGATTAAACTCTGTTCTAAGAAGATTTCTTGTCTCTCAAATCCTTAAAAAAAAAAAAAAAAGAAAGAAAGAAATAATAGTTTGGGTTACTTTTGAGGACAACTTTAAAGAGGAGTGGAGGATAAAAGAAAAGATTATTTGAGAATAGGAGCCTTCTCTGAGTATATTCTTCTCAAGACTGGAAGCACAGATTATTCTAGGTGCTTCACAGTATGTTACAGATCTCTTAACTTTTCAACAAAACTTCCTCTCTTGTGGAGGGAATTTATTTTTTATTTTTTTTTCTACCTCATTTAGATTCCTTTTTGCAAAATGAGTTGAAAAACCCACTAGTACTGTTCTCAAAATTAAAGTGACTCAAATCCTTAACCATCACCCATTGTTTGTTGCCCTGTGGTGTTTTACATGCTGCTATAATGCTGGAAGCTATGCTATCAATATGTCAAATAGCAGTAGGGTCACCCATGGTAGACAGCTTTTAGTAGAGCTCCCAGACTAAGGCAGACTAGGAAGAAAGGCATGGTGATCAAATGATTCAGCCAATGAAAACCCACACAAAACAAAATATAATTCTATTATATTGATGTAATATAATGTTATAAGATGAGCCCTCTAGGTTGGAAGGCAATCAAAATACACAGTGGCTGCAAAAGTGGATTCCAGTATACAACTATTGAAGGATGGCACAGGACCAGACATACTTCATTGTGTTGTACCATGAGGTTGCCATGAATAGGAGCTAACTCTATAGCAATTTATAACAACAACAATCCCTTAAATCAGGACATTGGAGTTGCCTCGATGGCATCAATACAAAAAAAAAAAAAAAAAAAAAAAAAAAAAAACCTCACTGAAGACTTGCCACTTCAGGAAACAACCGTTTTGGAAATCACCTGTTCTTTCAGCACAGTGCTTCCCCAAACTCTGAATAAGAGGCAATCTATGAGCACTTAGCTCCTTGGAGAGTCTATAAGAAATGGCTTCTCCATTGAGTGCTTCAAAGATACAAGCTAAATTTTTGGTCTCAGATTTCTGGTTTCCATGGGATCAAAATTAAGCCACTTCCCCACATGTTACTGTCCGATTCACTTTGCCAAGGCCTGACAAGACTTAAGGGGGAACCATGTAACCTCCAAGCCTCAAGGGGGTTTATAAAATTCTTCCATTATCCTTTGCCTGCCAGCCTTGTATCCTGTATTTTATCCTACAGGTCTTCCTACTGGAAAGTTCTTATGTCCATCTTCCATCCACCATGCTCTGCAGATGGAGAGAACATTGGATGATGATCTCTGTTCAATTATTCTTACAGGCTTCAACTTTGCCAACTTATAAAATAATGTAAACCTCTATTAAATTAAATGTAAGCTTATATTAAAGACTTCCATATAATTTTTTTTTAAAAAAAGTTGCCATATTGAATCAATTCTGACTCATGGAGAACCTGTGTGTGTCAGAATAGAACTACTTCATAGAACTTTCAAGACTGTGATCTTGCAGAAGCAGATCACAGGCCTGTCTTCTAAGGCTCCTCTGGGTGGCTTTGAACTACCAACATTTTGATTAGTAGTTGACTACTTAACAATCTGTTCTGCCATAAGAAAATACCAAATTCAAAGCCAAACCCATTGCCATCGTGCTGATTCTGACTCATAGTGACTCAAAAGGACAGGATAGAACTGCCCCTTAGAGTTTCCAAAGCTGTAAATCTTTACAGAAACAGACTGCCATAGTTTTATCCCATGGAGCATCTGGTAGGTTCAGACCACCACCCTTTCAGTTAGCAGGTTAGAATTTAACCACTGCTCCACCAGGGCTCCTATCCATATGATAATCCCCATTGTTACCTAGTTGATTTTGACTCATAGCAGCCCTATAAGACAAAGTAATGGCCAGCTAAAATCAAAAGTAAGTTACAAATTTTATAAAATGGCAGCCCACTCACTACTCGCTCCTCTTTGAGCATCATGTTCCTCACATAAATGAAATCGTGGCTCAGATCTGTTTCAATATGCTATGAAAATTGGTAATGAGGAAAAACTATTAGTAAAACTTCTTACCCAATAAAGGACAGCTACGCATTTGGTGATGGTTTGCAAGCTCAAGGTCAAATCATGCCATGCAGAAATTGTTCCATATAGATGAATCCTTTTTACAAATTTTATTTTTGGTAATCAAGTCCCTACGTTTATTGCAGGCTCCCCCTACTATGCAGACAACTGTGGTAGTAATACCATGAGAACTTCAAGAGGAATAAAGACATGAAGCTGCAAAAGCAACATTTGTGGGTCAATTTCTCCATTTCTTGACTCAGCACCACACTTATTCATGGCCTTTATGAGCCCTTAGCTACTCTGCTTCCATCCCAAACAGCTTCCTTATATCACAATCTGCTTTTCACAGAAAAGATCCTAGTACTCATTCATATTGGGGTACAAATGACTAAAAAAACAAAAAACAAAACTCACTGCCATCCAGTCAGATCCGAGTCATAGCAACCCCTCCTTGGGTTTCTGAGGTGGTGTCACTATGGAAGTAGTTGCCCAATCTTCCTTCGGAGGAGTGGCTGGTGGGTTTGAATCTCCAGCCTTCTAGTTAGCAGTCAAATGCCTTAGGCTCTATGCCACCAGAGCTCCTACAAATGATTAAGAGGAGTTGAAAATCACTGGGGGAAACTTAAAATATCCTGGGGTTCAAGGCCTTTTAGGAAGAGGCTGCTGTAGTGGGATTTCAACCATCATAGTACAATGCAGGAGATATTTTGTGGGCTGGAAGCACTCTCATCAGTATCCAGAAGTCACACTATGTAAGGTTCTGTCTTAGCTCAGCACAACGTAATACAAATATAATGGGAGCAACAGAAGAAATATAAAATTTTCTAGTAATCACATCAAAAAGTGTAAAAGGACACAGGAGAAATTAATTTTAATAACATATTTTATTAAACCCAAATGTATCTAAAATGTTATCATTGTAACATGTAATCTCTATTAAAAAAAATATTACAAAACAACCAAACTCACTTCCGTTGAGTTGGATCTCACTCATAGCGACCCCTCCTTGGGTTTCTGAGGCAGTATCACTATGGAAGTAGATTGCCCAACCTTCTTTCTGAGGAGTGGCTGGTGGGTTTGAACTGCCAGCCTCTGGTTAGCAGTCAAATACCTTAGGCACTACACCACCAGAGCTCCTAAAAAGAAATATTAATGAGATATTATACATTCATTTTGTTGTACTAAGTCTTCAAAATCTAGTATCTGTTCTATATTTACAGCACAACTTAATGTTCACTTGCCATGTTTCAAATGCTTAATAACCACATGTGACCAGTGGCCACCATATTTGACAACAGAGGTCTAAACCAATGACTGAATTTAAGACAACTTCAACTATGAAAAACTGTATAAATAACTAATAAAACTGATATGTTTCCCTTTCATTCTCTGAAAGCACCCCCTTTTGCTATTCTTAACAGGTAAGATTTAGTGTGGAGGAAGTAATGGTTCAGTGTTAGAATCCTCACTTTCCATATGGGAGATACAGGTTTGATTCCCAATCAATGCACCTGATGCAGTCACCACCTGTCTGTCAGAGGAGGCTTGAGTTTTGTTATGAGGTTTACCAGATTTTAGTAGAGCTTCCAGGATAAGAGAGACTAAAATGAAAGACTTGGTGATCTCCTTCTGAAAATCAAAAACAAAACAAAAACCAAACCCTCTATTATTGAGTAGATTCCAACTCAAAGTGACTCTATATATAGGACAGAGTACAATTGCCCCACCAGGTTTCCAAAGCAATAAATCTTTATGGAAGCAGATTGCCACAGCTTTCTTCCAAGGAGTGGCTGGTGAGTTTGAAGCACCGACCTTTCAGTTCACAGAAGAGTGCTTTACTCACTGCACCACCAGGGATCCACTTCTGAATATCAGCCAATGGAAGCCTGTGGATCCCAATTGCCTGATCTGCAAGTGATCATGAGGATGGCACAGGACTGGGTAGCCTTTCATTTGGACATAAATGGGGTCGCCATAATCAGGCACCAGGTCGATGGCAGCTAACAAAAGCAACATTTAGTCAGCATCCACAGTACACGGAATATCCCACGTAAGCCTCATAGCAAACCTACAAGCCACACACGTGAGGCACAGGGAATTCAGGGTTTGCCCACAGTTCTAAAGTAGAGAAATGGTGAGACTGGATGAAGTGCTAAGAAATTGTCACAAACGGAGTAAGAGAAAAGCAGATAAAGGCAATAGACAAGAGCGAGGTAGAGCCATTTGAATTTCACAAGCCTAAGGGGCCCTTAGGAGCTCTGGTAGCGTAGTGCCTGGGGCACTTGACAGCTAACCAGAAGGCTGTCAGTTCAAACCCAGCAGCCACTCCTCTGAAGGAAGGTTGAGCAATCTACTTCCGAAGTGATACTGCCTCAGAAACCCAAGGAGGGGTCTCTATGAGTCGGGTCCAACTCAACGGCATATAACAACAACAACAAAAGGGGCCCTTAGAGCTCCAGTGACGCAGAGGTTAAAGCATCAGCTGCTAACCAAAAGGTCAGTTACTCAAACCCACCAGCCTGCTCTGTGGGAGAAAGAATGAGTCAGTCTCCTTCTGTTGTTGTTGTTGTTATGTGCCGTCAAATCGAACCCAACTCATAGCGACTCCTCCTTGGGTTTCCAAGGCAGTATCACTACGGAAGTAGATTGCCCCATCTTCCTTCCGAGGAGTGGCTGGTGGGTTTGAACCCCCAGCCTTCTGGTTAGCAGTCAAGTGTCTTAGGCACTACGCTACCAAAGCTCCCCTTCTATAAAGACTTATAGTCTTAGAAACATTATGGGGTAGCTGTATTCTGTCCTGTAAGGTTGCTATTAGTCAGAATCGACTTGATGGCAGTGGGCTTTGGATTTTGGGGAAGTGGGGTCCTTGACTGTGAGAGACTTACTTGGAAGTGCAAGATTACAAAGCCCATCTCCCTCAATCACCTGTCTGTCCTCTTCTCCCAAAAAAAGCCACACAAAGCAGGAAACCCCAAATACACAGCTTATGTGGCCCTGTGTAGGGAGAACTCTGGCCCTTTCAGACAACAAATACTTATATGTACTCACAGATTCCAAAGACATACAGGACACATGGCTTCACCACCCACCCCTGCCCCAGGAGCATAAAATCTAGCTGGATAAATAATGAAAACATGTCACTCAAACAACACTCTCAGCTCTGTGTGACAGACAGTAAATAAACTAAGAATTCAGAGTAATCTGGGAAGGCTTTGTGGAGGAGAGGGAATTGGAGCTGAACCTTGAAAGATGGGCAGGAAACACCCTTGGAGAGTATCCCAAGCAAGGGAGTTGGTAACTAATCTAAGGCTAGGGTGCAGGGCCACATTATGGCATGTGAGGGACCTAAACACTGATAACCTGTGGTGCCCTCTCCTCTGCTTTGTTCCACATGCAAATGAGATATGCGAGTTTTATATATACATACATACACACACATACATACACACACACACTCATGTATACATATGTATGTGTGTCTTAGCTATCTATCCATGATGTAACTTAGTTTTAGATGTGAAGGCACTTGACTGCTAACCAGAAGACTGGCGGTTCAAACCCTCCAGCTACTCCTTGGAAGGAAGGTTAGGCAATCTACTTCTGTAGTGACACTGCCTCGGAAACCCAAAGAGGAGTCTCTATAAGTCAGGTCCAACTCGATGGCAAATAACAACAACATAACATTAGCAGGAGCTCTGGTGGCATAGTGCCTAAGGCATTTGACTGCTAACCAGAAGGCTGACAGTTCAAGTCCACCAGCAACACCTCGGAAGGAAGACTGGGCAATCTAGTTCTGTAGAGATACCACCTCAGAAACTCGAGGAGGGGTCACTTGAAGGCAGTGAGAGAGAGTGAGATAATATTAGCAGTTGAACACAAAAGTGAGGTATGCTGTTTTAGTGGCATGCAATAAAGTGGATTATAAAATTTTTAGTGGTTGCAGAGTACTAATATTTCCACTATATATCTGGTATCTTGTTTTTGTAACTGATCTACAGCAGTATTTTCTAAGACATCTAGAGTCTGAGCGTATAATTCCTAGATAGCACTTTTCCCTACAGCATGTACAGTGTAATTAGAAAGGCATTTTAATACTTAGTCATTGCCTAAATACATTTTATGAACTGCTTATCAGTGAATAGGGGTGGCAAACAATGTGTAGAGTAATAGAACAGTTAAAAAAAAAAGCTTCTAGACAACAATCTACTGTGCTACATCCTACAAGATTAAGTGAATGAGCAGCATACGGTATGAAAACAGCATATTCAATATGTTCTAAAATTTTCTGTTGCATGCCTTTATAATGCCCTGACATATTGGCAGCATAGTCATTGCACTGGCCTGTGCATTTAGAAAAATCAATTTCACAAACTTCACATAAATAGTGAAATACTTGATTTGGTATTTCTTCACCAGTATGAATTTTTAAGCCAGTAAATGTGACAAGTCACTCAACAGGTTTTCCCTCTGTTGAAGAAATTAATTTTAAAACAATACTTAGCTGATGTGTATAAGAAAGATCAGGAATAGAATCTACAGACAAACTAAAATATCAAGCTATACATACTTCAATGAAAACATTAGATCAAATTTTATGACTTATTAAGTGTATTAATTCTTCATACATTGTTTTAGACATATACAGTGGGTTGTTCTTTCCTGTGTCACTATATTTTGAGATGTGACCTGCTGAAAATGGATCAAACTGAGCCACAAGTTCAAGTAAACCCCAAATATTTCCATTTTGTGGGCATCCAAACACTTCATTTTTTCCTTGAAAAGATAATCATGTTTCATGATTGTTATAATGACAGAAACGTGTTGCAAAATACCTTGCAGTACCGACATTCTTCATTAATTTGTGTTTCTAGTTCATGAATTAAGCCAAAACCATGTGTTCTGCTTAAATAGGACAACCTACAATCTCTGTGAATTGAACTGTTTTCATGTTTATCAGTCATGTTTGAGTTGCACCATCACTAACTTCATCCAGAGAAAATTGAGCATTAAATGATTTAGGATTGAATTATTGGTAAACAAAACAATATTCAAAGCTGACTGACTGAGAATACAGTAGCCACTCCCTCTTATAATTTTCACCCTTAGCTTCGCAACAAGATATTTGTTGGTGGGCCCTTCACAGATCTCTACAAGTGTTTTTCATCTTGAAATAATACTTAAAAACTTGCGCACCCACTTTCCATCCTTTGATGTTGCATTTTCACAGTTAATTGGTCTACTGTTGATATCTGACTGGGGCAAGAGTGGTCACAGAGAGCATGATATAAATACAAGGTTATACTCAATTTGAAGACCTATTTTGGCTCACTTAGCATAGAACCAAATATATCATGAGTCACATGATTATAGTACCCCCAGAGCATTTTTATGTGGTCAACAAGAAAGATCTGATCATGAGCTTATACCTAATCGGTCCAAAATGAAAAGGAAGATATAATTCTGATTGTATTCAAAATTGATAAAATCATATCAAATTCGTAATGCCTGGCCACTTCCCTTCCACTGTGGCACTCGCTTTTCCTTGTATCCTGTCTGCTTGGCATCTACGGGTCTTTGCTTTGGACAACTAGTACCCCTGTTTTGTTGATGCCCTGAGCATGTGCTTACTTTGCTTACTGGGTAATCTGTCTCTGCTGGGGTAAAAAAGATCAAGGTGGGCAGAAGCCATGGGAAGGTCCACATCAGGGAGCTGTAGGGATGCACCTTTGGTTTCCAGTCAGATCAACAGACAGGGTTTAGTGACAAATGCTTAGGGTCTGGACCTGAGGTTGCTGTCCAGCCTATAGATCCTGTTTTGTTCATCAGTCTCCCTCCATGCTCTTCCCAACCAGAGCATACCCAGCCAGAATCTACTGAGTCAACACATGCAAACTCTGATCATCAGTTTATCATCAGTTCATCATCAAGTTTTATCTGTAAGCCCAGTTAAAGAATACAGCTTAATAGTGGGGAATCAGAGAGCATGAGACTTAGAATAGGGACCAAACTGGTTTCCTTAGGAAGACACATCTACATGAACACCCTGCCTCCAACCCTTAACACTGGAGTCTGTATTTCAATTCTGGATGGCAGATACTTGTTTCTCAAGTTATATGACTGCTTTTGTTGAAGAATATTAGAAAGCAAATTCCAGTGGCATAAGCAAAAAGGGAAATCAGGTACTATTGAGTCAATCCCAGGTCATGGCAACCCCATGTGTGTTACAGAGTTGAACTGCCTTCCATTAGGTTTTCAGGGCTGTGATCTTGCAGAAGCAGATCAACACATCTTTCTTCCAAGGCACCTCTGGGTGAACCTCCAACCTTTCAGTTGCCCAGTGTTCATCCATTTGTACCATTCAGGGACTCCTAACAAAAAATGGAGGGGGAGCTTAATTTCAAACTGGCTTCAGGAGTGGTTTGAAGAAGGACTTCTCAGTGGCTTTGAGACTCTAGGTCCTTTTTTCTCCCATACTCTCTGCTCTTCCCTCTTTCATCAGCTCCCTTCTCAGTGGAAAAATACCCAAAGCTGTTCTTGATCTCCAACCCTCACTCCCACCCACTCTAATGAGGAGAATTTACATTGCTGTGGGGGACTATTCATAGGAGCAGTTTGGCTTTCACCCTCTACTTTCCTCTCTAATTATTCACAACATATCCAACAACATTAAACTTGTTATTAGTTGCCAGCAAGTCAATTCTCATTCATGGTGATCCCATGTGTGTAGAGTAGAACTGCTTCATAGGGTTTCCAAAGCTATCACCTTTCTGAAGCAGATGGCCAGGCACCTCTGGGTGAGTTTGAACCAATTTTTCAGTTTGTAGTCAAGTGCTTAACTATGCTCCACATTAAACTTACATGTCTCAAAATAAAAGCATCTATTGCAGGGCTTCTCAACCTCGATACTATTGGAATTTTAAACTGGATAATTTTGTTAAGGTAGGCTGTTCAATGTTTAACAGTATCACTAGTCTTTACCCAATAGATGCCAGTAGCAGCCCCTTTCCAGTCAAAAATTACCTCTAGACAACCAAATTCTCTGGACATTGCCAAATGTCCCTTAGGGGCAAAATTGCCACAGTTAAGAACGGCTCTGTGATAAGAAAAGCAGTTAGATTTCTCACATGCTTCTCTTGGGAGGCAGTCATTGCCATCCAGCCATAAGCATTAGGTTCAGAAGTAAAATATTGCATGAGGTTCGGGGCCATGAGCTTCAGGGTTAGGCAGACTTGGCTGGACATAGCAACTGTGTAATCTTGGGAAAGTCAGCTCTCCTCTCTCATCTGTAGCATGGGGATATCACAGAGCCTCTCTCAGGAATTGTTGTAAAGGTTCCATGAAATTAGGTCTACATAAACCAATTACAATTGAGTCAACTCCAACTTGTGGCAACCCCATACATCAGAGTAGAACTGCAGCACATAGGATTTTCTGTGGCTGGTGTTTCAGAAGGACATCGCCAGGCCTTTTTTCCCAAGGTACCTCTGAGTGGAGTCAAACTCTAAACATCCAGTTAACAACCAAGTGTATTTACTTTCAAACACTTTAAAGAGACCTTTTACAGTAGATTTGCCCAGTGCAATATATAATTTGATTTCTTGATTACTACTTCCAGGAGCTCTGGTAGCATAGTGCCTAAGGCACTTGACTGCTAACCAGAAAGCTGGCGGTTCAAACCCACCAGCACTCCTCAGAAGGAAGATGGGGCAATCTACTTCTGTAGTGATACTGCCTCGGAAACCCAAGGAGGGGTCGCTATGAGTCGGGTCTGACTCGATAGCACATAACAACAACAACAACTTCCATGAGTGTTGATTGTAGATCCAAGTAAAATGAAATCCTTGACAACTTTTAATCTTTTCTCCATTTATCATGATGTTGCTTATTGGTCCACTTGTGTGGATTTTCTTTTTCTTTATGTTGAGGTATAATCTGTACTAAAGACTGTAATCTTCGGTCTTCATCAGTAAGTGCTTCAAGTCCTCTTCACTTTCAGCAAGCAAGGTTGTGTCATCCACATATCTCAGGTTGTTAATGAGTTTTCCTCCAATCTTGATGACATGTTCTTTGTCATATAGTCCAGCATTTTCTCAGATTATTTGCTCAACATACAGTCTGAATAAGTATAGTGAAAGGTTACATTTCTAATGCACACCTTTCTTGATTTTAAACCATGCAGAATTATCTTGTTCTGTTAGAACAACTGCGTCTTGAACTATGTATAGGTTCCTCATGACCACAATTAAGTTTTCTGGAATTCCAATCTTCACAACATTACCCTTAATTTTTTATGATCCACACAGTCAAATGCCTTTGTATAGTGAATGAAACACAGGTAAACATTGTTCTGGTATTCTTTGCTTTCAGCCAAGATCAATCTGACATCAACAGGGATATCCCCTCATTTCATGTTTTCTTCTGAATCCTGCCAGGGTTTCTGGCAGTTCCTTATTGAAGTTCTGCTGCAATGATTCTTGAATTAACATCAGCAAAACTTTGTTTGCATGTGATGTTAATGATATAGTTTGATAATTTCCACATTCTGTTGGATCACCTTTCTTTGTAATGGACACAAATATGGATTTCTTCCAGTTCATTGGCAAGGCAGCTGTCCTCCAAATTTCTTGGCATAGATGATTGAAGGCATCGAGCATTGTGTCCATTTGTTGAAACATTTAGATTGGTATTTTGTCAATTCCTGGTATTGGTATTTTAGACAATGCTTTCAATGCAGATTGGACTTCTTCCTTCAATACTATCAGTTCTTGATCATATGTTAACTCCTGAAAAGGTTGAATGTTGGCTAATTTTTTTTGGTACAGGGACTGTATGTATTCCTTCCATCTTATTTTTAGGCTTCTTATGTTGTTCAATTATTTGCCCATAGAATCTTTCAATATTGCAACTCGAGGCTTGGATTTCTTTTCAATTATTTCAGCATGAGAAATAACAAAGATGTTCTTCATTTTTGGTTTTCTAACTCCAAATCTTTGCACATTTCATTATAATACTTTATTTTCCTGAGGAGCCCTTTGAAATCTTCTCTTCAGCTCTTTTACTTAATCTTTTCTTCCATTTACTTTAGCTACTCTACATTCAAGAGCAGATTTCAGAGTCTCTTCTGATATCCATTTTGTTTTTTTATTTATCTCTATTTTCTTTTTAATGACTTTTTGCTTTCTTCATGTATGATGTCCTTGATGTCATCCCACATCTTGTCTGGTCTTTTCTCATTAGTGTTCACTGTATAAAATCTAGGAGCTCTGGTGGTGTAATGCCTAAGGCATTTGACTGCTAACCAGAAGATTGGCGGTTCAAACCCACCAGTCACTCCTTGGAAGGAAGGTTGGGCAGTCTACTTCCATAATGATACCACCTCAGAAACCCAAGGATGGGTCGCTATGAGTCAGATCCCTTGCGATGGTCTCTGAATTCAGATGAGATACACTGAAGGTTGTACTTTGGCTCTTTTGGAATTGTTTTACTTTTCTTCAGCTTCAGCTTTAACTTATATATGAGGAATTGATGATCTGTTTCACAGTTGGCCCCTAGCCTTGTTCTGACTGATGATACTGAGTTTCACTGTTGTCTCTTTCCATTAATGTAGTCAATTTCATTCCCAGGTGTTCCACCTGATGAGGTCCACGTGTATAGTCACCATTTATGTTGTTGAGAAAAGGTATTTGCAATGATTAAGTCATTGATCTGGCAAAATTCTAGCATGTGATCTCTGGTGTCATTTCTATCACCAAGACTAATCCTTCTTCTTTGTTTCCAACTTTCACATTTCATTCACAAGTAATTTTCAAAGCATCTAGATTGCATGTTTAATCAATTTCAGACTGCAAAAGGTGGTAAATATCTTCAATTTTTTCCCCCTTTGGCACGAGTGGTTGATGTGTCATTTTGAAGAATAGTCATATCAACTGTCTTTTTTGTAGTTGAATGGATATCATCCTATCACTGACCATGTGGTACTTCAGAATAGATCTTGAAATGTTCTTTTTGACCATGAATTTAACACTATTCCTCTTCAATTTGTCATTACCGTTATAGTTGACCATATGATTTTCTCAAACACAATGTCCAATTTCAATCCATTTCAGCTCACGAATGCCTAGGATATCAATCTTTATACATTCCATTTCAGTTTTGGTAATTTCAAATTTTACTAGTTTCATAATTTGTACATTACACACCCCTTTTTATTAATGGATGTTTTCAGATGTTTCTTCTCACTTTCATTCATGACATATCAGCAAATGAAGGTCCCAAAAGCTTTACTCCAACCATGTTATTAAGGTTGACTCTGCTTTGAGAAAGTAACTCTTCCCCAGCCATACTCTGAGTGGTTACCAAACCAAATCACTGATGTGTGATGTCAGTTCCACTCATAGAGACCCCTTCTTGGGTTTCTGAGGCCATATCTTTATGGAAGTAGATTGCCCAATCTTCCTTCCGAAGAGTGGCTGGAGGTTCAAACCCACCAGCCACTCCTCAGAATGAAGATTGGGCAATACTGTTAGCTATTTTCCTAGCACTGTAATAAGGGAGAATATATATTTTAGATCATGTGTTTGAGGAGGATTTTGCTACAGGGGAAGGGGGAATGTTTGCTTGTTTGATATTTTTCTTTTTCTTTTAAAATCAGAGGCCTGCTTTGGAAGGGCAATAAAGAAAATTTCTCTGCTGGCTCTTTGTGGTTAGACCTCCTTGAGTTTTCCTTCTTCAAAGAGAGGCATTCCTTGTCATTTGGAAAGGAGTGGCACGTACAGCCAGAAGTTAAGCAACCTTCTGGTTAGCTGAAGGCTCCTGGGAAGCCCTCCTTCCCCTGCAGAGTGACAGACCCAAACTCAAGAGATGGACCTGCTCGGGCTCAGACGTGCTCACCGGGCAGGCAGCTGCCTCAGCAAGCTGAGCTCAGTTCTGCCAACATAAACATCACTGTGGTTGGTGAGCTCTCCATGTGTGGTCCCCAGGCTGTAAGGCTCCTTATATGTTTCTCATGCAAGGGAAAGACGCTCAAGATTGCAAATTTGCCTTAGATAACGAACCACTCTTGCATATAAGGCATCAGTTTGCTCCAAAATGTCAAACTTTGCTTTGTTTCTCCTTATTTATTATTTTTTTAAAAAAATAATTATGTTCTGTCACTCTACCTAACCCTTCACTAAGATGGTTGGAAACACCCAGTGGCAGTGATCAAGAACTTTTGAGCTCTCCAACATGATATGTAAGTCTGGGAAACTGTACGGGCAACCACACTCTAATTTTATGACCCTAACTTTATTGCCAGCACGGAGGTAATAAAGAGAAATAATAAACGAAACAGCATGCTGGAGTGCAGGAGACCCAGTTGAATTTGCACAAGGTACTTAACCTTTCTGGGCAGCAGTTTCCTCTTTCCAGAGAAGGGAATGCTGACATGCCCTCAATTCAGACCCAGATGAATTCATAAAATGAAATGTCAGATACTAGGTTTGTGGTGAGATTGGGTAAGTTAACAGTATCATTATTGAACACTACAAATGAAAAGGCAACTGAAAAAAGGATGGATCCTCAACATTGTGATCTGGTGCACTAAAATCTTAAAACAGACAAAAATAATAATAATAATAAAAAAACTCACTGCCATCGAGTCGGACCCAACTCATAGCGACCCATCCTTGGATTCCCGAGTCAGTATCACTATGGAAGTAGATTACCCAACCTTCCTTCTGAGGAGTGGCTGGTGGGTTTGAACTGCCAGCCTTCTGGTTAGCAGTCAAACGCCTTAGGCACTACACTACCAGAGCTCCTCAGATAAAATCAGAAGTAAATTATTTAGGATATTTAGGATATGTGTTAACTCATGGTACAACTGTTCTAAATAAACTGATCATCAAATGTTCAGTTATTAGCATTTTTTAATTCAAGAAATTTGTCTCCCTTAGTTTTTACATGGAAAAGATATATTTTATCCTTACACAACATCCTTAGAGACAAGGATTTCTCTGAGTTTTGGCTTTCTCATTTGCGAAATGATAGGAATCATGAAAAGATGAGTAGCAATTTAAGGTCTTAGTACATGAGAAAAATTAGCAATAAGCCAAATCTTTTGGTTTTCAGGTTCCAGAATAATTTCTTTATTTTAATTAAGATGTTTTGCCTGAATGAAGATTATTTACATCTATATGTCTACAATAACTATAGCAATCCCATAAAAGTGTGTGATAAGTATAGACTCAAAAAATTGAAATCCCATACTACTGATAATATTGACATTTGCTAACAAAGAAACTATTTCAACTTTAAATCAGTGAACAATAGAAAATTGAGATAAAAATAACAGAAATGCACATGTGCGTGTGCATGTACACACACACATGTGTGTGTATTCTTGAAAAGTTAACTTAAAAGACATAACTTGAGAAGGAGTCTCTGGGTGGTGCAAATGGTTAAAGTGCTCAGCTGCTAACTGAAAAGCTGGAGTTTGAGTCCACCCAAGGTGTCTCAGAAGAAAAATCTGGCCATCTGTTTCCAAAGCATCAATGACTGAGAACCCTACAGAGCACAGTTCTGCTTTGACACATATGGGGTCACCATGAGTCAGAATCAACTCCACAGTAACTGAAACTAGAACCTGAAATATGCTCTAGAAAGTATTAATTAATAGTTACTTAAGTATACAAGAGCTTGAAAGCAAAAGAACCAAAGTATAATCAAAGAATTCCTTCATGTGAACCCATCTGTTGTTGTTAGGGGCCATCAAGTTGATTTTGATTCATAGGATCCCATGAGGCAGACTAAAACTGCCTCATAGGGT
Source organism: Orycteropus afer afer (assembly GCF_000298275.1). NCBI lineage: Eukaryota > Metazoa > Chordata > Mammalia > Tubulidentata > Orycteropodidae > Orycteropus > Orycteropus afer. Next base: position 27,568,855 of record NW_006921592.1, read on the forward strand.
TTTCTTAGCTGTAATTTTCACAAAAACAGATTGCAGGTCTTTCTCCCACAGAGATGTTGGGTGGGTTCTAACCACCAATCTTTAGTGTAGTCAGCTACACTCTCAATTTTAGTGTCTACCTGTTAGCACTGATTCTTAGAAGACACCATTGAGTATACAGTGTTGACCCTCTGAGTGAACTCAGAAATTTAAGAAGGGCTGAGGGTAAGGACTGTGCTGATAGTCAATTCACCTCTTATTTGCAATTTACCTTCTTGCCTTTGTCCTCTGGCTCCTTACTTTTGGAAATAAGGATAAGATCCTATAGCCAACTTAAGAATCAATGATAAGCATAAATGAAATAAAGGGAACCCAGTTCACATTGTCATTAGGAAAAGTCACATGGAATCCTCATAAGAAGTTGTTGGAGAAAGACAGCTCCATCTTACTATCATTTTGCCAAAGAAAATGTTCTCTTTTGTTTGAGTTGTTCTTTATTTTTTTTCTTTTTTTAATTGTGATTTGGGTAAAAGTTTACAGAGCAAATTCACTTTCTATACAGCAGCTTACATATACTTTGTCTCGTGACATTGACTACAATTTACCATGATGCAGCAGCTCTCCTCCCACTTCCTCCCCATAGTTACCTCTTCCCTATGTCTTTCCCTCCATGCACTCCTGGCCCCTGAGCTGTCTCCCTGTGCATACACAGCCCTTCTATTCTCCCGTGATTGTTCTCTCCCAGGAATGTACTTCCCCAATGTAAATGTTCAGCTCATATGCCTGTTTTTGTTTGGCTGGAAGCCACAGGAGTGGGTTCTATTCCAGATCTGAAGGGCAACCAGGAGCCATAGTCTCAGTGGTTCCATCAGGCTCTATCAGACCAGCAAACCTGGTCTCTCTCTCTCTCTCTCTCTCTCTCTCCCTCGCGCGCGCGCTCTCTCTCTCTCTTTCTCTTTTAATGATTTTGAGTTTTGTTCCACGTTGTTCTCCCACTCTATCTAGGATCTCCTACATAGATCCCCCTCCAAGTGGTTGACAGTGGTAGCTAGGCACCATCTAGTTCTTCTGGTCCCACAGTCATATAGGCTGAGGATTGCATGGTGTACCAGTCACTTGGACTAATTGTTTCCATGCACATTTGGTTTTCTTCATTCTTCTTTGATCTGGACAAGGAGAGACCCATCATTGCATCTAGATGGTTGCTTGCAAGCTTTTAAGATCCCAGTCCCTACTCGCCAAAGTAAGATGTGGAACAATGTTTTTGTGTAGTACATTATGCCAATTGAGCTTGATGTCCCCTGTGACTATGGTCCTGAGCACACAGGTCAAACTACTCATTCCCTCTGGGTAGCTGACTATGACCTAGAAGTGACTACAACCTTGTCCCTTGTCAGCTCTTGCTTGTAAACACTTTTAAGAGGTCTTTTGCAGTGTATTTGCTCAATGGATACATAGTTTGATTTCTTGATTGTCACTTCCAAGGACTTTGATTGTGGATTCAAGTAAAATGAATATCCTTGACAACTTCAATCTTTTCTCCATTTATCATGATGTTATTTATTGGTCCAGTTGTGAGGATTTTTGTTTTCTTTATGTTGATGTGTAATCCATACTGAAGTCAGTACTCTTTGATGTTCATAGTAAGTGCTTCACATCTTCTTCACTTTCAGCAAGCAAGGGTATGTCATCTGCCTATCAGGGGCTGTTAATGAGTCTTCCTCAATCTTGATACCGTGTTCTTCTTTATATTGTCCAGCTTCTTGGATTACTTGCTGGTAGATACATCACTCCAATATCTGCCTTAGTCTTCACATGGCTGTCTTCCTTCTGTATCCCTCTATGTCTATTTTCCTTTTTTTATAAGGACACCACTCATGTTGGATTAGGACCCACCCTATACCAGTATGATCTCAGGTTAATTTAACTGACAACATCTTCACAAACTCTGTTTCTAGACAAGGTTACATTAACAGGTACTGGGATTAGTACTTTAATGAATCACATTGGGGGACACAATTCAACCCATAACACAGCTCAATAAGTATAAGCTTCTATACTAATCTGATCACTAAACTGTTCCACAACCCTGCCACCATCTACATTGGTCTTCTCACTCTGGGACACGCAGTAGGTAGGGTCTGAAATTCATCCTTTGTACTTTCTGGGAATATGTCTCCTGAATATCTAGCCTGACTCCTTCCAGCCCCTCTACATATTAAAATCCCATCTTTCCTCTATTAACCAGCTCAAACTAAACTTTCCAGACTAGAAAGAGTTCTCTCTTCCTCCAAATCCCTCTATACAGTATAATATGTACATGCAATTCATTGACCAGTTAACTGTCTGACACATAATAATTTTAAAATATTTAAATCTTTTATTGTCATTTAGGATCCCTAGGTAGTGAAAATTTAAAGAGCTCTGGCGGTGCAGTGGTTAGCACATTTGACTGCTAACCAAAAAGTTGGTGGTTTGAACCTACCAGCCTGCTCTGCAGAAGAAAGATAGGGCAATCTGCTTCTGTAAAGATTTGCAACCTTGGAAACCCAACGGGAGTCACTACGAGTCAGAATCAACTCAATGACAGTGAGTCTTTTGAGAGGTGGTACAAACAGTTTACACTAGACTGCTAAATAAAAGGTTAGTGGTCCAAACCCACCAAAAAGTATTGTGGAAGAAAAGTTCTGGCAATCTGCTTCCATTAAGATTACATTGGTCTGGAGGTGGGGATCTTACGGAGTAGTTCTACTGTATTACACATGGATCTCCATGAGCTAGTATCAACTCAACAGCAACTAACAACAACATTTTCATTTAGTTTTTCATATGCTCAGGTCCTATCTCCTCAGCTAGACTGAATCTTTAAAAATCACTGTAGGATATTTTACAAAGTGGGCACTTGAAACACTACTTGATTGCCATGATTGCTAGCTGATATTTGCCCAGTAGATTTTAGATGTAATTAGATAAATAGTCTTAGTGAGATTTTATTGTTGTTAGCTGTCATAGAGTTGGCCCTCAATTCAGGATGAACCTATGCACAACAGAACGAAGTGCATGCTACCTAGTCTTGCATCATCCCCATGATCGACTGAGGACTGGACCATTGTAATCCATAGGATTTTCATTGGATGGTTATCAAAAACAGTTAGAAAAATTTAACATCTATTAAAATGTTCTAGTCCAATCTGAAAAGATTATCTTTAAATAATGGCTCCCTCCTGACAGCTCCAAAGACCCCAGACAGTTTGCCTTTAAATAGCCAGCTCCCAGAATCCATCCTTAGAGTGGAGAGGGGAAAAATGGGTTCTATTCACAGTCAATTTCTCCACTGTAGGGCTTGCACTTATCTGAGTATAAAAAATTAAAGTTAAAAAGTTTCATATAGCGTGTGAAGAAAGGAGTCCTTACCACCCCACACTCTAACTATAGAAAAAGAAATAATGATAATCCCCAGTTAGGAATTCAACAGCTGGACTGTCAAGTAACCACTCAAGAAACAAAAGTCAACTTTGGGACTAATGGTGGACCACAGCCGTCCACGAGCTGCTCTGCTCAAAGACAATTAATTCCTTTCTTGAGTACAAAAATGTTTAATAGAAACAGGATAGTTGGAGGCAAAAAGTGACTGGTGGAGTTATGGCAACTGCCTTAGCATATAACTGTTTTATTTTTTTCCAGAAATAATTTTTAAAATTCAGAACTGCAATTAAACTCAATGGTATCTTTCTTTGAGCATTACTTGCCCAACATCACAACAACTTATTCCTAAAGCATCCTGGAAGATTCTTGGAGGTTTTCTTTCACTCATTAATCTGCTTTTCTCAAAATTAATCTGTGGTTAGAATCCTACTTTGTGGGCCATGGGTAATGATCACAAGCTGGAAGCACTATTGTACATGTGTCCTGCACACTAGAATTCATCCAAATGGTTTTGGCTACCAATGGCTAATTAGCGTACACTTCTGTTCTTTATCTTCTGGGGCCTCTAATATATTTCTTTCTCAAACATCTACTTATATGCCCTTATTTTGTGTCAGGCATTGTTTTAAGACCCTTTAAACTCATTAATAACCCTATGAAATAAATACTATTGTTTTCCGTGTTTTTTTTTTTTTTTTTTCTCAATGAGGCAACTGAGATTAAGTAGTTTGCCAAAGGTCATGGCTATTGAGGGCCAAGCAGGCAGTCTAAGGTCTAGGTCTGAGATCTAAGTTCTTAACCACACAATACGCTGCCTCAAAAGAAAACAGAGAGACATCATTATATAAGTCCTGACAACTCTTTATGAACTTCTGGAAAATCCAGTTGGATAAGGACTAGAACCATTTTGCAAGTGAGTTCCAACATCTATGCCTCTGCTTACATCATCAATAAGCTTCTAACTACTGTAATAGACATCTGCTAAGTACTCTCAAGGAGCTCTCATGGCATAGTGCCTGAGGCATTTGACTGCTAACCAGAAGGCTGGAGGTTTAAACCCACCAGCCACTCCTATGAAGGAAGGTTGGGCAATCTACTTCTGTTGTGATACTGCCTCGGAAACCCAAGGAGAGGTTGCTGTGAGTTGTGGTTAGATAGGGCAACCCTGTTTGCAGGGTAGGATCCATAACCAAGGCTGAATAATTAGAACTGGGTACAGTGATAGGATGAGGAGTGGGTGCATAGCTTAAGTCAAGCCAATGGGAGTCTTCCCAGGCATGGCATGTTGGGCAATTGCACAATTTCCTGAACAACTGGGCAAGATGTGTTGAACTTTTCTATTTCATGAATGAATACATTCTCTTTTAGTTAAGAATGATTGAGGGAGATTTCTATCACTGGCAACCCATAGAATCCTGGCTCATCCTTCTTCTATAGCCGGTAGGAAGTGATATACTCTGCCCAAGAATTAGAGCACCTTGGTGTGTCAGTGCTTGTAAAGATAACCACCTCTGACTTTCTGCAGTCCAAATTCTGTGCACTACCTACCTGGAGCCAGGGAAGCCATTCAGCTCTTCCGACCTCCCTGATTTCTCTGTCTTGCCTTCTTTTCTCAGCTTTCTCCAGAATGGCCCCAGATTTATTGTATCCTGCCTACTTTAATGCTTTGGATCCAGTCTAATTCCATTGTCATTTGTTCTGTCAATTGCTACCACAAGAGTTATCCTATTAAAGTGTGGTTTTGATCACATTTCTTCCCCTTCAGTGACTTTCCATGGTCTACAAATTCAGTGCAAACAAGTATCTTACCTTATTGTGGTTCTTAACTTTTTAAAAAATGTTTACTTTGAAATAATTGGAGAAGAGTTGCAAAAATAATACATAGTGTTTCCATATACCCTCCATCCAGCTTTCCCTAAGGTTAACATCTCACGTAACCATGGTATATATATCAAAACTAGGAAATTAATACTGGTACCACATTATTAAGATTCCCTGGGTGGCACAAACAGGTAAGCATTCAACTACTAGTTGATAGGTTGATGGTTTGAACCCACCCGGATGCACGTTGGAAGACAGGTAAATTAGCTGAAAACCCTATGGAGCAGTTCCCTGCACATGTGGGTTACCATGAGTCAGAATCAATTTGATCACAACTAACAACAACCACACTATTAACTAAACTACAGAATTTGTGTTTCACCCACAAATAGAGTTACCTTCATAGGCACAGGGGTTATGGTTTTAACATATATTTTGGGGAGACACAATTCAATCTATAACAACACTTAGGCATTCATACTTCACAGAGAAAATAAACACCATAAATTGGGAGCTCCGTTGTCTTCCTACCATCTCATCTAGAAGCATCTATGTCACACTCTCTATTTGTTCTTTCCTGTTGCCATGGAGAAAGTTCCAGATGTCAAAGCTTCAATCCCTCCATTCTCATTCTCTGCCTCATCCTTTCTCACCTACTCAAGAACTTGCTTTCTTAAAACATCCTCTCTCAGCTTTTGCAATAATACAATACTCTCCTGGTTTTACTTTTACCTAGCAAGCCACGACTTCTTAATCCATTTTGTCAGATTCTACTACCCGACTGGTTCTTTAAAACTTGGAGAGCTATAGAACTAGTACTTGGCTTTCTTCCCATCTCCATTAACACTTCTGCCCTGGTGATAATATCCAGTTTCATAATTTATGCCCTAGTGACTCTCAAATCTTTATCTCTGTCTCCAAACTCTCCCCTAAACTTCAGACTCATAATATCTAGTTGCCATTTGACATTTTCTCCTGGATCATTTGGGTATAAGAGATTTGAAAGAACTCTGGTGGCATAGTGCCCAAGGCATCTAACTGCTAACCAGAAGGAAGAAAATACATGAAACAGTCAGATGCCTATGGCAGAGGGCAGCTCACCAGAGAAACATAGTAAGATCATCCATTTGATGTTTAAAGTAAAGTCAGTCATCCTCATTTTGGGATTTTCTCAACAATGTCCAGCTGCTTTGGGATAGGAACAGAGACGGCAGATAATTGGGCTCAACCAAGATTGGGGTTTTCAAGCAGGGCTGTTACTATTGCTGCATAACAAAACTTCCCAACACCTAGTGGCTTAAAGAGCAATTTCATTACATCTCACATGTCAGGAATTCAGGCATAGCTCTGCTAGGTGATTCTTCTGCTCCTTGTACTCAGCTGGTAAATAGGCTGGCCAGCAGCATCCAAAGCAGTTTCACTCACAAGTGTGGCATCTTGGTGGGAATAACTGGAAGGCCAGGTTAACTGGACCTTTGATTCAAGAGTTTGCACATAGTCTTTCCAACATGGCAGTTTCAGGGTGGTTTGACTTTTTACTTGGTTGACTGACTTCTCCAAACTGAGAATACCAAAAGAACCAGGTGGGACCTGCATGGTCATTTCTGCCCTAGCTTTGGAATTCACTCCGTGTTACTTCAACCATGTTCTTTCAGATACAATCAAGTCATAGGCCAGTCCAGATTCCAAGGGAGGGAACTAACCTCCACCTCTTGATGGGGAAGTGACAAAATCACATTGTAGAAGACTATGTGGAAGGGGAGATGTTACTGCGGCCATGTTTTGAAAATTCAATCTTCCACATAGCTCACTACACAAGTCATTCGCAAAAGAATGAGTACATATATGACCATAAAAGTTAAGTGGTAATGAATTAAACAAAATTTATATGTGGGCTTATCATTAAACAGAAAGTGTAGGATCCAATGGATTAGAGATCTCAATGATATTACAGAATCTTAGCAGCAAGAGGACTAGAACAATAAAGAGTGCTTGTCAGAGAATGGGATGTTTGAAAATGAGATTGGATAAAACAAAATCCGTGACAAAGTCCAGGGTGTGACCAACTTTACAATCAACAGTCTCAGTTGAGCTAGCCCTCTAGCCATTCCTGAAATGTGTCCCCTGGGAATGGATGGTTGCAGTGGCATTAAAAAAAAAAAAAAAAAAAAAGTATTCAGCAGTGAAATACCAAGGACAGGTAGATCAAGAAGCTAGACATGTCATCTGCTTGGATATTGAAGTCCCTGTGAAGGTGTGCCTGAGCTAGGTGGAGAAGAAGGGAGATTATGCATGAAAATCTATAACCTGAAGTAACAGGAGGCCAGTACCAACAGATCAAATATTACTATAAGGAGGAGTCAGGAGGGGGACATAGCTAGATCTCTTGACCTTCAAAGGAGCAGGAGAGTTTCCAGGATGAGGAATATAAATAGTCTAGAAACAGAAGTGAAGAGTAAGGAGGCCACCAAACTTCACCTCCATACCCTAGGTGCCTGGTGTGTAAGAGAATAAGCTGCCTCCATCTGAGCTAACTGGGTGCAGTGCTCTAAACTCAATAGAAAGCCAGGCCCCCACTAGAGCTGGAGGGAATGAGAACTAACCCCCAGGAGACTGGGGATGGGAGTAATTGGCTCACTTGCATGAGCTTACTCAGAGCATGGTGGAGAGTTAGAGAGAGAAGATGGGGAACTGTGGGGGTTGCATAAGATTAGCAGGTATACACAGACATGTAAGGATGACTGAGAAGTCTGATATTCCCATGGTAAACAGAAATAGGAGACATGATAGGATTCATCCCAGCAAGGTCTGGGAGGAAAATGACAAAAATCAAGCTTTAAGTTTATGACACGGAATACTTTCCTCTGAGGAGTTCTGCTTTGTGGAAAGCATTTTCCCAAAGCCACAAGAGGTGTGGTGGGTACAATGGGAAGGCGACAATCCACTCAGGCTTCCCTCATAGAATGATGAAGGCAGAATTCCTGGGGTGTCATCCACTCCCTACCTAATTTCTCTCCTTTTCCCCAACAAGAGCTATTCTTTCCTTCAGGTGAGGAGGGCCCAGTCCTTTGGGCTTCTCAGAGTCTGCTGAGGGTAAGCAACATTCTCTTCCATCCTTTTGGAGGTAGAGAAGGACAGAGAATTGAGTGATGAGAAGCTTCCACTCAAATATAGCTGGTTTTTCCTGTAAATATCTGAAATTATGCCACAGTGTGGATGCATTTTATTCTGAAGATGCTCCTTTCTTGTCTATATGAGAAATGCATGTTTCCTCTATAAAGTGACATTGGCCATACTTCCTATGAGGTAAAAAGCCTGGTATCACTTTGATAAGGGAACAATGTGTTAGGCTGGGTTCTCTAGAGAAGCAAAACCAGTAAAGCTTATATATACATATAGAGAAAGAGAAATTTATCTTAGGAAAATGGCTCACACACTTATAGAAGCTGGCAAGTCCCAAGTTCTTAGATCAAATGTCAAGCTGGAGGCTTCTCCTGACTCACGCAGCTGCAGGGGCTAAGGAACTCAAGGTTGGCATGCAGTATACTGGCTGTTGACTCCAAGGAATAATGAATCCAAGATCTACAGGCTGAATGGTGGATTGTTCACTCACGGACAGTTGTAGGCACCGCAACAGAATCCCGATCCACAGAAGAGTGTCTCTTTTCCCAGGATGTCCATAAATATATTGCAAGTAGGCAACTCCCCTAGGAAAACTCCCTTGCAATGGACTGACTGCTCAAAATATATACATCCAATCCCATCATGGGAATAACCCACATCAAAATTGCTTAAACTACATAGAATTGTGGTCCAGCCAAGTTGTCACACAGCTCCAACTACCACAGTTCACAGTTGTACACATCTTCTTAACCATATATAATCTCTAAATAAAGACAATAAATTCATATTTGTGCCTAACATGATATGCTAACATGCATACAATCGAAACACATTAACCTTATTTACATTTCACAGTTTATAACAGAAGGAAACAAAAATATTTGATATGCCCTCCTAGCCACTTGGCTATATCACCAAGTGTCCTCATCTTAACTGTCCATTCATTCATTCATTCACTCAACAAATATTTAATGAGAACCTATTATATGCAATGCTCTGTTCTAAGTGCTAGAGATATTGCTGCAAACAAAATAGGGGGAAAAAAAAAAAAACAGACTAAATTTTAAATTCTCTGCCCTGGTGGAGTTTATGTTCTGACAGGGGAAGACATACATATATACACCTTCTCCTCACTTAATGATATGTTTACGTTCCAAAGACCAAGCTGATATGTGAAATCAATGTTACATGAAAATGTGGATGATGACATAGATCACAAAATGGAGAATGACTGCATCATTACATAACTGCAAAATTACATTATTACATTACTGTCAAACCATTGACAATCATAGTCCAGCCAAGTTGACACATAATCTTAACCATCACAGCCAGCATTACTCTCATCTTGCACCCTGGCATTCACTACTGCCAGACATACATCCTTAATGCACAAAATAGTCAGATAATAGATTTCTTTTATTGTCATAAGTGCAAAATGCCAGATGAGAAAGCTGATAAGTGAGGAGAAGTTGTATCTATATATATATATATATACATATATGTATGCATTGTATATATATATATAGAGAGAGAGAGAGAGAGAAAATAGCATATAGCTGGTGGTAAGTGCTAAGGAGAAAAACAAACCTTGGCAGGGTCAGGAGTACTGGTGTGAGGAGCAGGGTGGTTGAGGAAGACTTTTCTGACGAGATCTTTGAGTACAACCTCAAAGGACATACTTGTTTATGCCCAAACCACTTTTGTCAACACCTTCATTTCTCCTGGCACCGCCTGTAGAGAGGAAGAAATTTCCAACCACCTACCCCATTAGCACCTCTTAAATTCAGAACCAGGGCCTGGCTGGAGTAGCAAATAAAGCTGCCTGCTTTCTATATTGAAGTTTCATGCCTCAGACTTCTTCCCCCGCCCACGGTCTGGCTTCTTCCCCTGCCCTGGTCTAACAGCCAGTCCCTACTCCAATTGTCCATACAGCTCTCAACACAGGGTTCCCAAAGGCTGGACTTTTGATAGATACCTAAATCCAGAGTCTACAAGAAGACAGAGAGAGGAAGGACACAAAAAGGCCTTCCTTCCTTCTGCTGACTATATCTTCCTCCAGAAGCTTGCTTCTGTTATTAACATCCATGCCTCATGTTTTCATGTTTATTTAGTGTCTCTCATCTTTTCTTTTTCCTTCCACAACAATTTTGCTTCTCTCTCTCTGACACAATTGTTCATTATTGGCATAAGGGAGCCAGGATGATGTTGAATCCTGATTTCACTTAATCACTGATCCCCTTTGTGACATCCCAGACAAGTTCTTTGACCTTCTGTTCCACCCAGCTGGAAAGATAAGTGGTGGCAACAGTTCCCTATAGACCAGAAATGGCATCATCTCCAAGCAGAACCCTCCTGGATTAATATATGTTACCAAAAAGAAAGACATTCAACTGCCAAAAAAACATCTTGTGTCAATCATTTACATGAAGGGGCTGCCTCATGCAAAGCTTGAGTAATTCTTTAGGGAGAAGACAAGTTGCCAGAAAGAAATGAGAACATGTCAAAGGAATAAAAAAAATAGCTCTTAGGAGGCCAAACTGAAAGAGAGAGAGAAGAGAGAAAAGCAAATAATCATGGAAGTAATAGAAGGAAGAATGAGAGACACCGAGGAAACATGAGATCTGGACATGAATAACAGAAAGAAGTGGAAGAGAAAAGCAAAAAGAGAATTGGAGAATAAATTCATAAAAGATTTTGCTTCAGCCATTGGAATATGTAATGTGCAGAGCAACCCAGGTTCTAGTAGCTGTTACTAATAGTATGGTTGGAGTTCCTGATTGGCATAGTTAACAAGGTCAGCTGCTAATGGATAGGTTGCAGATCTGAATCCACCCAGAGGTGCCTTAAGGAGCTCTGGTGGTCTAGTGGTTAAGGCATTTGGCTGCTAACCAAAAAGTCAGTGGTTCAAACCCACCAGCCCTCTGCAGAAGAAAGATGAGAATCTGAGTCTGTAAAGATTTACAGCCTTGAAAACCCAAAGGGAGTCACTATGAGTCAGAGTCAACTCTATGACAGTGAGTTTGGTTTTTTTTGGAGAGGTGCCTCAAAAGAAAGCCCTGGCAATCTACTTCCAAAAAAATCAGCTATTGAAAACTGTGGAGCACAATTTTACCCTGAGACATACAGGTTGCCATGAGTCAGAGTTAAGTCCACAAAAACGTGGTGGTGGTGGAACAGTGTAAGTTTACAGAAGAAAATTTCCTAGTGGGGCTCATTTATTTAATAGTTCAACTTAGAACATTGTTTAGGTAAATAATAAAAGGTATAGAACAGTGGGTGCATGATGTTACCATTTATGTTCCTTAACATATATGTGGACACACACATTTATGTATGTTTTCATGTGCATAATCTCTGATAGAAAAACAACTGATAACAGATGGTGTTTGCAGTATAGGGGCAGGAGAGGAACTTATTGTTCATTTTATATTCTTTTAAATTTTGTATACACTCTTTGAATATTGTATGTATTATCTATTAAAAGTAAAGATGGAAGAGATACGAAATTCTGATACGTGCTACTACATGGATGAACCTTGAAAACATTGTGCTATGTGAAATGAGTCAGACACAAGAGAACAAATATTGTATGCTCCTACTTCTATGAAATTTGTAGAGTAGGCAAATGCATGGAGAGAAATGGTATTGGTGGTTACCAGTGGCTGGGGACAGGGGAAATCGGGAATTATTGCTTAAGAGTTCTGAGTTTCTATTTGGTGTGATGAAAAAATTTTGAAAAGGGATAGCGGTGATAGTTACACAACATGGTAGATGTAACTAATGTCGCTGAAGTATATACATTTACAAATGGTTAAAATGGCAAAATTTTTGTTATATATATTTTACCACAATAATTTTCTTAAAAAAAAAAATACAGAGAGAGGAAGAAAAATAGATAAAATATTTTAAGCCTTTGAAAAAAACACAAGACTGTTTTCTGAGCTTCATAAAAGACTAAACATTATGGGGGAAAATCTAAAATAATGAAGAAAAAAAAAAAAAAGAATCGTATTCATTACCCTACATACAAATCTCAGAAGAATGAGCCATGAGATGAGAAAGTATGATACCACAAATGGATCGATTCCAGCTTCCTTCCCTTTGATCCTCTTGGGGGCAAATCTTGGCTTGCAGATGTATTATTAAAAAAAAGAAAAAAAGATTTGCTCAAATGAATTACTCAGGGTGTGTGCACGTGTGTCATATGGAATAATAAATCACTCACTATCTTCAAAACGTGTCTGTAGAACAAAGTACCACTAGGCCTATATTTTCCAAAGAAGTATCTAATTGTGGTTTCTTCATGTCTCAAGCATCATAAAAGTTAAAATACCCTACACCCTGCATTTACATAACCATCTAAATGGATTATGATCCAGATGGAAGTGAGAACTCTTAATCCATCCCTATATTTCTATTTCTTTCTAGAGGCCTCAGATATAGTCCTTAAAATTCTCATACTCTTTTTATTCCCCACCCAGCATGGCTTTGCATATTAAATAGTGAATGAAGACTTACAAAGCAGTAAAACTTTCCTTCCCCTCAGTAGATAAATTCTAGTTAAGGAAGAAAATCAATTAAGACTTTTGTCTCTCTACTAATCTGAGGTTGCTTGTTAAAAATTCAGATGCTGAACAAACCAAGAACACAAAAGGCAGGACATGCCTTGAGTTGAGAAGAAATGAAATTACAGTAAGGAAAATCACTAAATGTAAAAATCAGTGTTAATAAACAATGTGAAAACAGACTAAATATATTGTGCGAGAAAGGACATAGAGGCTCGTTCTTGCTTTGAGCCCACCCCCACACCACTACTATTTTTTTGTAAACCATAATTCACACCATTTTCTGGAAGATTTTTTTCTTGGCTGCAATGTCTGACAGATGTTCCTGCCGAGATGCTACTAGGAGCACAGAGTTCCTGACTTGCTCAGTGATCCCTCTGTGGGGTGCCCCAAACAATGTTCATGGGAATCTTGCAGCTCTTCTTCTGGGGAAACTTGGATATTTTCTGCCCTTGAAGATGCTTTTTCTGCAAGCACATGTGTAAGACTCCAGAATTGCTTAACTTATGCAATGGTAATTTACCCCAAAGCCCACATGGGGAAGGCTGTGTAGCCAACAGGAACCACAGACACAAAATCATCTAACCTGGAAATGCCAGTCCCTGCGGAAAAACATCCTCAAATAAGTAAGGAATTCAGAAAAGAAATGCAATATTCCTAATTGTTTTCCTCCAGACTCAGATGAAAGTTCTCAGATGACGGTATCAGCAATTACAGGTGGGTTCATTGCTGCCACATAGGAGTCCCAAGTTAATGCTCTGGGCTGCTAACCAAAAGGTTGGGGGTTCAAGTCCACCCAGAGGTACGTCAGAAGAAATGTCTGGCAATCTACTTCTAAAAAACTAGCCATTGAAAATCCTAAGGAGCACAGTTCTACTATGACACACATGGGGTCGACATAAGTCAGAATCAATTCAGCAGCAGGTGTTTGGTACCTGGTATCAATTTCATATTCTCTGCTATAGGACCTCTGGTAGCATAATGCCTAAGGCATTTGACTGCTAACCAGAAGGCTGGAAGTTCAAACCCACCAGCCACTCCTCAGAAGGAAGGTTGGGCAATCTACTTCCATAGTGATCCTGCCTCGGAAATCCAAGGAGGGGTCACTATGAGTCGGAGCCGACTCAGCAGCACATAACAACAACATTCTCTGCTATATTTATCCCACCTCCCCAGGAAGAGCCTTTTGTAACCTCTCACCTAGCTTATTGTATTGGCTTTCAACGGGTCCATATAAGTATTTCTGCATTCTGACATATCCAGCTCAGATCTTATAGGATGGCCTCAACGAGCCTACATCCCTTCTATACAACTCCATTGCTAAACTCCTTACCTAGCCTCCAATCACCCCTCCCAGAGTCATCCCTTCCATTCCATCTCCGGTGTCAGTACATATCCCTCAAGCTCTAGACTTTTGAGATGAGATATAAATAACCAGAAAATCAGTCAATGGAGTTTGAGCAATATTGCAGGCAGTGGAGAAGCACATCAAAAATTCCTGGGTCTAGAAAGAGTTGTGGCAAGTTCAAACACCTTAAAGAGGCCAGTGTTGCTGGAGGATAGCAAAGGCAGGGGACACAGTGCCACAATATGGGATGAGACAGTCAGGGAACAGCTCTTGAATGCCAGAAAGGAGAGTTTGGATCCATCATCTTTGGAGGGCTTCAAACCTAATACTGAAATGTCTTAGTTGATGTTAGAAGATCCCCGTGGCTGCTGCGTGAAGAATGGATTAGAAAAGGATGGAAATGGGGATGTTGTCACAGTCCAGGGGTGACAAGATGGAAGCTTGCATAGGACTAGTGCCCAGGAAGGCAAGGGAAAATAAATAGACTCAAGATGCATGTCAGTGGCAGATTAGGAAGAATTTGCTGATGGATCAGATAGGTGAGAGGTAGAATAGAGTAAGGAGAAAGAGAAGCGGGAAACCAGGGCTGATTTCCAAGTCCCTGGCTTGAGCAATGAAGAGCAGTGGCAACTTTTACTGGGATTGGGGAAACGGGTGGAGAAACAAGTTTTAAGGTAAAAAAAAAATCATGAGTTTGGTTTTCGATGTGGGAGCTTGAGCCCCCCAACTAGAGATGTTCAGTCCACTCTATTTGAGAGTAGAGCTGGGGCTTTGGGGAGCCTGGACTGGAGATAGAAATCTGGAAGTTGTCAGCATATAATGATCTTTCAAGCCATGACAATGAAGGAAAGTAGCTCAGGGTGGCTTAGACACTCAGATCTTAATCGGATGCCACACCCACAGCCAAGCTCATTGCTAAACTGCCCTGCATGTGGTACAAATGGTTAAAGCACTTCACTACTAACTGAGTGTTCAGCCAGGGGGCAGTTTAAGCATAGGTACTGAAACAAGGCGGGCTTGTGCTTACTCACTGATCTGCACTGAACACGTTCCCTTGTTACCCTA
>NW_006921592.1:27587954-27611502 GCF_000298275.1 Orycteropus afer afer
GATTGATACAGTGGCTGCGATGATGGGCTCGAGTATAGCAGGGATTGTGGGGCTGGTGCGGGATCGGGCAGTGTTTCGTTCTGCTGTGCATGGGGTTGCTATGAGTCGGAAACGACTCGACGGCACTTAACAACAACAACAACTAACTGAAAGGTTGGAGTTTCAAGTCTACCAAGAGGCACCTTAGAAGAAAGGCTTGGTGATCTGCTTTCATGAATCAGCCATTGACAACTGTATGGAAAAGCCTAAAATGCATTATCTACTTTGACACACACGGGGTCACCATGAGTCAGAATCAACTGTATGGCAACTGGTGGTCGTGGTGGTGTTGCCCAAATGGGTCCACAAAAGTTCCTTTCTTGCCTATCAATCATTGAGAAATCACGTAACCTATCTCTTCCACTATGCTGGAGGCTTCTTGAGGGGATGTGAGAAAAGATTGATTTTGAAATCCAAAGTATAAGATAAACCTAGTAATAAAGGAAAGGTTCCAACTTTACAAACCTAAAATGGTTCCCAGTTGCTACAACAATCCAGACCCCTCTGCCCACACAGGAGCTGCTGTGGGAGCCAGTCAGCAGACCAGCCAGCTCCAGTCAAAAGAAAATAGATTGTCTATCTAACAACATCTGATATCAGCACCCGAACTTCCTCCCCTCCTCCAAAAATATCTCTCACACCTCCTGGACCTCAGAAAGAGACTCTGTATTATAATCACGAGCTACAGCTAGAAAGGGGCCTTGGCTGGAAGGATGTGCTGAAAGCCAGCAGAGAGAGATTGATGTGGAGAGCTGGGCTGCCCCAGGCATGTGCTCGCCATCTGTCAGGCGCAGGGAGCCCTGCCAGCCCTACATGGTTACTCAGTATTCAAAGAATATTCTTGCATTTGACTGACATCCTGGGTAGCCTTGGCCAAGACAATTGGGCTCTGGGCTCCAGATGGGATGGAAAGGCCTCTGTTCTCCTGAGGGAGATGCCTCTGGAGGGCTGGGCCACCCAGTGTATGTGGGGGGTGAGGGGATGCTCCCAGGGTCTGGGAGAGAGTGTGCCCCAGCCTGGGGTGGGCAGGCCTAGGCCTGAGCTGGGACTTGCATGGGTGGCTCTGCTTCAAAGAGAAGGGTGGAACTAAAAGAGAGTGTTCCTCATACATTATCCTTGCTCTGTATAATCCTTCAGGGAATAGTAACTCCACGCTTGCAGGGTACCTTCCCCCAATGGAATAATCTACTTTAGACCTATTCTGAAAACTTTAAGTTATAGATAAGGCTCACCCATTAATTTCAGGCCAGAGATGCATAAGGGACAGGAAGGCCCCATTCCAGTGCTAGCCCTGCTGACTCCACCAACTATTCTAGTTCTGTCCCTATAGTGACCTTCTCCAGGGAGAATAATGAACTTGGAGTGAATTTAGGAGTCCCTGAATGGTGTAAACACCCTGCTAACTGAAAGGCTATAGGTTCAAGAGGCACACTGGAAGAAATGGTGATGTGCTTTCAAAGCATCAGTGATTGAAAACCCTATGTAACACAGTTTTACTCTGACATACATGGGTTCACCATGAATCAGAATTGACTTAATGCCAACTGGTTGTTTTTTTTCCCCTGGTGAACTCAGATATGACCACGTGACTTGATTTGTCCAATGAAATGTAAGTAGCACTGAAATGCATTATCTCCAGGCATAGGGACCTCCAGGCAAGCATGAGTGTGTAATTCACATGTCTCTGTCCCTTCTGTCATAACTGCAAGTTCCAGATAAAGGCTGCTCCTTAAGCGTGGATCCAAGAGCAAAAATAACATGGCACAGAGCTGCAGCCACCCAGTAATGAACCTAGGATGGGTACAAGAAAGAATTCTTTCTCTGTAAACCACTGAGATTGGAGGTTTGATCATCATTGCAGCAAAACCTCACCTATCCTGACTGATTCACTTACCAACACAAGACCTCCATGCAGGCTTCCCACATTCTGAGTAGTTTCAAAAGTTGCAATTAGCAATTGGACAAATTCTTCTGCACAATAAAATGTAGAGGGAAAACTGGAAAAGATTTCATTAAAGCTTGTTGCTATGTTAGGTTTTCACAAATAAGAACAGCACCAGGCCTAGAACAATAAGAAAAGCAATTAAGAGGCACATGTTTGTGACATAAATGAATAAAAGCTGGAAATCCAGACCAAAAAATCTCAAATCTTTCCCATCAATGATACTCTTGGAAAAAGGTATAAACATTGATGATTCACAAACCAGACGCGAAGGAATCAAAAATAAAATAAATGTACAAGACTGAAAATAGAGCCAACAAACACATGAGGACATGCTCACTATCATTAGCAATCAGAGAGATGCAAATTAAAACAATAATGAGGTACCGTCTCATTCCAGCAACAATAGCAAAATTCAACAAGACAGAAAATAACAAATGCTGGTGAGGATGTGGAGAGATTGGAACCCTCATACACTGCTCGTGGGAATGTAAAATGGTACAGCCACTGTGGGAAATGGTATGGTGTTTCCTTAAAAAATTGAAAATAGAAATACCATTTGATCCAACAATTCTATTACTAGGAATATATTCTAAAGAGGTTAGATACAGGACACAAATAGACATATGCACACCCATGTTCATCTCAGCACAATTCACTATTGCAAAGAGATGGAAACAACCTAAGTGCCCATCAATAGATGAATGGATAACCAAACTGTGGCACATTCACACAATAGAATACCTTGCAACATTAAAGAATAATGAAAAATCCATGAGTCACCTCATGATGTGGATGAATCTGGAGGACATTATGCTGAATGAAATAAGTCAAGCACAGAAGGGCAAATATTATATAGGTCCATTACTATAAAAAGTCAAGGAAAGGTTTACCCAGGGAAGGAAATTTACTTTGTTGGTTACCAGGGATGGGAGGGAAGTAGAGGAAAATTTCTGACTGGTTAAGAATCATGTGTTGATTTGGGTGAAGAGAAAGGCAATATAACAAAAATACATGATCACCACAATGATAATAGGGAAAAGGAGGACACAGAAACATACACAAAAGATATAGACAACAGAGGCAAAAACTATTATATGCACAATACTGCATTGCTAGTAGCAGCAAACACTAGGCTATGGATGAATGCATAGACAGGTGAGAAGATCAGGTGTGGGTAGGTGAACAGGAATGTACCCAAGAAGGGTAGATCTGGTTGAAGATAGTCTTACATATGTTCTTGTGTTATAAAAATATCCATATACAGTACATAAATAACAGGGGGCAAGGTTAGAGTATCTTCTCAGAGACAACCAAACACCTTGAGGAAGAGAGTCACTGGACCTGCGATCTTGGGACCATAGCCTTGGAGAACATCATGCCCAACTGGCACAACATAGTACATAAAAATCTTATTCTACCTTCTACTTTGGTGAGTAGCAAATGGGCTCTTAAAAGCTATTGAGTTGTCTGAGATGCAACTATTGGTCTCCTCTCATCTGGAGCAAAGAAGAGTGAAGAAAATCAAAGTCATTTGGAAACAGTAAGTCCAAAGATATGGTGGACCACAGGGACCTCACCCTTTATGACCTTGAGACCAGGAGAATTAGATGGTTCCCAGCAACCAATGCCAATTACTCTGAAGGAATCAAAATTTTGATGGTTTGAGTTGGCTAGAGTGTGATTAAAAATGTGGAACAAAATTAAAAAACACAAAAATGACCAAAATTACTGGTTAAATAGAGGTTGGTGGAACCCCTGAGACTATGGTCCTGGGTTATCCTTCAGACCTGGAACTGGACTCACTTCCATGGATTAGCTCTCAGCCAAAGAGTAAGACCTACAAACAGAGGACCTACCCCAGGGAGATTCACTCCTCTACCCTAGGGAGATGCACCCCCTAGATTAATCAACCATGAGACATCAGAAGGGCAGCGTTTGCATAGAAGGAAAGCTGGACAGAGGAAGAAGGGCACAAGGAAGAAATAGTCACAGGGAGGTGATGGGCGGAAAGCTTTTTATGGTTGGGGATTGTGGTCAGGGCTAAGAAGCCAAATGTGCATGGACTGTTGCATGTAAAATGAATCTGCTTTGTAAATTTGCACACACATCACAATAAAAAAAAAAAATTAAAAAAGATTACAGCCAAGAAAAATTAAAAGACTGAAAACAGAGAACCAGAGATGTCAATTTGTGAACAATGACAAGTACAAAGAAAAATGAGGGAATACATGGCATAGTTACAGAATTTACAAATGGAGAGGAAGTCAAAATGATTTCAAGATAGAACAAACTTTTTAATTGGGAAGATGATAATAAATTACAGAATAACCTCAAAGAAAATTAATAAATCTTGTCACCAAAATAAAAAGGACAAAAATCATTATGACTCAGTAAACACTAAAACAACAGCAATGAAGGAAATTATAAGAAAGAAAAAAAAAATAAGCAAAACTACAGCAGTAAATTCATACCTATAGATAACAACTGACTATAAATTATCACATCCACCAGTCAAGAGACAGAAAGTAGCAGAATGGATAAGTAAACATGACCCATCAATATGCTGTCCACAAGAAATACAACTTAGATACAAAGACAAAGTAAGTCAGAAATCAAAGGATGGAAAAACATAGATCAGGAAAATGGCAACCAAAAATGTCCAAGAATGACAATATTAATTTCTGATAAAATATACTTTGAGGCAAAAAATCAGGAAAAGAGACAAAGAAGGACATTATATAATGATTAAAGGGTCAATCTGGCACCAGGACATAACTATAATAAATATCTGCCCACCCAATGAAAGTGTCCCAAAATACACAAATCAAACTTTAACAACTGAAAAGAGAAATAGACAACTCCACAATAATAGTAGGAGACTTTAATACACCACTTTTGATGAAGGACAGAAAGAAATTCAATGTACCCTGTATAACACATGGGATTGCCATGAGTTGGGAACAGACTCCATAGCATTTAACAACAACAACATTCTGGTAGAAGTATGTGATTAAAATGGTTGAAAATGGACAATTAAAAAATTTTCAGGACACTACTGGGCCATGAAGCCAATGTGTGGCAGAGCCAAGATGTGCCAATAAGACTAGCTGGCAGTGTGCTAAGTGGACATACAAGTTGATATGTTTTAGGAATTTATCAGTCTGCTTTCCTGTAACATGTTCAACTTGAAAAAAACATAAAACCTTCAACACCCTATTATCTTCAATTAAAAAAAAAATGAAAAAGAATCTTAACAAAGATACAGAAGATCTAAACAACACAAGCAACCAACTAGATCTCATAGACATAATCAGACCACTCCACTCAACAACAGCACAATATATAGTCTTTTTGAGTGTATATGGAACATTCTTCAGAATAGACTGTATGTTAGGCCATAAAGCAAGCCTCAATAAGTTTAAAAAGCATTGGAATACTACAAAGCATCTTATCAGATCACAATGCTATAAAATTAGAAATCAGCAATAGGAAGATCAAGGGAAAAAATCAAACACATGGAAACTGAACAATATCTATCTTTTTTCTCTTCCTGTTCTGGAATTCCAATGACACATAGGTTATTCCTTTTGATGGTATCCCACATGAACCTTTCTTCATTTTGTTTTGATCTTTTTTCTGATTGATCCCTTTCCAAAATAGTATTCAGGTATTTGTCTTCAATCTCATTAATTCTGTCTTCCATTGCATCAATTCTACTCCTTTGCCCTTCCAATGTGTTATCTATTTCTGACAATTTAGTATTAATCTTCTGGATTTCTATCTGTAGATTTAGAATCATTTCTAATTTTTCATTTATTTTGTCATTTTGTTCTTGTATTTTCTTCCAAAATTCTTCTAGGGTTTTATCTGTGTTTTCCTTGGTCTGTCTCTCAATCCTTTGAAGATACCTAAATATAATTCTTTTGAATTCCTTATCAAAGAGTTCCAATGCTGCATCTTCCTCAGGGATGTGTTCTGGGTCTGTATCCTGCTCCCTTGTTTCTACCACTTTATCTTGCATCTTTGTATGAACTGTGATGCTCTGTTGTCTCCGAGACATCATGGCATTATTGTATTTAGATCTCTGTTAACTGTGAAGAGCAGCCAAGGGTGAGTCAGGCTCTTCTTGGTGGTTGTTTATTGTTGGTCCATTGGTGGAGAAGGAAGTCGTGCCTCTCACTCAGTAAAATAAGCTGTAGGAGGTGTGTGTCTTATGGGGACCGTTGCTGTCTTCCATCAGTTAGACAAAAATAACAATTGAATAACCATCAAAAAAGTAAAAACAAATGGACAAAAAATACACCATGTAATCACACAGGAACAGTAAGTAAAAAAGGAAAAAAAAGAACCTGCAATATCTGGGGACAGAGCAAAAAGAGAAAAAAATGTAGAGAAGGAGAATAATGAAGAAAAAAACAAAGAAGAAAAGCAAGGAACAGGGTTAACCATGAGAGAGAAAAAAAAAAAAATGAAACTAGAAACAAGGAAAAGAAAAAAAGCTGAAAACTAGAACCTGGGAGGGGAAGAATAGAGAATAATAGTAAAAAGGACAAAAGTAATAATAGTAGTAGTAGTTTTAAAACAGACAAGAACAAAAAAACTAGAAAACAGAAAATAAAATTTAAAAAAAAATCAGAGCAGGGTGGCAGGGCACCCAGGCTCTGTCTGAGCACACAGACTGGGATGGAATTCCTGCCAGCCCAGAAAGTGGGTGGGAGTGAGGGATGGCCACACCTCCATTCACCAAGAGGGTGTGGAGTATAAGAGTAACAAGGGGAATGTCGCACCTTTCCAGCAGTATGGGTCCGGAATGCCCTTGGGGCTCCGGGCAAATGGAGCCTGTTCTTAAGTCCCTGAAATATGGGAGAACATTGTCACTTTAAATATCCAAAATGGTCAAGCCACTTGTAAACATTCAAAATGGCTGCACCATCCGCACAGAGAAAAGTCACAGTTCAGCCTGTCTTCCTCTTTACTGCTTCCTCTTTTATTTCCCCAGCTACCAGAGCAGTCCTCTGTGCAGTCCCTGGCTAGCAGGGCCAATTTTTAGGTTAATTCTTAGGTCCTACCACCAATCAGCTGGAGCTCTGGTAGCATAGTGGCTAAAGCACTTGACTGCTAACCAGAAGGCTGGCGGTTCAAACCCACCAGCCACTCCTCAGAAGGAAGGTTGGGCAATCCTACTTCCGTAGTGATACTGCCTCGGAAACCCAAGGAGGGGTCACTATGAGTCGGGGCCGACTCAACGGCACATAACAACAACAACAACCACCAATCAGCAATATCCCAGCTTTCTGTGCCATCAGGATCACTGCCAGACGGCAGCTCCATATGTCTCCTTTTTTGGTGTTTTCATGCACATTCTTCTGCTAGTTGGAGTTTAGTCCACTTCTATATCCTTCCCTTCAAGGTTCAGGGGTCCAGGATTATCTTCTGTATCTGTGTTAATTTGTTCCCCTTTTCTTTGTTGAAGAGTGTCTGTGCAGTCTTTCTGCCTATTCCACCATCTTACTGGAACACCAACAATATCTATCTTAAGAACTACTAGGGAGTAGAAGAAAGAAAAATAAAGGAAATCCTTTAATCAAATGAGAATGAAAACACAACGTATCAAAATCTTTAGGACACAGCCAAAGTAGTGCTAAGAGAACAATTTATAGCAATAAACACACACATAAAAAAAGAAGGAAGAATCAAAATCAACATCTTAAGCCAACATTCCTAACAATTAGAAAAAGAACAACAACAAAAAAAAACCCTACAGTTATGAGAAGAAAGGAAATATTAAAGATTCGAGAAGATATAAATGAAACAGAAAAACAATAGAAGGAATCAACAAGACTATAGAAATTGGTTCTTCAAAAGGATTAATATAATTGTCAAACCACTGGTTAATTTCACAAAGAAAAAGATACAAATAACACAAATACAAAATGAAATAGGTGATGTCACAATAGAAACTACTGAAATAAAAAGGATAATAACAGAATATATGACGAACTGTACTCCAACAAATTTGAAGACCCAGAAGAAATTGACAAATTTCTAGAAACACACAATCTACTCAAACTAACACAATTTGAGGTAGAAAATTTGAACAGACCTATCACAAAAGAAGAAATACAAGTCATTAAAAAACAAAACAAAACAAAAAACTCCAAACAAACAAATCCTGGCCCAGACAGATTTGCTGTCTGTTTCTACCCAACATTCAGAGAAGAGCTGACATCAATTCTATTCAAACTACTCCAGCACATAAAAAGGATGGAATACTCCCAAACTCATTCTATTAAGCACAGATACCCTGATACCAAAACCAGTCAAAGACATTACTAAAAAAGAAAATTAGAGACCAATATCCCAATTGAACAGAGACACAAAAATTCTCAATGAAGTCCTAGCCAATAGACTCCAAAAACATATCAAAAAAATAATAGCTCTGTGGTAGTTATGTTTGTGTGTCAGCTTGGCTAGGCCTGGTTGAGTGGCTGGGCAGCTAGTGGTAGTTATTCCCCATGATAAGACTGGCAATCAACTCCATTGGGGCGATCTACCACAAGCAGCTGAGTAGCTGCCTTTTGGATGTGGTCTGCTTCCTGTACATAAGGAGAAGCCTTGGGAATGGTCTCTAGCCTATGGCACGCTTGAACCTTGCATGTGGCCGTATCATTGCTCAGCAGCCTCTATACTCTGCCAATCTTGGAACTCAATGGACTTAAGTTAATGGCCTGCCGTGTGGTTTGGTAACATCAGGACTGTGCCCTTTTACTTGTCAACCTTGGGGCTTCTTAGCCTCAGCAGCCAGCAGCTGTCTGAGTGAAGAAAAGCCTCTAGCTTCAGTGGGCCGGAAGCAGGAGGCAGAGAGGACCCCAAGGTTGAGGGGCTTTTACCCAGCCCCTAGAAACTGGCACTTTGAACTTGGATTTAAAGCCTCCAAATTGTAAGAATAAACTCCTGTTTGTTAAGGCCATCGCATTTGTGGTAAATTTCTTGTCAGAGCAGCACTATGTAACCAGAACAAAGTCATAACTGGGATTCATACCTGGTGCATAAGGATGGTTCAATATTAGAAAAGCAATCAATATAATCCACTACCTAAATAAAACAAAAGAAAAGAACCACATAATTATATCAATTGATGCAGAAAAGACAGTAGATAAAATCCAACACTCATTCCTGATAAAAACTCCCAGCAAGTAGGAATAGAATGAAAATTCCTCAACATAATTAAGGGTATATCCACAAAACTAAGGAGCTCTGGTGGCATAGTGCCTAAGGCATTTGATTCGGAAATCCAAGGAGGGGTAGCTATGAGTCAGAAAGGACTTCACGGCAGTGACCACCATGACCATATAAAACTAACAGCCAACATTAATCTCAATGGAGAGAGATTAAAAGCATCCCCCTTGTACTGGAAGTCAGCAAGGGCAATGGGTATGAAAGGGAAATAAAGGCATTTGACTGGTAAGGATGAAGTAAAAGTATCCCTATTTGCAGATGATATGATCCTATACACAGAAAATTCCAGAGACTCAGCAAGAAAACTATTGGAACTAATTGAAAGATTCAGAAAAGTGGCAGGGTAAAAGAAGAACATACAAAAATCAATCAGCTTTCTCTACACCAATGAAGAGAACTCTGAAAAGGAAATCAGGAAAACACATTTACAATAGCTAAAAAAATATATTTAAAAAACCTTAAAGAATAAAATCTAACCAGAGACACAAAAGACTTATACAAAGAAAACTACAAAACACTACTGCAAGAAACTAAAACAGATCAACATAAATAGAAAAACAAACCATGCTCATGAATAGGAAGACTTAACATTGTGAAAATGTCAATACTACCCAAAGCAATCTACAGATACAATGGACTCCCAATCCAAGTTCCATCATCATTCTTTAAAGAGATGCAAAAACTAATCACCAACTTTATAAGGACAGGAAAGAGACCCCAGATAAGCAAAGCACTACTAAAGAAGAACAAAGTGGGAAGTTTCAGACTCTCTTATCTCAAAATCTACTATATAGCTACAGTAGTCAAAACAGACACATAGACCAATGGAACAGAATTGAGAACCCAGAAGTAAATTCACTTCTGGATAGCTGATCTTTGACAAAGGGCTGAAACCCATTAAATGGCCAACAGGTAACCTTATTAACAAATGATGCTAGCAAAACTGATATCCATTTGTGGAAAAATAAAACAGGATCCATGTCTCACCATATATAAAAACTAACTCAAGATAAATCAAAGACCTAAATGTAAATCCTAAAACTATAAAAATAATCAAGGAAAAAATAGGGGCAAACTTAGAAGCCCTAATACACAGCATAAGTTCACTATTAAATATAACTAAAAATGCACAAACAGCAGAAGACAAACTAGATGACTGGGACTACTTAAAAATTAAGCATTTTTGTGTATCAGAAGACTTCACCAAAAGAGTAAAAAGAGAACCCAAAGACGGGGGAAAAAAATTGGCAGCAACATGTCTGACAAGGGACTAATCTCTAAATTTTATAGAAAACTTCAACATCTCCAAAAAAAAAAAGAAGAAGAAGAAGAGGACAAACAATCCCCTTTAAAAATGGGCAGAGGATATGAAAAGACACTTCAAAAAAGACAGGCAGCCAACAAACACATGAAGAAATGTTCATGATTGTTAGCTATTACAGAGATGCAAATTTTTAAAAAAGTAAGGTATCTCACCCCAACTTTCATAGCAAAGTTCAAAAAAACAGAAAATAACAAATGCTGGCAAGGGTATGGAAAGATTGGAACTCTCATACACTGTTGGTGGGACTGTAAAATGGTACAACCCCTGTGGGAAATAGTATGGCACTTCCTTAAAAAGTTGAAAATAGAAACACGACATGATCCAGCAATCCCACTACTAGGTATATATCCTACAGAGTAAGAGCAGTGGCATGAGCAAATATATGCACAAATATATGTTCATCACAGAATTATTCACAATAGTAAAAAATGGAAGCAACCAAAGTGCCCTTGAATGGATGAACAAACTGTGCTACACACACAAGATGGAGTACTATGCAATGTGCAAGAATAACAATGAACCTGAAAAGAACATCATAACACAAACAAACCTGGAAGACATTATGAGTGAAATTAGTCAATCCAAAAGGACAAATATTATATAAGACCACTATTATAAAAAGTGGGAGCTCTGGTAGCATAGTGCCTAAGGCACTTGACTGCCAACCAGAAGACTGGTGGTTTAAACCCACCAGCCATTCCTCAGAAGGAAGGTTGGGCAATCTACTTACATAGTGATACCACCTCGGAAACCCAAGGAAGGGTCTGTATGAGTCAGGTCCGACTCAATGGCACATAACAACAACAACAATTATAAAAAGTGAAGAAATGGTTTACTCACAGAAAGAAACATTTTTTGAAGATTACTGGGGGTAGGAGGGAAAAAGATTGTAAATCACTAACTGGAGGGTAGACACATAATGTGGATAGAGCACAAGAGTTAAAGGCAACAAAGGTAAATGTTATATACACAACTCTGCAATAGCAATAATACCAATCATTTACAAGTGTATATGTAGATAGGCTCAAGTATAGCAAGTGTATATACAGATGGGCTCAAGTATAGCAAGAATCATGGAGCTGGCTCAGGACCAGGTGGTGTTTCTTTCTGCTATGCATAGGGTCGCTATGAGTCAGGGATGATTCAACGGCACCTAACAACAACAACATACAGATAGACACACAAAGTGAACAGGGGCAGGAAGGTGAATGGGATTACACTGTATATAATTTTGACAAAGGATATTTCTACGTATGTATTTATATGTGCAGGAGTTCTGGTAGTGCAGTGCCTAAGGCACTTGACCGCTAATCAGAAGGCTGGAGGTTCAAACCCATCAACCACTCCTTGGAAGGAAGATGGGGTAATCTACTTCCGTAGCGATACTGCCTCGGAAACCTAAGGAGGGGTCACTATGAGTCAGGTCTGACTCGACAGCACATAACAACACAACAAATTTATATGTGCTGCAAATATGAATCTAGTAGAACATATGAACACTTCTTAGCCTTAACCAAGTACAATGAGAGAATGAGTCTCTGGGCATTAGGGTTCAGGACCAAAGTCTTAGGGGACAACAAGGTCAATTGGCATGACACATTCCACAAAGACAATGTTCTACATCCAGCTTTGGTGAGTAGAGACTGGGGTCTTAAAAATTTGTAAGCAGCCATCTAAGGTGTAATTATTGGTGTTCCTCATCCAGAGCAAAGAAGAGTGAAGAAAATCAAAGATGCATGGAAACAAATAGTCCAAAGGAATAACAGATCATGCAAACCCCAGCCTCTGTAACACTGAGACCAAAAGAACTAGATGGTGCCCAGCAACCACTGCCAACTGCTCAGAAAGGAATCACAATAGGAGGTACTGGTTAGAGTGGGGAAAAAAAATGTGGACCAAATCTCTACATCATAAAAAAAGACTAGACTTCTTGGTCTGATGGAGACTGATGGAACTCCCTATCGCCCTTAGATACTCTTCAAGTCTGGAACTGAACTCACTACTGTGGCTCAACTTTCAATCAAAGGACAGACAGGCATATAAGGTGAACCATAATACTGGGGAGGTATGCACTTCTTAGAAAAACCAACCATAGGAGATAAAAAAGGGTAGCATTTGACCAGGGATAAAGTTCAGGAGGCAGGAAAGGATAGGAAAGAAAGATGAATGGAAATGGTAAACACAGGGAGGAAGTGAAAAGAGAGCTGTTACATTTTGGGGTTTGTGATCAGTGCCACAAAACAAAATGTGTATGAACTGTTGAATGGAAAACCAATTTGGTCTGTTAACTTGCACTCAAATTACAATAAAAGTTAAAAAAAAAAAAAGTTGGTGATTCAGGGCAAGGTGAGGGGGGTGAAGGGAATATATTTGTGGGTTATTTCAACATCTCTCTACACAGCTGTGGACTCCTTTGTTATCAGACTATATCTCTAACACTTTCATCTTGGTACTTGATATAATCTCGCTGGAGGTAGATTGGTAAAATAAAATCTGAGCAGTGATGCCAATTTTAGTTGATGAAGAAAACAGATTTCTGTTCCTTTGAATCAATTCCAAGCTTTGCACTGAGTCCTTCAGGTAGGAGACTACCTGCAAACTCCCAGAACCCTCAGTGAGAACACTGAGCTGGCACACAATGAGATTTGCCTGAGGCCAGGATGTTTCCCATTTGGTTAATAGGACATTTCCAGTTTGGTGGCTAGAAGCCGAGTATCTTTCTTGTGAGCTGCTCCCCTGAGACTACTGAGCTGGCTCTCAGAACTGAATTTCATATTTTCCATTCTGTTGTCAAAGAGTGGGCTCACCCCCACCTATATGAGGCTCTGAACAATCTGCATCTGATTTAGTACTCAGCTAACAACTCGACACTTCCAACAGGTTGAGGTCATATGCACTGGGGCGCACATGCTGTTTACACGAACACACATGGCTACATGTGTCAAATGGCAAATGCTCATTCTGCCACAAAGAGAGGGATATTCCAGTACTTTTCAATGACAGCTGAGGATGCATAGTCTTAGACAAGATTTTGTAGAGAAGCAGAGGCAGCAAGATATCATGTGTATATATACAGAGAGAGAGTTATGCATCGCTTAATGTCCACAATGCATTCTGTGAACTAGGACGCTATGTGATTTGAATGCACACGGTGTAAACACCATGTTAAAATCTTATAGGACCCTGCTTTTGCTTGTCCTAGTGACCGCTGCTGCTGCTCCTGCTGTTGCTAGGGCTGCTGGTGGAGGACAGAGGAATGCGCACTGGACAAGAAAGCAATGGGATCAGAGTAAAAAGAAGCAAGTGAGGAGAAAGCAGAGCATGATCATCTCTGCCTGCTGCTCTGTCCCCCTGAGCAGCAGGAGCAGCCCAGGCTGCACAGCCTCCACTGCTCCTGCCCACCTGCCCACCAGACAAAGCTTGAGAGCCCATACCCACTACCATGTCCTCTGCCTCACTTACCTGTTTCCCACCCCTGGACCAGTGATGCAAGAGTCTGGGTTTGAGGTCTTTAAAACAATTAGGATGGAATGATAAACAAAATAAAAGTGTCTTTCCTTTATAAAAAAAAAAGTATGGGATCATGAACATATATGCAGTTGGACATTGTCAAAATAGACGTTAATTAACACAAACCTGTGTGTGTGTGTGTATTTGTTGCTGTTAGCTGTGACCAAGTCAGGTCTGACTCGTAGTAACCTTATGTATAACAGAACAAAACATTGCTGTTTCTGTGCCATCCTCACAATAATAGGTACATACGGCCTTGAGAGGTACAAACAGTTAATGTGCTCATCTGCTTACTGAAAGGTTGGCAGTTCAAACCCACCTAGGGACAACTCAGAAGAAGGGCCTGGTGATCTACTTCCAAAATGTCACAGCCTTGAAAACTTTATGGAGTACAGTTCTATTCTGATGCACGTAATGTCACTATGAAACAAAAAAAACAAACTCACTGCTGTTGAGCCAGATCCGACTCATAGCGACCCTTCCTTGGGTTTCCGAGGCAGTCTCACTACGGAAGTAGATTGCCCCATCTTCCTTCCAAGAAGTGGCTGGTGAGTTTGAACCTCCAGCCTTCTGGTTAGCAGTCAAATACCTTAGGTACTACACCACCAGAGATGTCACCAAGAGTTGGAGTCAACTCAGCATCAACTGGTGGAGATCCCTGCAGGCTTATATCCCAAAACCTGTAGGTCAATGTCTTAGGCTCGGTTCTCTGGAGAAGGAAAACCAGTGAAGTCTCTCTCTCTATATATATACACACAGGCACACACACACACACTCACGTGTGTATATATATATACACACACACACATGTGAGTGTGTATGTATATATATATATATAAAGGAGCTCTGGTGGTGTAGTGCCTGAGGCATTTGACTGCTAACCAGAAGGCTAGTAGTTCAAACCCACCAGCCACTCCTTGGAAGGAAAACTGAGCAATCTACTTCCATAGAGATACCACCTCAGAAACCCAAGGAGGAGTTGTTATGAGTCATAATCAACTCAACGGCAGTGAGTTATATATACATATATATAAAGAGAGAGAGAGAGATTTATCTCAAGGAAATGGCTCATGCAGCTTAGAGGTTGGCAAGTCCCAAGTCTGCAGATCAAACATCAAACTGGGGGCTCCTCCTGACTTACACACCTGCAGGGACTGATGAACCCAAGATTGGCAGGCAAAATGGCAGATAGTTGGCACACAGGCTGCAAAGACAACAATCCTAAGATCAGCAGGCAATACAGTAGGCCACTGGTTCAAGTCCAGGAACTGGAGATGATGATGAGCTAGTTGCAGGATCAAGATTCAGCAGAAAACCAGAGAATTTTTCCAAGAGAAAAATATGTGTGGGGTGTGTGTGTGTGTGTGTGTGCATAGGAAACAGGCCACAGCTCTGAGGAAACAGCATTTCAACTGATTGGCTGCTCATAGCACTTCTTATCATGGAGGTGATTACTTTCTATCAGATTTCATCATGAGGGATATTGTTGTTGTTGTTGTTATGAGGGATAACTACATCAAAACTGCTTAAACCACTTAGAATCATGGTCCAGGCAAGGTGACATACAACCTTAACTATCACAGTCAGGCAACAGGAAGAATGAAGAGTGAAGGCCTTCAACTGGTTGGATGAGGCTCACCCAAATTATGGAGAATAATTGACTGTATTTAAGGCCAACTATTCAACTGAAACTAATTACTTCATAAAAAAGTCTAGACTAGTGTTTGACCAAACAGCTAAATGCCATAGCCTAATCAAGTTGACATAAAAAATTAACCACAACACAAGGGTTGCCTCACCCCCTTCTACTATTTTGTGGCTGAAGCAAGGACAACTCTTATGAGTGGCAAGTAGCTCTGGTATAAGAAAATGTTTGCCTGGCCACAACACTGTTGTCTGCCAGTGCAACTTTTTTTATTTCTGCTTTCTTTTTCCTTTTCCCCACGTATCAGGGTCTGAGGCCATCTTGTGTCTTCCCCATTCTCATCTTCACCCCAAACATACACTCACACCCAATCTCCTGCCTCCTCAACTTGGAATTACTTCATGATCTTGCCCTTTTCCCCAAGTTCCTAGCAGCCAAAAGTGTACTGGTATCAGTCTAATGATATCTTTGAAATTAGTTACTAGCAATATAATAAAGAGTCGGTGGTAGAGAGAACGTGTTCACTATCGCCATACTTTTAAATGCCTTAGACTGAAGCATGAATAAATGAAACAGAAAAGAAAGGAACTTCTGGAATAGAGGGGACATGCATGATAACAATCTGCAGACAGACTTTGAAGAGTTAAAACCTCTCAGTCAACTTGCTGAATCTCAAATGAAAATACCATATAGGGAATTTTGTGTTTTTGTTTTTTATGGAAAGGGGTCTTGAATCTTAATTTTTGCTCTGCATCCTTGATAGTTAAAGTAGTGAGGCTTAATGAGTTTAAATCTGTTTCTGCTTCTATAATCCACCCCGTGCAGGCCCTTAGTTGTTTTGCTTAGGGACAGAACCATGAGTAAGAGCCAACAGAAGGTACCCCAATGATTGGGCCTGATTTGGGGAGCCACTTGCATTAAGTAGTTCTTGTGGTTGTATCTACAGGGAATGCTAGGGAAAGCTTCCCTTAAAATCTTTTAGACCTGCTAGTCTGACACTTCGTCATGGGGAGTTATTTCTTTGAGGTTTGTAGTTTTTGCTAGGCACTTAGCCCTGGAAATAGGAAGACTTGCTATCAATCAAAGACCAAATCAAAGTCCTTTGGAGGACACAGCCTAGGTGCAACAGTGGAGCTCAACGGTTAAGGCAGAGATCTTGAAATCTGAAGGCCCAGCTCTGTGACCTTGGTTGCTTAGCTTTTCCTTTCTTTTCTCTGTAAAACGGACTTTGAAGGACCCACATCTTGGACTTGATTTGTCAGATAAATAAAATAATGTAGTCACACCCTCATCAAAAGTGCCTGGTCCCTAGTGGAGTGTTCAGAAAGAATTGCTCATTTTATTCTTAGGAGGTGTAGCCTTAGTGGGAGGATGTAAATGAACCAGTGGAAGAAAATTCTGCACTTCCTTCTTGGTGGCTGGTATGGTCAGATGGGGCCTGACAACACTTGAACTTTGCATGCACCCTCGCCTTCAGAGGCCAAGCCTGAGAGAGGTAGAGAAGGGCAGGAGGAATGGAAGGGAGAGAGAGAGAGGGAGTAAGGAGTGGTCTTGCAGGACAACTCTACTCTGGCATACATGGAAGAAGGGGAAAACAGAGCCTTGACAGAAGTCATGATTCTGACTGCCTGTACACTTGTTGACCTTGGTAAATTATTTAACACCCCTACCTGCAAAACAAGGATAATAATTATTCCTTCCTCTAAGGACTGAAGTAAGAATTAAATGACAGAATGTACACAAAGCACTTAGCACCGTGCCTGGCACTTTGTAAGTGTTCAACTATCATTATCTATTCATATTTTGGTAACGTAATGAGTTTCTTAGAGATCAAGTCAGTCAACATTTCATTATGTAGAAATGAAGTAAGTTAAGATGGCAACTACAAAGGGCTTTATAGTCTCAGAGCCTTTTCTCATATTCTATCTCATAAGAGCCCTACAACCAATGGGGTACATATTAAATTTACTCCCATTTTATACAAAAGTCAAATGATTTGTTCAAAACTCACTCAACAAAACATCAAGTGTCCATAATATATAAAGAACACTTACAACTCAACAACTAAAAGACTAACAAATTTAAAATTGGGAAATATATATTTCTTCAAAGAAAATAAACAAATGACCAACAATCACATGAAAAATATGTTTAACATCATTAGTCATGAAAACCACTGGCCATCAAGTTAGTTCTGATTCGTGGTGACCCTACGTGTGTCAGAGCAGAACTGTGCTTCATAGAGTTTTCAGTGACAGATTTTTTAGAAGCAGATTGTCAGGCCTTTCTTCTGAGATGCCTCTGGATGGACTTAAGCTGCCAACATTTTTGTTAGCAGCCAAGTGTGCTAACTTTGTATCACCCATGAATTCCACTAGGGAAATCCAAATGAAAACTGCAATGAGGTGCCACTTCACAACCACTAGGATGGCTATAACAAAAAAAAAAAAAAATGAAAATAACAAGTGTTGATGAGGACATGGGGAAATTGGAAAACTCATGTACTGTTGGTGGAATATAAAAACATGCCGCTGCTGTGGAAAATACTTTGCTGGTTCCTCAAAAAGTTAAATATACAATGACAATAGTGTTATTACTAGTTATCTCCTAGTTGGCTCTGACTCATGGCAACCTACGTGCAATGGAACAGAACACTGCCCAGGCCTACACCATCTTCATGATCATTGGTATTTCTGAGTTCGTTGTTGCAGGTATTATGCCAATCTATCTCATTGGGGATTTCTCTCGTTTTTTGCTGACTCGGACATTACCAAACATGATGTCATTTTCTAGTAACTGGTCTTTCCTGATGAAGTATCCAAATTAAGCAAATAGAATCTCAACATCCTTTCTTCTAAGGGCATTCTGGTTATATATCTTCTAAGACTGATTTGTTCATTCTTTTGGAAGTCCATGGTATATTCACTATTCTTCACCAGCATCACAATTAGAATGCACTAATTCTTCTTCTGCTTGCTTTTCATTATCCTACTTTTGCATGCCCATGATGCATTTGAAAAGACCATGGATTGGGTCAGATACACTTTATTCATCAAAGTGACATCTTAGCTTCTTAAAACTTAAAAGAGATCTTTTACAGCAGATTTTCCCAATGTAACATGTTATGTTGTTTGATTTTTTTTTCAAGTAATAGTTTATTGTGTTTTTGGTGAAAATTTACACAGCAAATTAGGTCCCTACTTAATGATTTCTACACCAATTGTTCAGTGACATTGATTACATTTTTCAAAGTGTGTCAATGTTTTCTTTTTTCAATTCTGGTTGCTTCATTTCCAGTAATTTAGTTTCCCTGTCCCCTTACCTTCTCATTTTTGTTTTAGTTATTGTTGACCATTTGGTCTCATATGGATGATTTCTTAAAGGAGCATAGTATTCATTGGTGCTATTCTTTATTTTATGAGCTGTAATTTAGCTAAGGGAAGCTCTGGTAGCATAGTGGCTAAGACACTTGCCTGCTAACCAGACGGCTGGCGGTTCAAACCCACCAGCCACTCCTTGGAAGGAAGGTTGGGCAATCCTACTTCCGTAGTGATACTGCCTCGGAAACCCAAGGAGGGGTCGCTATGAGTCAGGGCCGACTCGACGGCACATAACAACAACAACAACAATTTAGCTAAGCAGTAACCTCCAGGGTTAGTTTCAGTTCAAGGTTTAAAGAATAACTCAGAGTGATAGTCTCAGGGAGTCCTCTAGTCTCAGCCAGTACAATAAATTGGGCTTTTTAAGAATTTGAGTCTGTTTCACATTTTTCTCCCATTCTATGAAGATCCATCTGTTCTGGCCATGATCAGAATGGTTAGTAGTGGTAGCCCTGCACCATCTAGTTTCTCTGGTCTCTGCGTAGTTGAGGTCATGGTTCATGTAGACTTTTAGTCCTGTAAACTAGTTTCTTCTCTGAATCTTTGGTTTCCTTCTTTCTCTCTTGCTCTGGATTAATAGAGACCATAGTTATGTCTTTGATGGCCACTCGCAAGCTTTTAAGACCCCAGACACTATTCACCAAACTAGCATGTAGAATATAAACTTTACGAACTATATTATGCCAGTTGACTGTGTTTTCTCATGAGACTATGGTCCTAAGCCTTCAAGTTCAGAAAACCAATCCTGCAAGGTGTTTGGTTATATCTAAGTCACTGTGCCCCCTATGTGTTTTATTATATTGTTTGTTTTCTTGACTGCTGCCTTCATGGACTTTGGTTGTTAATCCAACTAGAAAGAATTTGTTGACAACTTCAAAATTACAATATGACAAAATTCCATTCCCAGGTATTTACCTAAATCAGTTGAAAGCAGGTATTACAACAAGTATTTGTACAGGCAAGTTCACAGTAGCATTAATCACAATAGCCAAAAAGTAGAGAGACAACTCAAATGTTTATCAATAGATGAATGAATAAACAATATGTAGCATGTTGTTGTTCTTCTTGTTATGTGCCATCGAGTTGGACCCAACTCATACCGACCTCTCCTAGGGTTTCTGAGGCAGTATCACTATGGAAGTAGATTGCCCAACCTTCCTTCCAAGGAGTGGCTGATGGGTTTGAACCGCCAGCCTCCTGGTTAGCAGTCAAGTGCCTTAGGCACTACGCTACCAGAGCTCCTAATATGTAGCATAGCCATAGCCATACAATGGAATATATTTCACCCATAAAAAGGAATGAAGTACTGATACATCCTAAAACATAGATGAACTTCCAAAACATTATGCTAAATGAAAGAAGCCAGACACAAAAGGTTACATATTATATGATATCACTTACATGAAATATCCAGAATATGTAAATCCATGGAGACAGAAAGCAGATTGATGGTTGCCAGGGGCTGAGAGAGGAAGGAATTGGAAGTACGTGTTTAATGGATAAGTTGTTTTATTTTTGGATGATGAAAGTGTTTTGCAGCTAGATAGAGGTAGTAGTTGCACAAAATTAGGCATGTAGTAAATGCCTCCGAATTGCTCACTTTAAAATAATTGTGTGTTATGTGAATTTCACCTCAGTTAAAAAAAAAAAAAATCACTTCTTAAGTGGTTGGGCACTTCTGAGTCCTGAATTGTGTTCAATATTCACCACAGTATAAAGACATTCTCTGGCCAGGGATCATGGTGAGAAACTGAATGGACAGGGAAATTCTGAATCCTCCATTATCTGGAACACACACAAACTATAAAGGACCCATCATAGTCAAATAGCTCTGGGAATAATTGTGACAGAAAAATAACAATAATAATAAAATGAAATCCTTCTTTCTGAGGATGTCTTTGATTCTTTAAATACTTTAAATCAAGATAATTTGTTTTAAAGTCAGATTGAAGGAAAGTTGTCTCACAGGACTTTTGTTTAAAACTTTGAAGTTCAAAATTCTCTGTTTAAAATCTGTTTAATGCCTCAGGGAAAGAATATTGTCTTTCATGAGCTTTCTAAAATCCCTAGAGTAGAAGCCCCTCTGCACTCAAACAAGCAACTTCAAAGAGTAGGGTGTGGAAGATAAAAGAAAGCCCCAAACACCCATGCCCCATGGCTCAACTGCCACCTCAATGCTGGGCACCAAGAAATTGCCCAGCTCATGGGTCACTACGAGAGACAAGCGATAGAGGGAAGAAACCAAAGATTTCACAATCTTGCTTCTGAATCAACACTCGCATGATTGATAGGGTGCAGATGGCAGCTTCTGCAAAGGCCTGGGGTCATAGGTGAGCTGCATGGAGGTGGCAATGCACAGTTGCTAAGGCTTCTATTCCTAAACTATGGCTGGTTAGTATCTAAGTCAACACTCCCACTTGAAAGCCACCAAAAATGCTGATTTGAAAATCTTATTTTTTTACTCTTTAAAAGCATCAAAGAGCTGATGATTATCAGGCCGTATGAAAATGAAGCCAGAAACCCAAAGAAATTGCTATGATTTGAAGCTTGTTTGCCCTGAGGGCATTTGCTGAACTTGGCACATTTAAGCTCCCATTCTTACACCTTAATGAAACATTGGGGGAAAAGATGACACCTAGGGACCACCCAATGTGGGAAGTTCAATATGAAGGTGAGAACCATAAGCCTGCCTCACGCCTACCCCAGGGGACAGAAAAGAGAAGTTGCCTGGGCCCAGAGCAGAGCAGGGGGAGGGAAAATATCCCTAAAACATTGTATCCACAAACCAACCCTCATAGGTGTTTGCACCTCAAAGGGTGAATTTGGTTAAAAGTGTTTCAGAGGTATAGTGGCCTCAGGGGGCAGAGGTAAGACAGTTACTCTCTGAAGAATCTCCTTCAGTTCAAGCCTCAGAAAATTCTCACAAAAAACTTTGTAAGGACAAGGAGGGGCACTGAAAAATATTGTTAGCACACAAGGAAAAGAGGATCATGAGTGAGGACTTGCAGAAACAAAAACAAGGACTTAGTTGAAATAATATGGGATCTATTCTTACACAACAGAGCCCCTGGGTAGTGCAAGCAGTTACCATGGTTGGTAGCTAACCAAAAGGTTGGAGGTTTGAATCCACCCAGAGGCATCTCAGAAGAAAGATTTGTGGTCTACTTCTGAAACAACCAGCCATTGAAAACCCCACAGCACATAGTTCTACTCTGACACACACAGGGTCCCCATGAATCAGAAGCAATTCAGAACAATTGATGGTGGTGGTGTTCATGTAGTCTTGCATAAGTTGTTGTTGTTAGGTGCTATCAAGTAGACTCCGACTCATAGCAACCCTATGTACAACAGAACGAAACACTGCCTGGTCCTGTGCCAGCCTCACAATCCTTGCTATTCCTGAGCCCATCACTGCAGTCACTGGGTCAATCCATCTCACTGAGGGCCTTTTTTTGTTGACCTTCCACTTTACCAAGCATGATATCCTTCTCCAGGGAATGGCTCCTTCTGACAACATGACCAAAGTAGGTGAGACAAAGTCTGGCCATTCTCACTTCCAAGAGCATTCTGGCTGCATTTCTTCCAGGACAGATTTGTTCATTCTTCTGGCAGTCCATGGTACTTTCAGTATTCTTCGCCAGCACCACAACTCAAAAGCATCAACTCTTCTTTGGTCTTCCTTATTCATTGTCCAGCTTTAACATGCATATGAAGCAATTGAAAATACCATGTCTTGGGTTAGGCACACCTAGTCTTCAAAGAGACATCTTTGATCATCAGCACTTTACATGAGATCCATCCATAATTGACCACATCTGCTCAGATCAAGAAATGAGAATATTTTAGCCAGAAGAAGAACAGATCATT
Source organism: Orycteropus afer afer (assembly GCF_000298275.1). Lineage (NCBI taxonomy): Eukaryota > Metazoa > Chordata > Mammalia > Tubulidentata > Orycteropodidae > Orycteropus > Orycteropus afer. The sequence goes on from NW_006921592.1 coordinate 27,610,904, forward strand.
AGACTGACTGATGGCTTAGGTCCCTACTGGAGTCCCTGTCTACTGCAAGTGGTTAACACACTCAACTGCTAACTGAAAGGTTGGAAGTTCAAGTCCACCCAGAAGAGACCTAGAAGAAAGATCTGATAATTTACTTCAGAAAAATCAGCCATTGAAAACCCTATGGAGCACAGTTCCAATCTGACACACATGGAGTGGGAATAGACTTGGCTGTGACTGGTTTTGGGTTTGGTTTATAACTTTCAACAGCACTTGCATTATCACCCACAAAAGCAGCAGTACCCCTTGACATAATAAATGGGGCTCATCTGGCCAATCCCTTACAACTCCAAGTTCACCCACTTCTTCAAAGTGACTGAACCAATTTTGCACTCCAGGTGGACTCAAGTTTCATGACCTTGCCCCTTCATCTGTCCTTATATTGAATTCTCTACAAACCTGAATTCCTGATAGGTCACTGATGTTGCCCCTGCTGGAAGGGAATCTGTGCTGTGAGCTTGCACCACATCCTTCCCCTCTAGTGTTTTATGAGCCCCCATGAGTTGGAATTGGCTCGATGGCAGTGGGTTTGGTTTTTTTTGTTTTTTGTTTTTTTTTTT
>NW_006921592.1:27611602-27630328 GCF_000298275.1 Orycteropus afer afer
CTCTGGAGTAAGTATGATTTCAATACATTGAATTGTTAACTGAAGATGGAGATGTATTGCATAAGCCATCGACACCTACAGTCAAATATGAGATTCCATGAGTTGGAATTGGCTCGATGGCAGTGGGTTTGGTTTTTTTTTTTGTTTTTTTTTTTTTTTTTTGTTTAATTTTTACTTTAGGGGATCACCCCTTTCCCTTTCTCAGTCCACGTGGTTGAGGTGGGCCTGACCCATCTATCTGCTCTAGAGGTAGGCAGGGAACCCAAGCTTTGCCAGTAAGAGTTCAGTATCTCCTGGCCATAGTGACCGGTCCAGGAGTGAACACATGGTCCGAGCCAGACCAACCAAAGCCAAGGAGCCTCAGTTCACTACTCTTGCTACAGCTATTAAAAAGTGATGGTTGTCTTTCCACTAGAGTCTTCCAGCTAATAATGCCTAAGCCAGGAGTGATTTTGTCACTACTTGGGGAGTGTCTTAGGCTGGGTTCTCTAGAGAAGCAAAACCAGTAAAGCTCATAGAGAGAGAAAAATTTATCTTAGGAAAATGGCTCACATGGTTATAGAGGATGACAAGTCCCAACGTCCTGGATCAAATGTCAAGCTGGAGGCTTTTCCCAACTCACACAGCTGCAGGGGCTGATGAGCTCAAGACTGGCAAGCAGCTTAACAAGCTGTTGACTTCAGCAGATGATGAATCCAAGGTCAGTAGGCTCACAGGACAGTTTTAGGCAGCATGATAGGATCCCAGAAGGTTGCTGAATTTTCCTAGGACATCCATTTATGAACTGCAAGCAGGCCACACCCCTAAAAACTCCCTTTAAATGTATTGGCTGCTCAAAGCATAGACATCAGATCTCATCATGGGAACAACCCATCACAACTGCTTAAACCACTCAGACCCATGGTCCAGCCAGGTTGACATACAACTCAGCTATCACAGGAACATATGTCTTGAAAATGAGACCTACTCAGAGAAAACCAGAAGTAAGAATTAGAGGAGGAGGGGGAGATTTCCTGATGATGTCATCTGATTTTTTGGATCCAGTCTTGACTAGAGATTATCCCTGTGATCTTTGTTACAAATGCAAATAATAATAAAGTCTTTACTATTTTCTTAGTTGGAGTTGAATTAGTTTCACTGGCAACCTGACTAATATATTGATAATACTGACTCTGATTCAATCATCTCTCTTCTTTTCCCTAATTGTTACACTCACCATTGTGTTTCCTTTCCTTCTTTGTTCAATGGTATCCATACACTCCTAAGCTTCTGGAATGACAGAGTTCTGGTAGGTAGGGACTAGATTATGCAGGATGAACCCTCATCCTGGTTCCATAGAAAGCTGGTTTTGAGAAAGAGAATGACTAGTCTGAATTGTTTTCAAAAATCATTTTGATTGCTGTATGGAGAAGGGATTGTTGGTAGATGGTGAGAGTGGAAGCAGGGAGATCCAGAATCAAGCTCCTGCAATAGAACAGTGAGAGGGATGGTGGTTTAGGCTAGGATGGTGGCAGTGAAAGCAGTTAAGCAAGCGAGAAACAAAGGGACATGGGAAGTAGGGTGGATATAGCATTCATTGGACTTGCTGGTGATCTATGTAAGCTTCAGCACCCCACCAACATTCCCCCTGACTCTGGCTTCCCACTGCCAGTATCTGCATCTCTGGCCTAAAGACTTTTCCCCCAGAACCTCAGAGGTCACTGAGCCCCTGTATATGTAGCAGCCAGGAGTCCTGGGGACTTAGCACACTCCTACCACCCTCACTGATAGCCCTGAATCAATTACTCTCAAGATATGGTGCATAAATACCCAGCTTCCTGCCTCTTGAATTGGAGAACTCTGAGATGTGTGTTACCCTGAGTTTCCCCATAAGATTGAGCTCTAGTTGCCCACTCCAGTAGCTGGCTTGGCACCAATTCTACTTAAGTTATTCCAGAATATAGAAAAGAAGGGAACGCTCCCAAATTCATTTCATGATGCAAGCATAACCCTGATACCAAAGCCAAGTAAAAAGAAAAGTATACACCCATGTCCATCATGAACCACTAAAAAAGAATATTATAGACTAACATCCATCATGAACATAGTTGCAAAAATGGTCGAAACAATCTAGCCAATAGAATACAACAACATATCAAAAAAATTATACATCATGACCAAGTGGGATTCATACCAGGTATGCAAGGATCATTAACATTAGAAAAACAATCAACATAATCCATCACATAAATAAAGCAAAGGAATAAAACCACACGATCATATCAATCATTGCAGAAAAGGCATTTGACAAAATCCAACACCCATTCCTGATAAAAACACTTAACAATATAGGAATAGAAGGGAAATTCCTCAACATAATTAAGGGCATATATATAGAACCAATAGCCAAATTTAATCTTAATGGAAAGAGATTCAAAGCATTCCCCTTGTGAATGAGAACCAGACAAGGATGTCCTTTAACTCCACTCCTATTCAATATTGTATTAGAAGTCCTAGCCAGAGCAATAAGGCAAGAAAGGGAAATGCAAAGGATCCAAATTGGCAAAGAACAAGAAAAAGTATTTCTATTTGCAGATAACATGATCCTAAGTATAGAAAAAGGAGCTCTTGTGGCCTAGTACTGAAGGCATTTGACTGCTAACCTGAAACTTGGCAGTTCAAACCCCTGAAAGTTGGCAGTTCAAACCCATCAGCCCTCCATGGAAGGAAGACTGGGCAATCTACTTCTGTAAAGATTTACCACCTTGGAAACCCAAAGTGGGTCACTATGAGTTGGAATCGACTCGATGGCAGTGGGTTATACATAGAAAATTCTAAAGACTCAGAAAGAATTTACAGAAACTGGCAGGGTACAGGATCAACATACAAAAATTGGTCAGATTCCTATACACTGACAAAGAGAATCCTGAAAAGGAAACCAGGAAAATAATATCATTTACAATTGCTACCCACAAAATGAATACTTAGGAATAACTCTAACCAGAGATACAAAAAACCTATACAAAGAAAACCATAAAACACTGCCACAAGAAACCAAAAGAGATCTACATGAATGTAAGAATATACTATGCTCATGGATAGGAAGAGTTAACATTTTGATAATGTCAGTACTACCCAAAAAATCTACAGACATAATGTGATCTCAATCCAGATTCCATAATCATTCTTTAAAGAGAAGAAAAAACTAATCACCAACCTTATATGGAAAATAGAGACCCCAGATATGCAAAGCACTGCAAAAGAAAAAAATAAATAAATAGGAGGCCTCTCACTTCCCAATTTCAAAAACTTCTAAACAGCCAAGTAGTCAAAACAGCCTGGTACTGGTACAATGACAGACAATATACCAATGGAACAGAATTGAGAACTCAGAAATAAATCTATGCACCTATGGGCAGCTGATCTTTGACAAAGGGGTGAAACTCATTAAATGTGAAGAGATAATCTCTTTAGCAAATAGTGTTGCAAAATTGGACATCCATTTGCAGAAAAATGAAACAGGATCCATATCTCACATTGTACACAAAAACTAACTCAGGATGGATCAAAGACCTAAATGTAAAACTTAAAACCATAAAAATCTTCAAAGAAAACATGGGGGCCAACTTAGGGGTACTAATACATGGCATAAAAATATTATCAAACATAACTAAAAATGTACAAGCAGCAGAAGGAAACTAGAAGAGTGGATCCTCCTAAAAGAATAAAAAGAGAACCTAAAGACTAAGAAAAAAAATTGGCAATGATAAATCTGGCAAAGGACTAATCTCTAAAATGTACATAGAAAACATCAACACCTCAAAAACAGACAAACAATCCAATTTTAAAAATGGGCAGAGGATATGAACAGACACTTCATCAAAGAAGACATTCAGGAGGCCAAAAAAACACATGAAGAAATACTTGTGATCATTAGCCATTCCAAACAAACCCACTGACATTGTGTCAGATCTGACTCACAGCAACCCCTTTTTGGGTTTCCAAGGTGGTATCACTACGGAAGTAGATTGCCCAACCTTCCTTCCAAGGAGTGCCTGGTGGGTTTGAACCACCGGCCTTCTGGTTAGCAGTCAAGTGCCCTTAGGCACTATGCCACTAGAGCTCCTTCATTAGCCATTTGTTGTTGCTATGTGCTGTCAAGTCGGACCCGACTCATAGCGACCCCTCCTTGGGTTTCCGAGGCAGTATAACTACAGAAGTAGAATGCCCCATCTTCTTTCCGAGGAGTTCATTAGCCATTAGAGAGATACAAGTCAAAACAACAATGAGATATCATCTCACTACAGTAAATAATAATAATAATCTAGCAGTGGATACATAAATAGACATGCAAGCTGAACAGCTGTGGGATGGAGAATGGGACTATACCCAAGAATACATATGGATTTCACAGAAGGTATTTCTACACATGTATTTGCATATGCTGCAAATATATTCATGAATACAGTTGAGCATACAAGAGCAAAGCTATGAAAACTCCTTAGCCATAATCAAACACCTTAAGGGAATGGGTCACTGGGCCTGGGTTATTTGTCCATAGTCTAGGGGACATCAAGATTGATTGGCACAACATAGTCCACAAAGAAAATGTTTCACATCTTTGGTGAATAGTGACTGTGGTCTTAAAAGCTTGTGAGCAATTATCTAAGGTACAACTACTGGTCTCCACATCTGGAGCAAAGAAGAGTGAAGAAATCAAAGACACATGGAAACAATTAGTCCAAAGGAGTAATGGACCACGTGAACCTCAGCCTCCATTACCCTAGAGATAGAACTAGATGGTGGCCGGCTACCACTACTGATCACATTAGAAGGTCCTGGATGGAGTAAGAGAAAAATTTGGAACAAAGCTCAAACTCATAAAAGAAAGGCTAAGCTTACTCCACGGTAGAGACTGGTGGAACTCCTGAGGCTATGGCCCTTAGTCAGGCCTGCAACTGAACTCACCTCCATGGCTCAGTTTTCAGCAAACAATAGACAAGATGAATGATAACACCAGCTAGGTCCAAACTCCCTGTAAAAATCAATCATTCAAGATCAAAAGGGCAGCATTTACCCAAAGACAAAGTTTGGAAGTGGGGGTGGGTGGAAAAGAAGGAGGAATGGAAACAGGAAACAGGATGTTACATTGTGGGGACTGCAATCAATGTCACAAACAAAAGGTGTATGAATTGTTGAGTGGAAGGAAAACTGACTTGCTCTTAAACCTTCACCCAAATCACAATAAAAAGTTAAATAATAATAATAACAAAATGGCAAGGTCATAAAAGACAAAGAAAGATTAAGGAACTGTTCTAGATTAAAGGAGACTAAAAAGACATGACAACTGACCCAACATGTGACACAGAAAAAGGACATTAATGGGACAAGAGAAATATAAATCAAACCTGTAGTTTGGATAATAGTACTATATCAATATCCATTTCCTGATTTGATAATTAAACTATAGTTCTGTTTTCAAGAAATTCACACAGAAACAGACACAATGTTTGCAGCTGACTCTCAAATGTTATTTACAGGCAACTGGGTGAAGGGGATCTGGGAATTCTTAGTACTATTTTTGTGCCTTTTTTTGTAAGTCCAAAATTACTTCAAAATTATAGGTTAAAAAATAATATGTGCATGTATTGCTTCTTTAATCGGATAAAATTTAAAACTGTCTAGGAAGAGAATGTATCCAGAGTAATCTGTGCTATCTTTTTTGCTGTCAGCAGAGCTCCCAATAGCTGGGCAAGATCAAGGAGCAAGAGCAGAGGGCCTCCCTGACCTCCAAAGTTGTCAGAGTCCCAGGCATACAGCTCAGCCTCAAAGATACTTTACTGAGCAGTAAGTGCTGATAAGGCCTGCAGGTCATCCTTGTCAATCCATGGCCGCCCAGCTAGTTGAGAAGTTAGACCAGCAACACCCGAGCTCAGGCAGACATAAGCCAGAGCAGAGTGTTTCTTTTAAGTCAATCCTGTGCAGCTGGGGCACCCACCCTGGGTCTGAGAAGCCCCTCTGTGGGGTGCTCACCAGAAAGAGGGCCAGAGAGGCCAGGAAATCACAATCAAAGTCTCCTTCAGATTTATAGACATGGAAACTGAATTTAGATATTTTGTTTGGATTGATTCTGGAAGTGGAAACAAAATACCAACATCAATCTTGGTGAAAAGATAAGCTGGAAAACCAACTATGGCTCAAGCTAACTCGTTCTCATCAGTCCAATGCTGAGTGGACTTGAGGAAGCATGCCCCTTGGCCAGCCTTTGGTCAATGTTCACTGGCCCTGGATGGCCACTGGCCCTTGACATCAGCTTCCTGTAGAGCTAAAGACTATCCCAGGACCACATTTTCCATAAAAACGCTCATAAGAGTTTTTTTTCTCTTTAGGCCTCTCACACTTACTCATGTTCCAGGGAAACATGACCTTGAAACATTTTGCAGTCATGGTTTATGCCTGGTTCCCTCTTTAACCAGTAGCTAGAGTTAGGCAATTACTAGTTGGCACAAACAGTTAAGCACTCGGCTGCTAACCAAAAGTTTGGAGGTTCAAGTTCACCCAGAGGTGCCTCAAAAGAAAGGCCTGGCAATCTACTTCTGAAAAATCAGCCATTGAAAACTCTGTTCTACTCTGACACATATCAACTGATGCATATTACTCTATTAACTGACTCAGTAAGAACCTGCAATATGCAGATGACACAGCCTTGCTTGCTGAAAGTAAAGATGACCCGAAGCACTTACTGATGAAGATTAAAGACTACAGTCTGAAGTTTGGATTACATCTCAACATAAAGAAAATGAAAATCCCCACAACTGGACCAATAAACAGCATCATGATAAGTGGAGAAAAGATTGAAGTTGTCAAAGATTTTGTATTACTTGATTCCACAAGCAACACCCATGGAAGCAGCAGTCAAGAAATCATACGACATATTGCATTGGGCAAATCTGCTACAAAAGACCTCTTTAAAATGCTGAAGAGTAAAGATGTCACTTTGAGAACTAAGGTGAACCCAAGTCAAGTCACGGTGTTTTCAATAGCCTCATATGCATGTGAAAGTTGGACCATGAATAAGGAAGACTGAAGAAGAGTTGATACTTTTTAGTTGTGGTGTTGGCGAAAAATACTGAAGGTTCCATGGACTGGCAGGAGAACTAATAGATCTGTCCTGGAAGAAGTGCAGCCAGAGTGCTCCTTGGAAGCAAGAATGGCAGATTTCATCTCACCTACATTAGTCTTGTTGTCAGAAGGGAGCACTCCCTGGAGAAGGACGTCATGCTTGGTAAAGTGGAAGGTCAACGAAAAAGGGGAAGGCCCTCAACGAGATGGATTGACACAGTGGCTGAAACAGTGGGCTCAGGAATAGCAAGGATTGTGGGGTTGTCACAGAACCAGGCAGTGGTTCATTCTGTTGTACCTAGGGTTGCTATGAGTTGGAGCCGACTCAATGGCACCTAACAACAACAACATGAGTCAGAATTGACTTGATGGCAACTGGCTGGACTTAGATTACTCTGTGGGACCAGGGGACTGACTTACTGGAGCTGGTTCAATGAAAGCAAATGAAGGCAATAATCACAGCATTTTTAAGAAGCTGCTGCACATCACTCCCCCCCGTCAACGCTTCCCTGGTTACCCACCTTCCCTCTTTCTTTTCAAAACTACTGGAAGATGTACCAGCGAATCCAATCTATTGCAATTCCTCACAGTCTTACTGAGAAAGAGGAATTGGGTAAAGGCTTAAGGCTTGACGTCTTTATTGCTGGACGGGTTTAAGAAGAATAAAGATGAAAAATGTTAGCATGGAGACACACTGCCCTCATGCGGTAGTTCCTTAAAACAAAGCCCTGTCAGAGAGGAAAGCTACTAATGCTTGCTAAAGACTCAATGGCACATAACAACAACAACAACAAAGGAATGTATTCCCACCAAGACCTCTCCATGTATTCCCACCTCTACCTCCTAAAAAGAGTGGAAACTAAACTTTAACTATTGCTTTCCTGAATCCCACCCAACTAAAGATCAATGTATGGACATCGTTGAATAGAGACTGGGAGGGAAAAGGTTCCAAACATGAAGTTAAAAGTCTTAGGTTTAAGTCTGGGTAAGTTGCTGAAATTCTCTGTTCTCATTTGCAAAGGGAAAATAAGTAAAATCTGTGTTCCTCACATCATAGGATTGTTATAAACATCATATGAATAATACGCGCGTGCGCGCACACACACAAAAAAAGCAAGGTGCTAACTGTCCGTTTTCAAAGGCATTTTTCCAAAACCCTATCCCTTATAATGTTCTCCAACATGGCCCAGGCCATCTCTTGGATCTCACCCAGGGTCTTTTGGTTGTAAGAAACAGAGATCTCTCCCCACCCCTATTCTAGTGTAAGGCCTGAAATTAAGATTCAATATTATGTTCTGCCTTGACATCTGTAAAATCAGGAGGGCCTCAGATGACCTAACTGTAAGTTTCTCTCACTACTCTGCTCCTGAAAATGAGGTACTCTAACCAAACAACCCTCCTTATCAGTTTATCCCTAACAGTAGGCTTCAGTTCCTGCCTGCCTGTGAAATTATTCAAATAAGTCATGGCAACCCATGTGGTCCTAGGTTGCATGGGGTATCCTCATACCCTAGGATGTGAGTGTATGTGAATATTAAATAGTTGTCAATCTCATCTGCCCAGTGTCAGGTGTCATGAGCTCAGCTATTAGGACAGGGGATCCCTCCTTCACCAAAAAGGAGAAGAGGAAGTGATTAAAACCCTCACATAGCTCAAAGACAGAGGAGGGGTGTATTATAACTCTATGATGGAAACCTTGCAGAAATCCAAAAATGAGAAATGGTACTTGATCTTTGAGGCAGGCTTACTCTCTACAGTTGTCCACTTCTCTCAGTGCCTGAGCCACATCATTACCTCTGGCTAGTGGTTTTCCTGCACTAGATACATGACCTGATGTGCTCTGCTCCTCGTCACTTTGGTATGCTCATGGTCATTGGCTTGCAAAGGTTGCACCCCAACTCAAAGCATCCTTTCTCATCCATGCATTCACAAAACACTACCCTCTGCCTCAGCTTCTCCACTTCCCATGTCAATACCCATGAAAGAGAAGTCTGATCAGCCCTGCTCATCTTTTAGAAGCTGGTGACTTGGGCTCTGACTGGCCTATGGGATGGGCCTCACCTAGGTTGGATGTCCCCTCAGCTGTGACCAAGGAAGTAGCACTATTTCTCCTAAAACGTGCCTGTGCCTTTCTACAGGGCCATGAGCCAAACAGTGGAGGAATTTGGGCAAAAGATCTAGCTGCAAGGTGGAGGGAGTGAATATTAATATTGTAGACTCTTCTTCAAGGCAGATGCTTTTGGACTTTCTTGAGCTTCAGGTGCTACACAGACACGATAAAGCGAAGGAAAAAGTTTGTGACAATGTAAGATGCCTCTCAGCCACACCTCACTGAAGTTGTGAGCTTCCAGAAAAGAGACTCTCTCCTGTGGCTGATGATGCAAGGCTGGTGGGGGAGTTTTTTTAGCTGTTGATAACTATTGACAAACAAGGTCCCTCTAGCTCCTCTAATTGAGCATCATCTTTTATTGGAATAGTGGGAAGCATGTTCTTAAACCCATCAGGGAGTTGAGAAGTCAGTTTAGCATTTCTCAGCCTTTTTTGAACACGACCAGAAGAACCCTCAGCCCCTTGCAGTTTGTATGTGCTCACCCTGCATAAAATATTTGGCTTCATTAAGCTATTTTTCTTCCACTCCATTATTTCCACAGCTTTTCTTCTTATGAGGAAAAAAAAAAAAAAAAAAGCAAGATTAGAAAGCCTCTGGAGTAGTCTGGCAGGACGGCAGAGCACCACTCAGTGACTCTAATGGCCCCAGAGAAGTGTTACCCAAGATGGGGAATCCAATAAAACCCTAGCCCAGAAAGAAAGATTATGCAGTTTCCTCGGACACATTCCTCCCTCTAGAATATGTTTATTGAACTTGTGCTGTATGAACATAAAGTCTTATGAGTGGAAATGTGTAACAAACTCCAACTTTCACTTCTATGCCACTTCTGTTCTGACACCAACTGCCTTGCAGCATTTCCTCCTCTGACCCCAACCACCTGAAGCTAGGTCAGAGCTCACAAGTTAAAGAACATAGTCCTCCAGGTGGCCCAAGACTTTAGACATCAGCCACAAGCTTGGGAGTTCTCATGACACCCCCCCCCCCCTTCTGCCCTACTCATTGCAAATTCAGAGTTACCTCTACCATTTTGAGATAAAATTATAAGCTAAGAGGTCCCCCAGGCTTCCTCACTCCTGACCTGGTGGCTCCCACTACTTCTTCAGGTTTGATAATTCCCTAGAACAATGCATAAAACACAAAAAGTACTGTACTTACTATTTCAGTTTTATTATAACAAAGAGGATACAAATAAATAGATATGTAAGGCAAAGTCTGGGAAGGCTCCCAATGCCAAGCTTCTATGTCCCAAAGGATGCACTACTTTCCCATATACATCAATGTCTTTTACTAACCTGGAAGTCCATGAAGCTTCTTTCTTGGTGCCTCATTGCATAGGAATGACCAATAGAATCATGCTCCTTCTCCCTGAGGTCAGCTGGCCTGGCAGCTCCCACCCAAGAATATTCTCATTAGCATAAATTCTCAGGTGTGGTGTGGAGGCCTACAGGTTACAAAAAATCAACTGCCATCAAGTCGATTCCAACTTATTGCAACTCTACAGTACAGAGTAGAACTGCCCTATAGGGTTTCCAAGTCTATAAATCTTTACAGAAACAGACTGCCTCGTATTTCTCCCACAGAGAAGCTGGTGGATTCAAACCATCAACCTTTTAGTTAGAAGCCAAATGTTTTAACCACTACACCACCAGAGCTCCTCCATCGGCAATACAGGAATCTCAATTACTCAAGAAATTCCAGGAGTTTAGAGTTATCGCTCAAGAACCAAAGACAAAAAACAAATTCTTTGGGTAAAGTTAATGTAAACCATATACTCTGTTTAGGTTTGTTATGGATTGAATTGTGTCCTCCAAAAATATATATGAAAGTCTTAACCTCTGTATCTGTGAGTGTGCCCCTGTTTGGAAATAAGGGGTTTCTTATGTTATGTTAATGAGGTTATAGCAGAGTAGGGTGAGTCTTAAACCTAGTTAATCCCTTCTGAGTGATGTCTCACAAAGGACAGTAGGGACACAGAGAGACAGACACACAGCGGGGAGACATCATGTGATGACCTAGTCAGATGCATCTATAAACAGCAAAGGAAGTCCAAGGATTGCTGGCAGCCACCAGAAACTAGGAAAGAGGCCCTCAGGAGGAATTGACATGGCTGACACCCTGATTTGGACTTCCAGCCTGTAGAACTGTGAATTAATAAATTTCTGTTCTTTAAAGCCACCCCCTTTGTTGTATTTTGTTATGGTAGCTCTAGGAAACTAAGAAAAAATTATAAAGTTGATTGAATTCTGTTCCTGATCTTGAGGGGAAATAAACAAGTATGTCAATGTCTATGTTACAGAGCAGAATGATAAGACAGGGAGATGACCCGTGTTCAGTGCTTGTTGTGTGCCAGGTACGATATGCTTTCCCTAACTGCATTAGCTACAACAACCCCATGTGCTATGTTCTCTTGTCCTCATTTTGCAGATAAGAAACTAAGTATACAGAATTGTCATTATTGTTGTTAGTTGTAGTCACTCAACTCTGATTCATGTAACCTAATGTCTAAAGAAGGAAACATTACCTGGTCCTACACCATCTTAATGAACATTGGTATGTTTGAGGTCATTGTTGTGGCTATTGTGTCAATCCACTTCATTGAGGGTTTCCCTCATTTTGGTTGGTCCTCTACTCTTTACCAAATATAATGTCTCCTCTATGGACACATCTTTCCTGAAAACGTGTCCAAAGTAAACAAATGGAAGTCTTGTCAGAATATCAGAAATTAAATGATATTAAAAATTCACATGTACCTAACCCTAAAATCTATATTCTTTTCATTGTGTTGTATAAAATAATTTGTCAGGTGATAAGGTTCAGAGGGAGAAGAGGGGTAGAATTTGTGATTGGTCTTGATATTAGGATTTCAGCTGGCACAAGTATCTGGGACATTCTAGGAGAAGAAAATAGCCAGAAGGTTGGCAATTCAAATTCACCAGGAGCTCCATGGAAGAAAGATGGGGCAATCTACTTCCATAAAGATTTACTACGTTGGAAACCCAATAGGGGTTGCTATGAGTCTGAATCTACTCGATGGCAGTGACTTTGTTTTTTTTTTTGTTTTGGGGATGTTGGAGTAACCCGTAGCTTCAGTATTTGAGATGGTCCATATCTCAGAGTAACTTCATTCTATGTCCAAACCCTTCTTCCACCCACCCAGCTTATCAGCATCCCTGAAAGCATTGTCTAGATCCACAGTAACCAGAGACCAGTCTCCAGACTAGTGCAGGACATATTGCTTCAAAATCACCAAAGAAGTTATTTAAAAACTCAGATCTTTCGCTCAGCATAATGTCCTCCAAGTTCATCCACGTTATGCGGTGTTTTGCAGATTCTACATTATTCTTTAGCATTGCATAGTATTCCATTGTGTGAATGTACCAAAGTTTGGCAGCATTGAGGATGAGAAAGACAGAGAGAGTTACATGGGCAGTACAAACAACAAATATGAACCCCTTTGTAAATACAATACTGAGTTGTTAATGAAAGCAAACATGGGTATAGGGACGGATAGATGGGTGAACAAGCTAAACAATTATGTATGTCTAAATGGAGAGTGTATCCAAGATCATATACAGGGTTGGCAGACAATGGGCCTCTCGAAGAGTATGAAGGGATGGACACTGGGAGGAGGTAACTATGGGGAGGAAGTGGGAGGGGAGCTGCTGCATTGTAAATTTTGGTCAATGACATGAGACAAAGTATATGTGAACTGCTGTATGAAAAGTGAATTTACTCTGTAAATCTTCACCCAAATCCTAATAAAAAAAAAAAAAAAACTCAGATCTTGCAAATATGTGAAGCAAATTGAACTCTTACATTACTGGTGGGACTGTAACATGATACAACTATTTTGGAAAACAGTTTGGTAGTTTCCTTTAAAAGTTAAACATGTTGTATCATATGACCCAGACTTTCCATTCCTGACCAAGAAAAATGAAAATATATGTTCATTTAAAGTCTTGAACATGAATGCTCATGACAGCTTCATTTGTAATAGTCAAAAACTGATAATAATTAAAATATCTATCAATAGGTGAATGGATAAACAAATTTTAGTATATTTGTACACAGGAATACTACTCAGTGATGAAAAGGATACACACAACAATGCAGATGACTCTCAGAAGAAGTATGTTGGGTGAAAGAAGCCAGACTAAAAGAACACATGCTGTATGATACCATTTACATAAATTTCTAGCAAGTGAAAACTAATCTATAATGACAGTTAGTGGTTACCTGGCATGGAGATATGGCAAGAGGGAGGGATTACAAAGGGGATAAAGGAAATTTTGGGGGTGATCAATATGTTCATTATCTTGATTGTAATGATGGTTTCAAAACTTATTAAATCATACATTTTTAATGTGTACAATTTTTTTTATGTCAATCATATCTCAGTGTTGTTGATGTTAGCTACCATTGAGTCAGCCCTCAACTCATGCATATCCCCAGGCACAATGGAATGAAACACTGCCTGGTCCTGCGCCATCCTCAAAGGCCTGCACCTAGCTTTTCTTTCTAGTACACCTTAGTTTGAAAGCTCTGCTGAAACCTGTTAAGTATCAAAGCAACATGCAAATTTCCTCTTATAGGTGACTAGTAGCTGCACATGAAGTACATTGATCAGGAATTAAACCTGGATCTCTTACGTGGAAGGTGAGAATTCTAGAGTTCTACCACTGAGCTACCAATGCCTCAATAAAGCTTTTTTTAAAAAAACAACCCTCAGATTCCTGGACTGTACCCTTTGGAGAGATTGGCTAATCCTGGGGTAAAGATTACAAGTCTATATATTGTATCTTGTCCTGATAATTCTAGGACACAGTCAGGCTTAGGAACCAATGATTTAGGTGAACCAAAATGGAGAAGGCATGAAGCTCAGTGTCCCCACCCAGCACTGTCCTCCACACTTGGGCATTCTTGAAAATGGGAGAATCAGCTACCATAGGCCCAATAGCAACATCAAGCAATGAAAACACCAGAACGTAGTTTGAGAAGTCAGTCCCTCAAAAATTCCATCTTCCCACACTCTACACAACTTCAGCAAACACACAATCTAAGTAGAAGTAAAATGGTAAATCTAGCCCCTATTGCCATCTAGCTGTCTGTTCCTAAACCACTCTTAAATAGAAACTCTCACTATAATGTTCTTCCTACTCATTAGAAATCAACTCAAGCCTTGGTCAGTGATTGACATGCCTAACACAATTCAAAATACATTGGTTAGTGACCACAAGTCTTCCTCATTCATCTAGTCAGAATTATGACCCCAGTAGTCGGGAGCTCTGGTGGTGTAGTGCCTAAGGCATTTGACTGCTAACCAGATGGCTGGCGTTCAAACTCATCAGCCACTCCTCGGAAGGAAAGTTGGGTGATATACATCTGTAGTGATACCACCTCAGAAACCCAAGGAGGGGTCACTATGAGTTAGATCTGACTTGCAAGCACTGAGTTTGGTTTGGTTTGATTTAGTATTCTCACTTAGTTTTTCTGAAAATCACTTGTGATCTAGTCTAGTTTTGGGTGTGAATAGTTTATGCATATTATCTGGGGAAGTCAACTGCCTAACCCCTAGGGACCACTGGAAGCTATAGCTCTTCTAGCCAGTAAGGCAGAGAAGAGGCCAATGACCTGCTGGAAGAGGTAGAATCCCAGTCTCAAAGAATTCTTTGTGCAGGCAAACCAGAGCAGAGCTCTGAGAATCATCTGGAAAAATTCTGCTGCATGTACCAGAGACAAGAGGAAACTGAAAGATCATAAGGATGGTAATTGTTGTTGTTATTAGGTGCCGTTGAGTCAGCTCCAACTCACAGTGACACTGTGTACAACAGGACGAAACATTACCCAGTCCTGTGCCAGCCTCACAATCCTTGCTATGCCTGAACCCCTCATTGCAGCCACTGTGTCAATCCATCTTATTGAGGGCCTTCCCCTTTTTTGCTCACCCTCCACTTTACCAAGTATGATATTCATCTCCACGGAATGGTCCCTTCTGACAACATAACCAAAGTAGGTGAGACGAAGTCTGGCCATTCTCGCTTCCAAGGAGCACTCTGGCTGCACTTCGTCCACGAGAGATTTGTTCATTCTACTGACAGCTCACGGTACTTTCAGTATTGTTCACCAACACCACAACTCAAAAGCATCAACTCTTCTTCCATCTTCCTTATCCATTGTCCAGCTTTCACATGCATATAAGTGATTGAAAATACCATGGCTTGGGTTAGTGCACCTTAGTCTTCAAAGAGACATCTTTGCTCTTCAAAGCTTTAAAGAAGTAATTTGCAGCAGATTTGCCCAGTGCAATATGTTGTTTGATTTCTTGACTGCTTATTCCATTGGTGTTGGTTGTGGAACCAAGTAATTTGAAATCTTTAACAACTTCATACTTTTCTCCATTTATCGTGATGCTGCTTACTGGTCCATTTATGAGGATTTTGGTTTTCTTTATGTTGAAGTGTAATCCATACTGCAGACTCTAATCTTTAATCTTCATCAGTAAGTCCTTTAAGTCATCTTCACTTTCAGCAAGCAAGGTTGCATCATCTGAGTATCACAGGTTGTTATTGAGACTTCCTCCAATTCTGATGCCATGCTCTTCTTCATAATAGTTCAGTTTCTTGGATTATTTGATCAGCATACAGATTGAATATATCCCTCCTGAATTTCGAGACCATCCGAAGAATAGATTTGATGCATTGAACACCAATGACCGAAAACTAGAAGAATTGTGGAATGACATCAAGAACATCATCCATGAAGAAAGCAAGAGGTCATTAAAAAGATAAGAAAGAAAGAAAAGACCAAAATGGATGTCAGAAGAGACTCTGAAACTTGCTCTTGAACAGAGAGTGGCTAAAGCAAATGGAAGAAATAACAAGATAAAAGAGCTGAATAGATTTCGAAGAGCAGCTCAAGCAGACAGACAAAACCAATTACTATAATGAAATGTGCAAAGACCCGGAGTTAGAGAACCAAAAGGGAAGAACACACTTGGCATTTCTCATGCTGAATGACCTGAGGAAAAAATTTGAGCTTCGAGTTGCAATATTGAAAGATTCTATGGGCAAAATATTGAATGATGCAGGAAGCATCAAAAGAAGATGGAAGGAATACACAGAGACACTGTGCCAAAAAGAACTGGTCGATGTTCATCCATTTCAGGAGGTGGCATATGATAAAGAATCAATGGTATTGAAGGAAGAAGTTGAAGCTGCACTGAAGGAATTGGCGAAGAACATAGCTCCAGGAATTGACGGAGTACCCATTGAGATGTTTCAACAAACGATGTCCCACTGGAGGCCACTCACTTGGTTATGTCAAGAGATTTGGAAGACAGCTGACTGGAAGAGATCCATTTTTGTACCCATTCCAAAGAAAGGTGATCCCACAGAATGTGGAAATTATCCAACAATATCATTACTATCACATGCAAGTAAAATCTTACTAAAGATAATGCAGAAACAGTTCCAGCAGTATATTAACAGAGAACTTCCAGAGGTGCAGGCTGGATTCAAAAGAGGATGTGGAATGAGGGATATCATTGCTGATGTCAGATGGATCTTGGCTCAAAGCAAAGAATACCAGAAAGTTGTTTACTTGTGTTTTATTGACTATGCAAAAGCATTTGATTGTGTGGATTGTAACAAATTGTGGATAATGTTGAGAAGAATGCGAATTCCAGAACACTTAAATTGTACCCATGAGGAACGTGGACAGAGACCAGGAGGCTGCTGTTTGAACAGAACAAGGGAACGCTGCATGGTTTAAAATTAAGAAAGAAGTGCATCAGGGTTGTACCCTTTCACCATATTTTTTCAATCTATATCCTGAGAATAATCCGAGAAGCTGGACTATATGAAGAAGAACATGGCATCAAGATTGGAGGAAAAATCATTAACAACCTGCGATACACTGATGACACAACTTTGCTTGCTGAAAAGTGAGGATGACTTGAAGCACTTACTGATGAAGATTAAAGAATAGTCTGCAGTATGGATTACATCTCAATACAAAGAAAACAAAAATTCTCACAACTGGACCTATAAGCAGCATCATGATAATGGAGAAAAGACTGAAGTTGTCAAGGACTTGACATTCCTTATTTCTACAATCAATGCCAATGGAAGCAGCAGTCAGGACATCAGACAAAGTATGTCACTGGGCAAGTCAGCTACAAAGGACTTCTTTCAAGTGCTGAGGAGCAAAGATATCTCCATGAGGACTAATGTGTGCCTGACACAAGCCATGATATTTTCAATCACCTCATATGCATGTGAGAGCTGGACAATGAATAAGGAAGACCGAAGAAGAATTGATGCTTTTGAGTTATGGTGCTGGCAAAGAATGCTGAAAGTACCACGGACTGCTAAAAGAACTAACAAATTTGTGCTGGAGGAAGTGCAGCTGGAATGCTCCTTGGAAGCAAGAAAGGCCAGACTTCACCTCACCTACTTTGGTCATGTTATCAGAAGGGACCATTCCCTGGAGAAGGATGTCATGCTTGGTAAGCTGGAAGGTCGAAGAAAGAGGAGAAGGCCCTCAACAAGATGGATTGACACAGTGGCTGTGACGATGGACTCAAGTATATCAGGGATCTCAGAGTTGGTGCAGGACCAGGCTGTGTTTCGTGCTGCTGTGCATAGACTCACTGTGAGTCGGAGATTCGACGGCACCTGACAACAGATTGAATAAGTATGATGAAAGGATATAACCCAGACACACTCCCTTCCTGATTTTTAACCATGCAGTATCCCCTTGTTCTATGAAAATGACAGCCTCCTGGTCCATGTACAGGTTCCTAAGAGCACAATTAAGTGTTCTAGAATTCCCACACTCAATGTTATCAATAATTTGTTATGATCCATATAATCAAATGGTTTTGCATAGTCAATAAAATACAAGTAAACATCTTTCTGATATATTTTGCTTTTAGCTAAGATCCATCTGATATCAACAATGGTCTCCCCTGTTCCGCATTTGTCTCCTTTGCTCTACATTACTTAATGCAGTTTAGAGCAGTGCATGGAATTCAGTTGTTGTTAGCTGCTGTTGAGTAAGCTCTGACTCATAGCTATCCTATGTACCATAGAACAAAACACGGCCCGAACCTGCACTATCCTATTGTCATAAATGTGAAATGTCAAGTGATGCACTAGTCAATAAATGAGGAGTAGGTGTAAAACTTTCACAAGAAAAAATGGGAAAAAATGTTTGTGACCTAGAATTAGGATGAGCTTTTAGATGTAATACCAAAAGCACAAGCGTAAAAGAACATATTGATCAATTGGATTTTTATTGAAATTAGAAACCTTTTCTCTGCAAAAGACTCTGTTAAGAGAATAAAAAGTCAAGCTATAGGCTTGAAAAAAAAATTATAAATCGTATCTGACAAAGGACTCTCAGAATATATCCCGAAGTTATACTCTCCAGTATCTAAGAAAAAAAGAAAGGAAGTGTGCTGGATTGGGTTCTCTAGAGAAACACAAAAACCAGCAAAGTATATATATATATAT
>NW_006921592.1:27637648-27651584 GCF_000298275.1 Orycteropus afer afer
TGACACATCTTCAACTATCACAGGAAGGAAGGGAGGGATGGAAGGAGGAAAGGAGGGAAGGAAGGAGTAAAAGAAACAGTTGCCCAAATTGATTGTGAGTCATGGTGACCTTGTGTATGTCAGAGTAGAGCTGTGTTCCATAGGGTTTTCAATGGCTGATTTTTCACATATAGATCTCCAGGGCTGTCTTCTGAAGTAATTCTGGGTGAACACGAACCTCCAACCTTTTGGTTAGTAGCTAGCACCTTTGCTCTACCCAAGTATTCCACATGAAAATAAAGCATCAAACAAGAAAATGGGCAAAAGACTTGAACAACACTTTGCCAAAGAGGATACATAGAAAGAAAATGAACACATGAAAAGATTTTAAGTATCATCTATTTACACACAGTAGAATGCAGCAGAAGTAATTCTACCTAGGTTAAAAAAGCAATATAGTTTCTACCTAATTCACTGAGGCACACACTTTTGGAGTCCTGAGTTGCCATGTAAGAAAATCTCTATGCTGTGAGGAAGTCCAAGAGACATGGTGACATTATGTATCAGTGCTTTAACTGACAGCCCTAGCTGAGGTCCCAGCCAAAAGCCTGTATCAACTGTCAGACAGGTGAACACAGAGACCTTCAGATGACTCCAGTCCCCAGCCATTGCATCACCTCAGCCATCAAGTCTTCCCCAATGAGGCTCCACACATCTTGGAGCAGAGTCAAGTCTTTCCCACTGTACCCTGTCTGATGTCCTAGCCTGCAGAATCCATGAGTGTAATAAAATAGTTGCTATAAGCTGAAAAACATACTGATTGATTTGCCCTTGCTTACAAAACACTTTTTCTCAACTATAAGGGGATAGTGGTGTTTCAGTGGTGAAATTCTTGCCTTCTATGTGCAAGACTCTCCATGATTTCCATTCCACTCCAAAGAAATCAAAACAGTGTATGTAGGTGATGCATAACATGGGTGTGGTTTGTATAAGGAAGACAAACTGCAACTCTAATCATTGAACTGATCCTTAAAGGAAATGAGTTGGCCCTACATCAAATGATTAGCAAAGGAATATTACTTTCATATGCTTTAAATTGAATAAGATGTTTAATACACCAACATTTTGACCCAGTAAATGCACTTCTGGGTATAAAACTAAAAGAAATGAAAAATATTTCCATAAAAATACTTAGGTAAATATTTCATTGCAATGTTCTTCATAAGCCTAATGTGGAAAACTAAATGTTCATCAAGAGAAGATTGGATCAAAGAATTGTGATGTATTCTTATATGGAATAATGCTCAGCAACAAAAAGGAATGAATGTTACAGCATAGATGAATCTTGCAGACAGAATGACGAGTAAAAGAAAGCAGAAACAAAAGAGCACATATTGAATGATTTCATTTCTATAAAAATCTAGCACTGGCAAAACTAATCTGTAGTGACGGAGAGTAGAATAATAGTTGCCTCCAGAGCAGAGGTGGAGTCCCTGAGTGGTTTTCAACTGCTAACCAAAGATTGGCAGTTGGAGTCCACCCAGAGGCACCTTGGAAGAAAGGCCTGTCGATCTAAAAATCAGCCATGGGAAACCCTAAGGAGCACCCTACTCAGACACACATGAGGTCATCATGAGCTGGAAGTGGTTTGCAAGACAGGGTGAATAGGGGTGGGTTTGGAAGGGATCATGTTCACTAGGGAAGAACAAAACTTTCTGGGTCATGGAAATGTTCTAGATGTTGATGAAGTTGTAGATCACACAGTTATATCCATTTATCAAAACTGTGCAGTTAAGATTTGTCTATTTTAATGTGTGTAAATTTCACCTCAAGGAAAAATTTAAAAACTTAAATGGAGGTGAGGAGTAGATGAGGTTATAGATGAAATTAAAAAAAAAAAAAAAAAAAACACTGCCGTGGAGTCAGACCCAACTCATAGTGACCCCTCCTTGGGTTTCTGAGGCAGTATCAGTACAGAAGTAGATTGCCCAACCTTCCTTTTGGGGAGTGGCTGGTGTGTTTGAACTGCCAGCCTTCTGGTTAGCAGTCAAATGCCTTAGGCACTATGCCACCAGAGCTCCCATAGATGAAATTAAAATAGCAGAATGTTGAAAATAGGACAATGTTGACAGAGATATATTATAGTATTCCAATTACTTTGTATATGTTTGGAATTGTCCACAATAATTGTTTAAATTAGAATGTTAGAGGTATGTGTTACCATCTATGATTTTCAGCTTTCATCACATTATTGATTAACTGACTGATTCCCTGACCCACTCAATCAGAGGCGTGTGCTACACAGAACCTTGTGTGTTGTCTCTGGAGCATCTGAGTCCTAGCTCCGACATGAGGCTGCATAGGTGAGTTTTAAAACCATAGCCACAACTGAGAGGACCACTGTTTTATGCCACATATTCTAGCATTTAAAAAACCCTGTCCTGTTTTACAATTGATTCTGGTTTTAGTACTTCAGTAAAACTTAAAATGAAAGGTGATGTGATGTAGCAGGGTAGAAAAAAAAGAATTTTGATATCAGATAAAGTTAGGGACAAATTCCAGGTCTGGCATTTGTAATCCATGCAACTTAAGACAACTTAATGTCCCTGAGTTTCCATGTCCTTATCTGTAAAAGAATACCAATGTTAACTGCACAGAGACTGCTATTGTCTCCCCATATTGTTTTTTTTTTCTTCTTCTTCTTCACAATAATAGAAATCTTTAGGTATGTGCATAGTGTTACAGAGCACAGCTATGTGACAAATTTCTGTTCATGAAAAAGAAAAGAAAGTATTACATGGAAGCTTCAAAGAATCTTCCTTAAAACAAAGCTAGTATAGACTCTGCTCCTTCTTCATTATCCTTTTTTTCATCATGCTGCCTAAATTGTAGGTGTGATGGCTGGAGCTCCAGCTGCCATCTTGGGCACCCTAGCAATAGAGTAGCAATAGTCCAATGCCCCGGACTGTTTACCTATGGACTTTTATGTGGGAAAGGAACAAACTTCTTCCTTTATTAAGGCACTGTTGGAGTCTCTGTTCCATAACAGCACTTCACGATTGAACTTAAACTTAACTAGTATAACACCTACTTCATAATGTGTTGTTATGAGTAGAAAGACTATATGTCTATAACACATACTAAAACCAAAAACCACATATTAGGTATCAAAAATAGTAGTAAATAATTTTTATCATTATATCCCCTGACTTGAAATATTTTTATTATTTTTTGTATCCTCTTAAGTCTCACAATAAGTAGCATCAAGTAGACTTTGACAAATACTTGTGAGAGTTAACTGAATATATTTGTTCCAGTTTTTAGTGAAGAAAGACATATTGATCTAAACTGAAATAGGTAAAAAGTAGAATGACTAACAGGCATTTAACATAATTCTAAAACCAACATTTGATGAGTGAAAATAATGGTATATTGATATTGTCATTTTCATCAACTAAGATCACATTTCTTCAACATGAGCACTATCAACATTTTGAACCAGATAATTCTGTGTTGGGGGGCAAGGCAAAGGACATGCTGTTCTGTTCATTGTAGCATGTTTAGTAGCATCCTCTGGTTGGGTCTGTACCCATAAGATGTTAGTGGCACTCCACTTCCAGGTTGATACAACCAGAAATGGTTCCAGACATTGCAAAATGTCCTCTTGGGGAACTCACTCCTAATTGAGAATCACTGATAAAAATGGAAATAAAAATTGATACAATTTTTCTAGAAACAAGTTGGTAATAAGTATAAGGAACACTAATAGTGTTTAGATATTTTCATCCAGGAATTCTACTTCTGGAAAACAAAAAATAATGTAGAGATGTACAAACATCAATAGTAAAAAGATAAATAACCCTATATAAAAATGGTCAAAGGGCATGAATAGTCATTTCTCTAAAAAAGAGTTATGGATGGCACATGAAAAGAGTCCCAACATTGCTAGCCGTTAGAGAAACACAAATCAAAACCACAATGAGACACACTTCACACCCATTAAAATAGCTATCATCAAAAAGACATATAATAACAAATATTGGCATAAATGTAGAGGAATTGAAACCCTTTTATGCTGTTGGTGGTAATGTAAAATAGTGCAGTCACTCTGGAAAATCATATGTCATTTCCTCAAAAGATTAAACATAGAGTTACCATATGACCCAGCAATTCTACTCCTAGGTACATATCCAGGAAGAATAAAAGTATATGTCCATACAAATCATTTCATGTGAACTTAACAGCAGTTATTCATTATGTCCCAAAAGTGATAACAACCCAAATGTCTATCAACAGATGTGATAATTAAGGTTGTGTGTCAACTTGGCTGGACCATGATTCTAAGAGGTTTAAGCAGTTGTGATGTAGTCATTCTCCATGAGATCTGATGTATTATAATCACTTCCATGATGAGATGTGCTATGAGCAGCCAATTCATTGAAAGGAAGTTCCTCAGTGGTAAGGAAATTCAGTATATATAGAGATGATAGATAGATGAGAGAGAGAGAGAATTCCCTGGCTTTCTTTTGGGTTTGGATCCTGCATCCACCTCACCTTCATCATGAACTGGGTGCTGTCTGACCCACAGAGTCATAAAGGTGGATGTGCACAGCAGCACTCCATCATTAAATGGAAGTGGCATACAAGAGATCTTGCTTAAGCAGGACCTGAAAGCACAAGAAAGTTGCATAAGGAAGTGGCCCAAATCCCTATGGTCTCCATTCCAGTCACATTACTTTCCCTTTCCCAGTCTGTACCTATAGCCTATGGGGAGTTTCTTATGATAAGTTGACTAAGGAAGAACAGCTTGTGCCTGATTTACAGATGGTTCTGTGTATTATGAAGGTACCACTCAAAAGGGGACAACAGTAACACTGCAGCCCCTTTCTGGGACCTCCCTTAAGGACCACGGTGAAGGGAAATCTTCCCAATCAATGGGCAGAACTTCCAGCAATGCATCTGGTTGTTCACTTTGCTTGGAAGGAGAAGTGGCCAGATATACAATTGTATACTGATTCAAGGGCTGTGACCAATGGTTTAGCTGGATGGTCAGGGACTTTGAAGGAACATAATTAGAAAATTGACGATAAAGAGTTATGAGGAAAGATATATGGATAGACCTCTCTGAATGGGCCAAAAAAGTGAAGATATTGAATCTCATGTGAACGCTCACCAAAGGGTGACCTCAACAGAGGAGGATTTTGACAATCAAGTGAATGGGATGACACATTCTGTGGAAATCAGTCACCCCTTTTCCACAGCCACTCTTGTCATTGCCCAATGGGCTCATGAACAAAGTGACCATAGTGGCAGGAATGGAGGGTATGTATGGGCTCAGCAACATGGACTCCCACTCATCAAGGCCGGCTTGCTACAGCCATTGCTGAGTGCCCTGTTTGCCAACAGCAGAGACCAACACTGAGTCCTCAATATGTAACCATTCCTCAGGGTGATCAGCCAGCAATCTGGTAGCAGGTTGATTACATCAGACCTCTTCCATCATGGAAAGGGCAGTGCATTGTTCTTACTGGAATAGACATTTACTCTGAATATGAATTTTCCTTTCCTGCATGCAATGCTTCTGCCAAAACTACTATCCATGGATTTACAGAATGCTTTATCCATCAGCTTGATATTTCACACAACATCACCTTGGATCAAGGGACTGACTCACTTCTCAGCAAAAGAAATGCAACAATGGCCTATGCTCATAGAATTCACTGGTCGTACCATGTTCCCCATCATCCTGAAGCAGCTGGCTTGATAGAACAATGAATTAGCCTTCTAAAAACATAATTATGGTGCCATCTAAGTTGGCAATACCTTACAGAGTTAGGGAAATGTTCTCCATTGAGTTATCCATGCTGGATATGCTCTAAACTAGCATCCAATATATGTACTTTTCCCACAATAGCCAGGATTCATGGGTCCAGGAACCAACAGATAGAAATGGGAGTGGCACCACTATTACCCCTAGTGACCCACTCAAAAAATGTTTGCTCCCTGTCCCTGTGACCCTATGCTCTGCAGGTTTAGAGGTCTTAGTCCCAAAGGAAGGAACACTCCCACCTGGAGTTCACTGAACTGGAAGTTTAGAATGCTATCCAGTCACTTAGGACTCTTCATCACTTTGGGCTCTTCATCCCTCTGGATCAACAAGCAAAGAAGGGAGTTACTGTACTGTATGGTGTGATTTATCCTGATTACCAAGGAGAAATTGGATTGATATTACATAATGGAGATAAAGAATATGTGTGGTATACAGCAGATTTCTTAGGATGTCTCTTAGTACTACTATGTCCTGAGATTGAAGTCAATGGAAAACTACAGCAACCCAATTCTGATATGACTACTAATGGCTCAGACCCTTCAGGAATGAAGGTTTGGGTTACCCTACCAGGAAAAGAATCATAATCAACTGAGGTACTTGCTGAGGGCATGGGGAATTCAGAAAGGGTGGTGGAAGAAGGCAATTCTAAATATCAGCTATGACCATGTGACCAGTTGCAGAAACAAGGACTGTGATTGTTATGAGTAAATCTTCCTAGTATGTGTACATGAAATAGTTTTGCTTTCTTCATTTGTAAAATATAACATGTAAACAGGGGTAATGTGTTTTCAGTTTATGTGTATTAGTTGTATCATGTTAAGTGTGAGTATGACTTTATAATTGTCTTTATTTAGAGATTATGTCTGGCTTGAGGATATGTGTACAAATAGCAAGCTGGCAAAGGGGGGACTGCAATAGTTAAGGCTGTGTGTCAACTTGGCTGGACCATGATTCTAAGTGGTTTAAGCAGTTGTGATATAGTCATCCCCCCATGATGAAATCTGACTTAATGCAATCACCTCTATGATGAGATATGCTATGAGCAGCCAGTCAGTTGAAAGAGAGCTTCCTGAGTAAAGCCTGCTATCAGTATGTTGTTGTTGTTGTTGTTATGTGCCGTCGAGTCAAACCTGACTCATAGCGACCCCTCCTTGGGTTTCCGAGGCAGTATCACTACGGAAGTAGGATTGCCCAACCTTCCTTCCGAGGAATATAGATAGACATCCTGGGAAAACCTCTGACGCTCTGCTGGATCTGGATCCTGCATCTATCTCATGTTCATCTCCAGGACCTGTAACTGAGCTAGTGGTTTTCTTGCCTGCTGATCTTGGGACTGTTGCCTTTGTAGGCTATGAGTCAACAATCTGCCATTTTACCTGCCAATCTTGGATTTTTCATCCTCCGAAGCCAGCAGCTTGCTATACTTCCTGCTGATCTTGGGTTCATCAGCCCTGGCAGCTGCATAAGTCCAGAAAAGCGTCCAGCTTGATGTTTGATCCAAGAACTTGGGACTTATCAGCCTCTAAAACTGTGTAAGCCATTTCCCTGAGACAAATATATCTTTCTCTGTCTCCACACACACACACACACACACACACACACACATATGATTCTAAGTGGTTTAAGCAGTTGTATGTAGTCATCTCCCATGATGAGATCTGATATATATGTAATTGGTTTTGCTTCTCTAGAGAACCCAGCCTAACACAATGGGTGAATGGAAAAATAAAATGTGGTATAGTCATAAAATGGAATATTATTCAACAATAAAAAGAATGAGTAATAATATATGTTACAATATGGATGCACCTTAAAAACATTATGCTAAGTGAATGAATCTACTAACAAAAGACCACATATTATATGATTCCATTTGTATAAAATGTCCAGAATAGGCAAATCCATAGAGACAGAAAGTAAATTAGGTAGTTGTCTAGGCTTGGAGGATTTAGGGAGAAATGGGGAGTGACTGCTAATAAGTATGGAGTTTTGGGGGCAATGATGAAGATGTTCTAAAGTTGATTATGGTGATGGATGCACAACTCTGTGAATATACTAAAAACCAATGAACTGTACACTTTATATGGGTGAGTTGTATGGTATATTAATTTAGAAAGCAGAGTAGTAAAAACTCAACAACAAAAAAAGATGTCCATACAAACCTGGCCATTGTTGTTGTTATGAGATTTTAAAAATCAGAAAGTGCTTAAATGGTGAAGCAAAAACAGGTAGCAAAATAAATTAAGTTCAGTCTTATGAAAAAATACTAACCAGATATTGTAAATCATCCTTTGAATATTTATTAACACAGAGAAATCACATACTGTGATCTTAAGAGAAAAGGCAAAACATAAAATCTGCATTTAGACACACACAAAAAAAATATTATAAAATGAAATCCACAACTAGTGAAGAGTAGTTAATTCTGGGTGGTGGGATAATGGATGGTTTTTCTTTTATTTATTTATTTACTTCTTCTCTTCTTTCTATAGCATCTGTATTTTCTACACTGGGTATTTGTTTATATACCCAGTAAATCAGAAAAGTTACTTGTTAAAGATTTTTAAAAAGAAAAATAAAAAGCTTATTTTCAAAACTTACCTGAGACTTATAGGGCTAAGTCCCAAATAAAAAGTTAAAGATCATGTAGTCTAACCTTTTCACTTTACTGGTGAGGTAACCAAAGTCCAAAGAGATTGCGTGGCTTGGCTCATCATCAGCCATCTCCTCTTCTCTTCTCCTTTCCTTCCCAATCCTTTTAATGCCTCCTACACATAACAGACATACACACAACACAGTCCAAAAAAAAAAAAAGGAAGGCTCTACCTCCCAACTGGATTCTGTTGTAATTCCTATAGGAAACAAGCAGGAAAGCCCAACAGCCACTCTCCTCGACCACTGTAGTACGGTATCTACTTAAGCCGGCCTGAGTCCCCAGCACAATGGATAAACTACCAAAAACAAACAAAAAACCCAACTCATCACCATCTAGTCAATTCCGACTCATAGTGACCCCCATTGGGATTCCGAGGCAGTCAATCTTTAGGGAAGCAGATTACTCATCTTCCTTCCAAAGAGTGGCTGGTGGGTTTGAACCACCAGCCTTCTAGTTAGCAGTTAAATGTTTTAGGCACTGCCCCACCATAGCTCCCTGGATAACTTACAATAAGGATAATCATAATTTTGGCATCAGAAGCAGACAAACACGATTAGAATCATGCTGGCCCTGGACTGACATCTGCAGCTTTCTCTGGCAAGCAATGGCTGAAATAGTCTTTTTGAAGTGGGGCGCTCTGGTTCTCATCCCACAAGAGCAAGAAAAAGATGATACCCTAGGGAATAGCTCCCGACTCCTTTCCAAGCAGCAGCCCATAATCACCTCATTTTCCTGTTGTCAGAGGGATACTCCAGACTTTGGCAGGCAGCACTGATAAAAGCCTGGAAGAAGGCAGAGTGAGCACTTCTATCAAAATGGCTGGCTTCTTTGCCCTTCCTTAAGGTTCCAGAGCCCTCCAAACACAGATAAAAAAATCAGGCGAGAAACAAAAGCTCAGAACTCCTTAGGAGAAACAAAAGCTCAGAGAAACTTTGGCATGCTGCACTGTTGCTAAATGATTCCCAGAGGATTGTAAATTTGGAAGGCGGTCAACATTGAAATGAAGACATGCGGGCCTTCTTGCAGCAGTCTGATTCCTCCTCTTCTTTCCAAGATGGAAGGGGAAAACAGAGTTCTAGCTGATTAAATAATCTTATCCCAGGCAGGTAGGGCTTTACCGTAGTGTTTTAGCCTATAGATTCTTTCCACCCCCCCCCCCTTTTCTTTTAAAATTGTGATTTGGGTGAAAGTTTACAGAGCAAATTTACTTTCCATACAGCAGTTCACATACACTTTGTCTCATGATATTGACTGCAATTTACCCCAATGCAACAGCGCCCCTCCTACTTTCTCCCAATAGCCACCTCTTCCCTGTGTCCATCCCTCCGTGAAATCCTGCCCCCTGAGCTGTCTCCCTGTGCCTAAACAACTCTTCTTTCTCCCATGATTGTTCTCTCCAAGGAGTGTATCTAAACAAACAAACACACTGCCATGGAGTCAGATCCAACTCATAGAGACCCCCCTCCTTGTGTTTTTGAGGTGGTATCACTACGGAAGTAGATTGCCCAACCTTCCTTCCAAGGAATGTGTCTACCTCAGGTAAATGTTCAACTCATATGCCTGTCTTTTGTTTGGCTGGAAGCCACAGGTATGGGTTCAATTCCAGACCTGAAGGGCAGTTAGGGGCCATAGAGCCTATAGATTCTTGAAGGAGAGGATCCAGGTTCAAATCCCAACTCTTCCCATTCTAGTCAGGTAAGTTATTTACCTTTTCTGTGCCTCAGTTTTCTCCTCTGTAAAACAAAGCTAATAATCGTAGTGCCTACTTCCTAGGTGGTTATGAGGATTTACATAGTCTTTAGCACATTATTAGGGCCCTGGGTGGTGCAAACGTTTAAGTAGTTGGCTACAAACTGGGAGGTTTCACTCAGAAGCACTTGGGAAGAAAGGCCTGATGATCTACTTCTGAAAGGTCACAGCCATTGAAAACTTTATAGAAAACAAACAAAAGAGCCATTGCCATTGAGTTCATTGAGATTTATAGTGACCCTATAGGACAGAGTAGAACTGCCCTATAGTTCAAAGGCTTTAATATTTATGAAAGCAGACTGCCACATCTTTCTCCCATGGAGTGGATAATGGGTTTGAACCACTGACCTTTCAACATTTTGCTCAGCAGCCAAGTGCTGAACCACTGTGCCACCAAGGCTCTATGGAGTATAGTTCTATACTGAAACATATAGACTCACCATAAATTGGAATCAACTGGTTAACATTTTAGCACAATTGCTGTCGAGTCTACTCCAACTCATGGTTCCACGTGTGTATCAGAGTAGAATTGTGCAGCCTAGGGTTTTCTTCCCTAGCTTCTCTGGGTGACTTCAACCTCCAATCTTGCAGTAAGCTGTCAAGTGTGTTAACTAGTTGCACTACCCAGGACCCCAATACATTATTAATACTCAACAAATGTTAGCTATGATCTAGTACTAGTGGTGATGGGGATAACGATCTTAAAATACAACACTTGTCCATGCTTGCTTCATAATAAGCCACTCCAGTGTCTTAGGGCCTTTACTATGAAGAATTCTCCCATGCTTCAAAGGCCCTTAAGAAGCTTATTGTACTTATTCAAATTTACCCAAAATTAATACAATGTGGAAAAAAAACCACACAACTAAAAGTTATCTCCAAAAATCTGCCCAGGTTGTGAAAGCTGTAATGCATTCCTTTTCTCACCTAACCTGTTGGTTGTAGTTCTTTTCCAAAGGTGAATTTATCAGAGTTTGAAATGAAGTTTTCTAGAAAGACAATGTTTATCCTTTTTAAAGTTGCTGGATCACTAGCTAGCTGAAATGTTAAGTAATTCACCAAAATTCATATACGCAAGGACAAACACTACACAAAGATTAATTAGTATGGCACATTGTATTTTCCACAACAATATTTTCCATTACATTTGACACTCCTCCCATCGAGAGGTGTGATTTGTGTTCCCTTCCATTGAATCGGGGGGGGCAGGGGTTGTAAGTGATGTTATGTGATTTCTAAGGTTAAGTCATACAAGACAATACATCTCCCTTCTAGTTTTCCTTAGAGTGCTCACTCTTGGAATCCAGCCACCATGTTGTAAGGAAGATCAAGCAGCACTTAGAGAGGCTACACATAGGTGTTCTTGTTGGGTTTCTGGCCAACAAACAAGATCAGTTGCCAGATATGTAAGTGAACAAACCTTCAGATGATTCTGGCCCCAGAGGCTAAATCACCTTTGAATCTTCCCAACTTAGCCTCAGACATCATGGAGCAAACAAACCATCTCTGCTGTGCCATCCCCAAATTCCTGACCACAGAAACTCTGAGCATAATAAAATGGTTATCATTTGTTATACAGCAATAGTAACTGGAACAGCTAATAAACAGTGTTATCTTATATTTAACCAGATAAGACTTTAATGTCATTAGTTTCTTTAAAATACCTCACCACTTTGCTGAACTCTTTGAAGTCTACAATGAGGTGTTTATTCTCTTAACTTAAAGTTTTGTACTTTTTGGAACACAAAGTGGAGTATATGGAACAGTATAGGCAGAAGTCCAGTGTCCCAATTCAGGAATTACCCATTACTAATACGTGAGCCTTAAGCTGAATTTCTTCCATCCATCCCTCCAGATCCACTCTCCCTCCATCCCCACCCTATTCAGTTTCCCAGGAGACTGACATCAATGAGCTTCCCATTGGGTGTAACCAGTGGGCAGTACCAGCAGGAGATACAGAGGACAACAGAAGAGGGAAGTTCAGGTTTTTATTTTCCCTTCCTCTCTACAGGGCAAGAGTACCTGGTTGGTACAAATGTTTAAATATTCAACTGCTGCCCAAAGATTGGTTCAAGTCCACCCAGAGGCACCTGGAAGAAAGACCTGGCAATCAACTTCCAAAAAATCAACTATTGAAAATGCTATAGAGCACAATTATACTCTGACATACATGGGCTGCCAGAAGTCAGAAGTGACTCATTGGCAACTGTTTTTTTTTCTATGTGGTGGCCACAGCCTGGCTGCACCTGTCAACCAAAAGTCACAACTCCACTCAGATAACCCTCCTACACAGTTGTCTCTTCTTTCTCACTGGGTTCTAGAAATTGCTCCCTTCCCAGCCCCCTCAGGCATTGGGGTGGTAAAAGCAACTCTTATTATTAGCTCTTATGATTTTCCTATACATACAGGGAGCTCTGGTGGCGTAGTACCTAAGGCACTTGACTGCTAACCAGAAGGCTGGAGGTTCAAAACCACTAGCCACTCCTCCAAAGGAAGGTTGGGCAATCTACTTCCGTAGTGATACTGCCTTGGAGGGTTTGCTCTGAGTCGAATGCAATACCACAGCAGTGTTTGGTTAGTTGGTTTCCACATACATACAAATAATGACTTTATTAAACTCTCCTTAAATTACTTATTTTAAGTGTGCCTTCTTCTACTTTACCTCAGGACCCTGCCTGAAAAGGGGTGTCTGGTTCTTCATCTGTAAAAATAAAATTCTGCCCACCAGCCTCCCTCCTAGATCACAAAAGATAACAGATGTGTATCAGTCAGTGACCATCACAAAAAGAAAAATCTCACTGAGTATTTTAAACAAAGGGATTTTATAGAGGGAATTTGTAACACTATCTACTTACGCAGTGACACCATCTCAGAAACCCAAGGAGGGGTCCCTATGAGTCAAAACTGACTAATGGCACTGAGTTGAGTTGAGTTAAAGTTGAAAGGCTAAAAGAGCAACAAATTGATGCTAAAGTAACTCACTGGAAGAACAGGGAAGAGGTGGAGTTTCCGGGACCCAGATACTCAGAGGAGGGACCCTTGTGTGCTCAGATCTCTAAAAGTGGAATTGTGGGGCTGGTCTCCTAGCGGCTACCTCTTGGTTGGTGCTGAGACTGGCAAAAAGAGCCCAAAGCTAAAGCTGAAGCTGTCCTCTCTGCTGAAGTAGCCTAACAGTTGTTGAAAAATGAAGCAGTTTCCTCAGCCCTTCCTACCTCCTTTCACTCTCCCAAATTTGCCTCCCATTGGCAAGTTATAACAGTCAGCTGGAGGGAAAGTCTTAAGACATAATGAAGCTTCCCAGTCCTAACATCATATATCACATTATAAAATGTTGGGCTTGCTACTGCAAAACAATAGGTAAATAACCAGCACCTATAGCTACCATGACTTGAAGCACTTAATGATGAAGATTAAAGACTACAGTCTGCAGTGTGGATTACACCTCAACATAAAGAAAACAAAAATCCTCACAACTGGACCAATAAGCAGTATCATGATAAGTGAAGAAACATTGAAGTTGTCAAAGATTTTATATTGTTTGGTTCCACAATCAACACCAATGGAAGCAGCAGTCAAGAAATCAGACAACGTATTGCATTGGGCAAATCTGCTGCAAAAAGAACTCTCCTTTCAAAAGTTGGAATTAGAAATACCATTTGACTCAGCCATTCCATTACTAGGTATATACCCTAAAGAAGTGAGAGCCATGACAAGAACAGATA
>NW_006921592.1:27660529-27661924 GCF_000298275.1 Orycteropus afer afer
CTGTGTTAATTGGTTTCCCTTTTCTTTGTTGAAGAGGGTCTGTGCAATCCTTCTGCCTAGTCCGCCATCTTGCCCCGCCTCGTTTGACCTTCTTGGTCATGTTGTCAGAAGGGGGCATTCCCTGGAGAAGGATATCATGCCTAGTGAAGTGGAGGGTCGACGAAAATGGGGAAGGCCCTTGATGAGATGGATTGACACGGTGACTGCAAAGATGGGCTCCAATATAGCAAGTATTGTGAGGCTGGTGCAGGACTAGGCAGTGCTTCATTCTGTTGTACACAGGTTGCTATGAGTCAGATTCAACTCAATGGCACCTAACAACAACAACAACATAGCTACTTTAAAAAATGTTTTTATTACCTAATTATTATGTTGAGCCATACCTGAGAAAATATTGATCTTTTAGTCTGAGACTGAGTAACTTTATCTATTTTATTTCCTCAGAGCATGTTTTAATAAGAGCTATGATATCACCCACACCCATCTGTCAGTTTGTTGTTCTGTGATGGCCTGTGTGTTGCTGTGATGCTAGTACCTATGCCACCAGTATTTTAAATACCAGCAAAATCATCCATGATGAACAGGTTTCAGTGGAACTTCCAGACAAAGACAGAATGGTAAGAAAGGCCTGCCAATCTTCCAAAAGCAAGCCAATGAAAACGTTATGGATCACAACAGAACACTGTCTAACTTACTACCTTTGGACATATCATCAGGAAAGACCAATCATTGGAGGGAGACATCATGATAGGTGAAATGGGGGGCCAATGAGGTCAAGGTCCCTTGGTAACCTAGACTGGCACAATAACCACAATAATGGACTCAAACATGCCAATGATGTGAGAATGACACAGGACTGGGCAGCAAATCCTCAGACTTCTCTTGAAATTGGAAGAGCAGCACATAAATGCTTTGCTCACACCGTAAGAGCCTCCGATGGACTCAAGAAGACAAGCACCCCTGATGTGGGCAGTACTAAGAGCATGGGGGTCTCAAAGAAGCACAATTTCTTTTCTTTTCTTTTAATTAAAATCATATTCATGTTTTAATCTAGAACAGGTTTCGTTTTAAACAAAACCTTAAGATCCTTGATAGGTTCACAAGTATATCCCACTGCAGGTTGCTGGGGACACTCAACATTTAGTTGGTCAGGTTCTCTCGAGTCTCCCTGTCCCACAAGTCTACTCTCTGTGAAATAAAATTTAGTTATAGATCGAGGAGGATCTTCAATGTAGTCTGCTGCTATTCTCAATCAGGTGTGATGTATCCAAGGGCAGACTCCCTTCAGTTTGGCTGAAGTATGTGTTGTTAGCAATACTTCATAAGGCCTAGTTCATTTGGCTTGGAGCTGGTTCTGTGGAGTCTGGTTGTTCCACCCCTTAAGCAGGACCCGAT
>NW_006921592.1:27662834-27664042 GCF_000298275.1 Orycteropus afer afer
GCTATGTGAGTTGAAAAGGAGGGTCCCCCAGAAACTGATATGTTGTAGATGATTCTTCCAGACCTCCCCCATTCCAGTTTCCTAGGGTCTGTGAGGAACTCAGTTTACGAATCAGTGAGTATTCCAGAATTACAGTGGTTTTGATAATATCAAAGTTCAGAAAATAACAAATTTTGGCAAGAAGGTAGAGAGACTGGAAACCTCATACTCCAGTGAGACTGTAAAAATGGTGCAAGCACTATGGAAAAGAGTATGATACTTCCTTAAAACCAAAAAATAGAAGTACCATATGATCTAGCAATCCCATAAATAGGTCTATAGCATAGAAAAATAAGAGCTGTGACATAGTTATATATGTTGTTGTTGTTACTTGCCCTCAAGTTGGACCCAACTCATAGAGACCCCTCCTTGGGTTTCCGAGGCAGTACCACTACAGAAGTAGATTGCCCCATCTTCCTTCCGAGGAGTAGCTGGTGGGTTTGAACCGCCAGCCTTCTGATTAGCAGTCAAGTGCCTTAAGCACTATGCTACCAGAATTCCCAAAGTTACATATACATCCAACAAATTTTCAACAATTTTCTGTTGGTTTTATTTGTTTCTTCCTGTTCTGAAAACCAATCATACATAAGTTATTCCTCATGATGGTGTACCACATAAATCTTAGACTTTCTTCATTTTTTCATCCTTTTTTATTACTATTCCCTTAAAAAATTAGTATTGGAGTTCCAGCAAGATGGCGGACTAGGGAGAAGGACTGCACAGATCCTCCTCAACAAAGAAAAGGGAAACCAATTAACACAGACACAGAAGATAATCTTGGACGCCTGAGCCTTGAGGGGAAGGATACAGAAGTGGACTAGACCCCAACTAGCAGAAGAATTTGCGTGAGGGTTCCAAAAAAGGGAGACATACGGAGCTGCGGTCTGACAGCGAACTGAGCGACCCTGACAGTACAGGCAGCTTGGAGATTCCTGACTGGTGGTAGGACTTAAGAATTAACCTAATAATCACCCTGCTAGCCAGGGAATGCACGGACTGTGCAGAGTGGCTGGGGAACAAACAGAGAAGGTGAAGAGAAAGGGGGGCTGAGTTGTGGACTTTTGCCGGTCCGGAGGATGCCGCCATTTTGTAGGTTTAAAAAGTGGCTTGACTATTTGGGATATTTAAAGAGACAGCGCTCTCACAAATTCCTGTGGTGGCAGGACTTA
>NW_006921592.1:27668702-27670001 GCF_000298275.1 Orycteropus afer afer
CCAAAAAGCAGTTGGGAGCCAGGTTCCTGGTCCCAGAACTAGTTCCTGCCTACCCATAAGACAGCTGGGGTTAAGGTTTGGCTAGAATTTTGTTGAGAATTTTTGCATCTATGTTCATGAGGGGTGTTCATGTATAATTTTCTTTTTTTAGTGATATCTTTGCCTGGTTTTGGTACAAGATCATGTTTGCTTCATAGAATAAATTTGAGAGTATTCCTTCCTAGCATTCTCATCTTCTCTAAATCCCTAAAATCCTATTGCACATGGTTTCTTTTTCATTTTACTGCAGTAAAATACATATAATACAAAGTTTTCTGTTGTAATCATTTTTAAGTATGCAGTTCAGTGACCTTTTTTTAAATTGTGATTTGGGTGAAAGTTTACAGAGCAAATTCACTTTCCATAGAGCACCTCACATATACTTTGTCTCATGACATTGACTCCAATTCACCACAATGCAACGCTCCCCTCTCGCTTCCTCCGCATATTTACCTCTTCCCCATGTCCTTCCTTCCCATGCACTCCTGCCCCCAGAGCTGTCTCCCTGTACATACACAGCCCTTCTGTTCTCCCATGATTGTTCTCTCCAAGGAGTGTATCTACCTATTGTAAATGTTCAGTTCACATGCCTGTCTTTTGTTTATCTGGAGCCACAGGAGTGGGTTCAATTCCAGACCTAAAGGGCAACTAGGGGCCATAGCCTCAGGCTCTATCAGACCAGCAAAACTGGTCCTTTTTTTTTCTTTCTTTCTTTTTATGATTTTGAGTTTTTTCCACATTGTTCTCCCAGTCTATCCAGGATCTCCTACAGGGATCCCCTCTGAGTGGTTGACTGCTCTTTTCATCACAGTGGTAGCCGGGCACCATCTAGTTCTTCTGGTCTTATAGTCATATAGGCTGAGGATCGCATGGTGTACCAGTTGCTTGGACTAATTGTTTCCATGTGTCTTTAGTTTTCTTCATTCTTCTTTGTTCTAGATGAGGGGAGACCCATCATTGCATCTAGGTGGCCACTTGCAAGCTATTAAGACCCCAGTCACTACTTGCCAAAGTAGGATGTAGAACAATGTTTTTCTGTAGTGTATTATGCCAATTGAGCTTGATGTCCCCTGCAACTATGGTCCCAAGCCCATAGTTCCAACTACTCGCTCCTTCTGGGTAGCTCACTGTGGCCAAGAAATGACTACAACCTTGCCCCTTGTCATCTCTACCATATATCTGGGAATTCTTACAGAATATACAAATACACTGGTAGAAACATTGTCTGCCAATCCTATTCATGTTCTTGGGCACACTCCC
>NW_006921592.1:27670721-27673638 GCF_000298275.1 Orycteropus afer afer
TTGAACTGCCAG
This sequence comes from Orycteropus afer afer, assembly GCF_000298275.1. NCBI lineage: Eukaryota > Metazoa > Chordata > Mammalia > Tubulidentata > Orycteropodidae > Orycteropus > Orycteropus afer. The sequence goes on from NW_006921592.1 coordinate 27,670,734, forward strand.
CTTTCTGGTTAGCAGTCAAGTAAGTGCCTTAGGCACTACACTACCAGAGTGATGTAGTAATTCTAAAGAGCTCTAGTGGCACAATGCCTAAGGCATTTGACTATTAACCAGAGGTTGGTGGTTCAAATCCACTGGCTGCTCTGTGGAAGGAAGATGGGACAAACTACTTCTGTAAAGATTTTCCAGAATCGACTCAATGGCAGTGGGTTTTTTTTTAAAGGTAATTCTAGTGTTCTGGTGGTGCAGAGATTAAAGCCCTCAGCTACTAAACAAAAGCTCAGCAGCTCAAATTCACCAGCTACTCTGTGGGAAAAAGATGTGGCAGTCTGCTTCCGCAAAGATTTACACCCTTGGAAACTCTATGGGGCAGTTCTACTCTGTCCTATAGGGTCACTATGAGTCGAGATATTTGGTGTTTTGGGTTTATGGTAATTCTATGCACAACATGTTTTTACACTACAGCTTTACCAAAGAATCTTCAGACTCCGGAAGTGACAAAACAGTTTTATTCTAAGTGTCTGTAACATAGGTTCCTTCAAGCTTCATAGGCTGAAGGGGCTGATCTCTCCTCCAGTCCTTCTCAGTAGACATGAACTTGATGAAGAGAAATAATGCTGGAACCAAATACTCGCCCAGGACTACTTGATGTTGACATTCCGCTCTAAAATATCCTTGCATTGAGTCTGGATGAAGTTCTGAAAGGTGCTGCTGTAGAACACCCAAGATGGGATCAGGTTCAGGAAACCTGCCTTCATACATTCAAGACAAAAATGTGAGTGTCTGGGAGAAAAGAAGTTATGGCTAAATACTTCAGTTGATAGTCACAGTCTTGAAAAATATATTTTCTTTTAAGCAGTAGCTAAATTTTAAAAGTCTTATAACAATTTTACACCAAACAAGGTATTCTCAGGCACCAAAACAGTCACTTTATACTCTTTACACTCTTTTGAGCACACTAAAGTACTGAAGATCTCTAGGGTAAGCTTTCACTCATTTCTCTTGCTCTTTGTGAATGAGTTTTCTGCTTGGAGCTTTTTTTCCTCATCTTGATCTCCCAATGTCTTCATGTTCTCTCTACCAAGTTTCTATTAAAATAAGATTCCAGGAAAGAATCAGAAATCCTTTCCATCACCTAGTTCACCTAGCTCAATGCCTGCTCAGCAAATATCTGAATACATGAATGCATTCATGAATGAAAAGTGTCATAGTCAGATGTAAATTATTAACATGGAACATTTGCTTTTAAAAAGCAGGGAAGGCCTTGGAACCATAACTCATACCATATACAAAAATTAACTGAAAATGGATAAATGACCTAACAGAGAATTAAACCATAAAACTCTTGAAGACACATAGGGTAAAGAATCAGGACCTAATTTTTTTAAAACGGATTCTTAGATGTAACAAAAATGCACAGCAACAAAAAGCAAAATAGATAAATTAGACTTTATCAAAATTAAAATCTTTTATGCTTCAAAGAATTTTTTTTTTAAAAAAAAAGTGAAGAGATAACCTACAGATTGAGAGAAATTTGGGGGAATCATATATCTGAGAAGGGTTTAATATCTAGAAGATATAAAGAACTCGAACTGAAAATAAAAAGGCAAACAACCCAATTTAAAAACAAGCAAAGTACTTGCATAAACATTTCCAAACAAGATATGCAAATTGCCAATAAGCATATGAAAAGATGCTCAATGTCATTTGTCATTGTTGTTGTTGTTGTTATATGCCTTCCAGTCGGACCAACTCATAGCGACCCCTCCTTGGGTTTCTGAGGCAGTATCCCTACGGAAGTAGATTGCCCCATCTTCCTTCCGAGGAGTGGCTGGTGGGTTTGAACCACCAGCCTTCTGGTTAGCAGTCAAATGCCTTAGGCACTATGCTACCAGAGCTCCCACACACAATCACACGCACACACACACACAAAGAGAAGAAACCTTAAGTCAAGGCGTGAATTCCTACTTAAATACATTTCAGACCAATATATAGGCTTTAGAAGATTTCTTGTCCTCAAATCAAACCAGTGTCCTATAACACAACTCTAGGCCTCTGGGATCAGTCATTTTGTGCAGAGTGGGATCTTGTCAATCCAGCATTTCCCAATTCACCTACTGTTAAGAACAACACAATTTCAACCGGTGGGGGGCACTAAGGAGCTTTTCAGGGAGCTGCTCATATTTACTCAGGCAACTCATATCCATTCCTCTGAGATATTCTCAAAGCAGGGGACTAAAGACAGCTGAGAACCCTAGCAGAACTTTTCTTCCACTAGCCTCATCAACAGATTGATACAACTTCTTTCTCAAGAACTTTCTTTTTCTCCCAATCAGAATTTTTATATCTTACAGAAAAATCAAGACCTTTCAGTGGCGTTGTCTTGATCTAAATGTTTTCGCTTAGTAAGGCCAACCACCAATACAGTAAAGAAAATAAAGTAAAATCCAGACCCCTAGAAAATGTCCCAATACGGTCCCTCTCCCATCCCCATATTTGTTAATCCCCTATATTATTGATTGAATTGTGCTACCTCAAAAGATATGTTGAAGTTCTAGCCCCTCTATCTGTCAATGTGATCTAGTTTAGAAACAGGGTCGTTTAGGATGTTGTCAATTAAGCTGACATGAAATCATAACGGGGTAGTTGTTGTGTTGTTGTTATGTGCCTTCGAGTCGGATCTGACTCATAGCAACCCTTCCTTGGTTTTCCGAGGTGATATCACTACGGAAGTAGATTATAATGGGGTAGAATGGGTCCTAATTATATAGAACTTGTATCCTTATAGAAGAGAAGATACACAGAGACAGGGAGACAGAGCAAGGATAGTCATGTGATGACACAAGCATATATAGCTGCAAGCCAAGGACCTCCAAGGATTTCCAGGAGCCACCAGAAGCTAGCACCG
>NW_006921592.1:27674113-27694840 GCF_000298275.1 Orycteropus afer afer
GTGATTTACTATTTACCAGGTGATTCTACTCACTTACCCAGGACTTCAGATATAATAATTTTCCTACATTCCCATAAATTCCAAACCAGTTTTATGGTTTTTTTAAATGATGTTGTATCATTATTTGTTTTCTCTTTTACTTTATCATTCACAAAAAATCTTTTTCCTAATTTATTCTTGATCTGTTTGCCTGAAAAGGTTAAAATTTGTTACATAAGAAATCAAAAGCAAAAGATCAAGGAAATATTCAGCTTTGGAAAACTAGCACTGAGTTATGTAACAAATCAATAGCCTTGCAAGCCAAACTTTTGTCTCAAGAAAATGTGTTCTAAATGCTGATCCATGAAAAAGAGAGAGAAAAAGCAATTTAAGATAGCAACATAAAATTGTGGAGTTCTCCTGAGAGGTGGAGGGGATATCATAACCATGGGAAACAGGTAAACCACTCTGAGATAAGAGAATATGGTATCAGGAGAGCATACAAAAAGCCTGTACCTTTTCTGCCCTACAGACGGTGGAAAGAAGAGAGAAAGAGGGTTAAGTGTGTGTTCTCTGACAAGGGTGTCTTCAGGGAATGGGAGGGATGGAGGTTGGAAGCCTGGGGTGAACAATAGGTAAATGTGATAAATAGGTAAGCTGACACTGAGGGCAAGGAAGGGGTTATTGCCCCCCTTCTTCAGAGTATAGCCGCAAAAAATTAGCATAGTATGAAGAAGATGCTGATATGTGGCTTTTCTCATTTTCCCTTAGGTCCGTGGAGGAGTTGCTGTGGAGATGACAGCCAGAGGGCCTCTATGAACCAAACTAGAAGGTGAATTGCCTGGCTCATGGCCAGATAGTGGCTGTGGCAGAGATTCAAGCATTTGCAGCCATCGGTAGCAGGGAAAGTTTCCCCGCCAAGGAGTGTACTGTCCAAATCAAAAGAACAGAAAGGTTCATTACCCCAACATCTGCAGATACAAATCTCAGCAAGAGGAGCAACTATAGATGAAGGACACTAGCCAACACACATTTAAGGACTAGAATGAGGTTATGGGGATCTTCTTAGTGAGAAAGGCAGGAAAAGGAAAGGCTCCCAGAAAGACTGAACAGTTTATCCAAATAATAGATTGAATATATTTCCCAAATAGACAGTTTAGATGATCAGAACAAACTAGGTTTGAATTACTGGACATTAATCTGGAGAAAGATCTAATCAGCTAAAGGCAAAAAAAGTTTTAATATTCTTTCTGAATGTCCTATTTGTAGTGTGAGTTAAAATGGTGACTCTGTATACTGTTGAGATTCTATGGTAAAATATAGCAAGTAATTATCTAAGAGTAGGTCACTGGGTGGTGCAAATGGTTTGTGCTCAACTGCTAACCTAAAGGTTGGTGGTCTGAACCCACACTGCAGTACTGAGGAAGAAAGGACTAGTGATCTGCTTCCATAAAGATTACAGTCTAGAAAACCCTATGGAGCAGCTCTACTCTGTAACACATCCAGTCTCAAAAATTCTCAAGAAGCGACAGAATGCTTTTGAATAACTTAAAGTATTGACATTAAATATTTTAGTATCCATGAAAAAGAGAGAGAAAAAGCTAATTTCTAAGGTAGAAAACCTTGTGAGGCAAAGGAGAAAATTGACATGTGAAGAGTAATTAATGAGAGTACATCTAAATTCTTCAGGAGTCAGCAATGAGCAATCCAAAAAAGAAATTAAGAATACAATTCCATTTAAAATAAATAGCATCTCAAAGAATAAAATACCTAGGAAAAATTAATCAAGTAAGTGAAAAAATTTGTACACTGAAAACTATAAAACAATACTGTTAGAATTTAAAGAAACCCTAAATAAATGGAAAGACATTTGTGTTCATGGACTGGAAGACTTAATATTATTAAGATGTTAATACTACTCAAAATGATCTACAGATCCAATCCAATCCCTAAAATCCCAATGGCCATTTTTGCAGAAATGAGGGGAAAAACTGCAAATTCATATGGAATTGCAAGGGACTCTAACTAGCCAAAACAATCTGCAAAAATAACAAAGTAGGAGGATTCAGACTTTCTGATTTCAAAACTTATTACAAAGCTAGTACAGAAACAGTGTGGTACTAGCATAAGACTAGACAGAGAGACAACTGAAATATAATTGAGAGCCTGGAATAAACCCATATGATTATGTTCAATTGATTTTCAACAAGAGTGCCAAGTCCATTCAGTAGGGGAAAGAACCACAAATGGTCTTGGGACAACTGGACCTGACATGCAAAAGAATGAAGTTGGAACCTTTCCTCACACCATATGCAAAAACTAACTCTATAATAGCTAAAATCAAACCCAAATCTTCTGTAGAGATAAAGCTTTGGAAACCCAAGGAGGGGTCGTTATGAGTCAGATCCAACTCGATAGTGAGTTGTTTTTGTTTTTATTTCTTTTTTCCAGTTCTAGTGAAAGATTTTCTCCCTCTGTTGGCTCTAGGGGAAGGTCTTTGTCTCCTCTCAACTTCTGTTTCCTGTTCCTTGGAGACTTCACATGACATGACATCTCTCTTCCTCCATCTGTGCTTTCTTGATGCTTGCTTAATCTGCTCTTTTTTTTTTTTTTTTCCATCAAAAGAGATTGACTTAAGGCATACACTACACTGATACCACCTTATTAACATGACAACATGTTGCAAGGGGAAATCTGCTGCAAAAGACCTGGTGGCAAAGAGTGAAAAAGTCACTTTGAAGACCAAGACATGCCTGAGTCAAGCCATGGTATTTTCAATAACTTCATATGCATGTGAATGGTAGACAATTAATAAGGAAGACTGAAGAATTGATGCCTTTGAATTATGTTGGTGAAGAATATCGAAAATACCATGGACTGCCAGAAGAATTAAATGTCTTTGAAGAAGTACAGCCAGGATACTCCTTAGAAGCAAGAATGAATGGCTACTTCATCTCTCCTACTTTGCTCATGTTGACACAAGGGACCAGTTCCTGGAGAATGGTATCATGCTTGGTAAAGTAGAGGGTCAGAGAAAGAGGGGAAAACCCTCAACAAGATGGACTGACACAGTGGCTGCAATGATGGACTCCAGCTCAGCAAGGATTTTGAGGATGAATCAGGACCAGGCAGTGTTTCGTTCTGTTGTACATGGAGTCACTATGAGTTGGAGCTGACTCAATGGCACATAACAACAACATAACAAAGAAACCTTATTCCTAAATGGGATCCTAACCACAGGTATTGTAGTATTTATAACATACATTTGGGGGGGGGGGACACAATTCAACCCATCACAGCAATCTTTAGAATGGGAAATAATATTTGGAAATCAAATATCTGATAAGGGTTTAGTATCCAGAATATATGAAGAACTCCTAAAACTCAACAAGAAAATATAATTTTAAATGGGCAAAGGAATTGAATAGATATTTCTAAAAAAAAAAAAAAAAAGACATAAAAATGACTAATAACCCCATGGAAAAATGATGCTCAACATTGTTACCCATTAAAACCAAAAGAACCAAACTCACTGCAGTCGAGTCAATTTTGACTCATAGTGACCCCTCCTTGGGTTTCCAAGGAGGTATGTCTACAGAAATAGATTTCCCAGTCTTCCTTCTGAGGAGTGGCTGGTAGCCATATGTAGGCAAGGAGAAACTGGAAAATTGAGCCGTCGTGTATTACATATAAAATGATGCAACCACTCCTTAAAAGTTAAACATTGAACTACTATAAACTACTGCTATCAAGTTGATTCTGACTCAGTGACCCTATAGTACAGAGTAGAATTACCCCATAGGGTTTCCAAGGCTGTAAATCATTACAGAAGCTTACTGTCCCCTCTTTCTCCTGCAGAGTGGCTGGTGGGTTCAAACCACCAATCTTTCTTTTAGCAGCTGAGCATTCTAACCACTGTACCACCAGGGCTCCAGAGTTACCATAGGACTCAGCAATCCCACTCCTAAGCATATATCCAAAACACTTAAGAGCAGGAAATCAAACAGATGCTTTTACATAAATATTCACTTCAGTATTATTGACAACAGCCAAAAGGGAAAACAACTCAATTGTCCATCAACAGATGAATGGGTAAGCAAAATGTGGTATATTTATATAATGGAATATTATTGAGTCATAAAAAGGAAAAAAGTTCTGATACATGGTACAACATGGATGAACCTTGAAGACACTATACTTAGTAAAAAAGTCATCCACAAAAAGAATAATATAGTATGATTCTACTTACTCCTTAGGAGCTCTGGTAGCTTAGTGCCTAAGGCACTTGACTGCTAACCAGAAGGCTGGCAGTTCAAAACCACCAGCCACTCGTTGGAAGGAAGGTTGGACAATCTACTTCCGTAGTGATACTGCCTCGGAAACCCAAGGAGGGGTCGCTATGAGTTGGGTCCAACTCGACAGCCCATAACAATAACAACAACAACAACAACTTACTCCTTATATGAAATATTTAGACTATTTCATACAGACAGAAAGTAGATTGGCGGTTACCACAGACTGGGGTTGGGGGAGGGAAAAATGGGGAATTATTACTTAAGGATTGCTGAGTTTCTGTTTAGACTGAAGAAAGCGTTTAAGAAATAGTGATAAAGGTTGCACAACATGGTGAATGTAATTAATGCCACCGAATAATACATTTAAAAATGGATAAAATGCCAAATTGTATCTTACTACACTCCTTGGAGAGAACAATCACGGGAGAGAGAAGGGCTGCTTATACACAGGGAGACAGCTCAGGGGGCAGGAGTGCATGGAGAGAGGGACACTGGGAAGAGGTAACTATCAGGAAGAAGTGGGAGGGGAGCTGTTGTATTGTGGTAAACTGTGGTCAATGTCATGAGACAAAGTGTATGTGAACTGCTGTATGGAAAGTGAATGTGCACTGTAAATCTTCACCCAAATCACAATTAAAAAAAAAAAAATGGAAGGAAGAAAAAAAAATTTTTTTTTATCTTACATATATTTTACCACAATATTTTTTAAAAGTTATTTGGTACACTGAAAACAGAACTACATTAACACTGTTTGCTTTCAGTTTTAGTGTGCAATACTCAAGACTACTTTGTTTTATTTTTATGTTTGTTTTTAGAAACAGCCCAGGAATGATAAGAACCTCTCATGCTATAAGACATTGAACCATCTTTCCACATAGCATCAATGGTGTGCTGGAGCTAGCTTGCACTGGCTGTCCTCATAAATTCATGTGCATCTTCTCCTAAATTCACATTCAGTGACATCACACTGTTAGCTTAAAATAAGTCATGGTGGGAGTATTTACACCATGGAAATGATCCACTACTACGAAGCTTCCCCCTTCGCCCTTGAAAGCAGATTACTAAGTATATCCAGTATATCACTGGATAGAGAATCAAAAAGAAATGGCCCTCACATTGAAGCTCCAAGGGTCTTGGTCTTCCCTACCCAAGAGTTCCTAGGAGTTACCTTACTTTCTGAGAGATAAATAAGGCAGTCAAGGATGAGATTTGCCAACTTCAGGACATCTATCCTCTGAGAATCCAGATGTCCATCTTCTCCTCCCCCTTACTGATCCCCCCACCCACCCAAGAAAAACCTAATTGCCATAAGTTTGACTGTTAGAGTTTGTCTATTAGAGTTTGTCTATTAGAGTAGAAACGTGTTCTATTGCTTTCAGAAATAGATCACCAAGCCTTTCCTCCAATGTGCTCCTTTGTAGACTTGAACCATCAACTTCTCAGTGCTTAACTATTTGCACACCCAGATGGAACCTTCCCTCTTGGTACAAATTCCTTTTCCCTGGCTATACTACTCAGTAGCATATCTTCTGGCATCATCACCCTTGCCACAGGAGACAATCTTCCCATAGCAAGGAAGAGCTAGGTAAGCCCCACGAGGGCTGCCTGCATACTTGTCCTCATTATTTCAAGAAAATAAGAAGTTATAAGTTACCAAAATTTCATGGGCGAGGCAGCCACAGTTTTCATCTCCAGGCATAACATAATTTAGTGATTCTTCAGCAAACTCACTGGCAGTCTTGACTACTATGTTGGCTTTTAGATAGTTTGTCATTGAGGTCGAAACTCCATATGGGGTCTGCACCTACAGTGGGAAATAAAGACCATAACAGAGCAGCAATCCATCAATGAGAAAAGACCTGAGAAATCAACATCCAATTTGCCATCCCTGATTTTCCAGCTCTTCTCTTCCTGTAAAAAGTTTCAGGATCCTGCCAAACAATAGATAGGTATATAAGGTGACCGTTTATGCCAGGTAGGTACACTCCTTAGAACAGTCACTCATGGGAGATCAGAAGGGGAGTATTTGCACAGGGAGATAGCTCAGAAGGGCATGGAGAAAAGGTAACCTCAAGGAGGAAAAGGGAAGACAACTGTTACACTATGGGGATTGCGATCAATGCCATAAAAAAAGAAAATGTTGTGGGCTGTTGTGTGGAAAATGAATTTGCTCTGTAAACTTTCACCCAAATAACAATTTAAAAAAATAAAAAGTTTTAATTCTAAATGATTACAAAGCAATGAAGGTGCAGAGCTGGTATAAATCTTGGAATCAGAAAGTTTGATTTCTGATTCTGACTTTGCCATAACTCGAGATGAAGACATAAAGACACAACATCAGCTGGCCCAATTGCCCTCCTCAGCAAGCACACAGGGCAACTGTGAAGGTATGAGCTATCCCTCATAATGTGGTAGCATAGTGCCTAAGGCACTTGACTGCTAACCAGAAGGCTGGCAGTTCAAACCCATCAGCCACTCCTCAGAAGGAAGGTTGAGCAATCTATTCTGTAGTGATATTGCCTCTGAAACCCCAAGAAACGGTCACTATGAGTCAGGTCTGACTCAACAGCACATAAAAACAACAACAGATTTAGAAATTAAAAATACAGGACACCTAGTTAAATTTTAATTTCAGATAAACAACAAATAATTTTTAAATATATGTATGGCCTAAGTATTGTATGGGACATATTTATACTAAAAAAGTTGCTCATTATTTATCTGAAATTCAAAATTGACTGGCTGTTCTTATTTTATTTGTCAATCTTACTTCAGAAGTTTATTTCTAACCCATATAACCACAGTTAGAGCAATTTAAAGTACTTTGGATTCCCACTTTCACACTTCAGTTAGGAGCCAAGACTGGCACATACCTCATAATCTTTCCTGTTGTGGCAAGAAAAATAAGCAAGCCTGTGGTCTAACCAAAACTGTGGCCTGGAATGAAATTTCATAACGGGGTCTTATTATTTTATTCCCAGACACATAGCACTTGGCATCTTTAGAAAGAAGAAAGATCCATGCTAGTTTGCTTGGTTTTATTTTTCTTCACATCACAATTGAAATTTTCCAGATAAGGGAAAAATAATTATTGTTTTTATTCCTATAGTGTGCTTTGATTGACAAAATATCTTTATGTGCAAAAGAAGGACTCATAAATATTGGTTAAACTTGTATGTTTACTTATTAATTCATCAGTTATTGTTGAGTTGATTCTGACTCATGACAACCTCACATGTGTCAGAGTAGACTTGTGCCCTTTCAAGTTGTCAATGGCTGATATTTTGAAAGTAAATCACCAGGACTTTCTTCCACAACACCTCTGGACAGACTCAAACCTCCAACCTTGAGAAGTAATCAGGCATCATAAACTCTTAATGGATGAAGAAACTAATGCTCATAGTACTTAAGCAGGTTATTTAGGATCAATCAGATGATAAATGTCAGAATTGGAATTTGAAAATCAAACCCAAATCTTCAGTATATACTTCCTCATCCATTTGAAAATATTTATTGAACACCAATTATGTGTGTGTTTAGAGAGCTCAAGTATTTTTTGAAAGCTCACAGAGTCTTATCACTTTCTCAGACTTGTTAGAAGAACAACTCTAAAACTTCTGCATCAGGGAGGGGGTAAGCTTCCCATACTTCCGTCTCCTCTCAACCCTGCAGCCTCATGGAGCCCACCTACTTTGGCATCTATGGCATCTCTAGCTCATAATTATCCAGATCAAGACAATGCTAAGACAATTATATGGTGAGAAAGCAGACAGCTCTGGGAATTATTTAGTGTTGTTCACCAAATATTTCTGGCTTCCCTCTTCTGTACACATGACAGAATTGCACTTTGTAGGCCCCTGTGGTAGAACTATGTGACCAGAACTGGCAAGTTATCAGCAGAAGGAATAAGTATCATTTCTGGGCCAGAGCACTTAATTGTCAAAGTTAAGATCCTCTAGAACTCCTATTCTTTCTCTGGTATGATAACTCACAATATTCAAGATTTTGAATTGTAGTCCCTGCATCACTACAATGAGTTTATCCCCTCTGACAACTCACAATGTAAAGGTAGTGTGACAGTTGAGGTAGTGTGTTAACTTGGCTGGGCTATGATTCTCTGGTTTGACAGTTATGATGTAGTGTTAGCAGCCAATTAGTTGAAAGGGAGTTTCCACACCTCAAGGGTGTGGCCTGCATTGGATATATATAAACATTGTGGAAAAATTCTCTAGTTTTTTGCTTGCTCTGGATCCTGCATCCATCTTCCATCATCTGATTTCTGGTTCTTGGACTTGAGCCATCAGCCTGCCATCTTACCTGATAATCTTGGATTCATCAGCCCCTGCAGGTACGTGAGTCAATAGAAGCCTCCAGCCTGACATCTGATGAATGGGCTTAGGACGTGCCAATCTCTACAACACTGTGAACCATTTCCTTGAGACAAATATCTCTTTCTCTCTCTCTCTCTCTCTCTCTCTCTCTCTCTCTATCTATCTATCTCTCTATGTATATATATAAATACATATATAAGCTTCACTGATTTTACTTCTCTATAGAACCTAGCCTAAGACATTTGGTACCAAGATTGGTTATAGAGAAACAAAAATTGCATAGCTGAGTTTTCTAAATTGATTCTCAAGTCTTGCTAGTCTTTTTTTTATTGTGATTTGGGTGAAGATTTACAGAGCAAATTCACTTTCCATACAGCAGTTCACATACACTTTGTCTCATGACATTAACCACAGTTTACCACAATGCAACAGATTCCCTCCTACTTCCTCCCCATAGTTACCCCTTCCCAGTGTCCATCCCTCCATACACTCCTGCCCCCTGAGCTGTCTCCCTGTGCATAAGCAGCCCTTCTTTCTCCCATGATTGTTCTCTCCAAGGAGTGTATCTACCTGAGGTAAATGTTCAACTCATGCCTGTCTTTTGTTTGGCTGGAAACCACGGGTATGGGTTCAATTCCAGACTGAAGGGCAGCTAGAAGCCATAGTCTCAGTGGTTCCATCAGGCTCTAGCAGACCAGCAAACCTGGTCTCCCCACCACCTTATTTTTTTTTCTCCAAATGATTTTGAGTTTTGTTCCACATTGTTCTCCCTCTCTATCAAGGATCTCTTACATAGATCCCTTTCCAAGTGGATGACAGTGGTAGCCGGGCACCATATAGTTCTTCTGGTCTCATAGTCATATAGGCTGCAGATTGGATGGTGTACCAGTCGCTAGGACTAATTGTTTCCATGAATTTTGGTTTTCTTCATTCTTCTTTGCTATGGATGAGGAGAGACCCATCATTGCATCTAGATGGCAGCTTGCTAGCTTTTAAGATCCCCATTGTTACTTGCCAAAGTAGGAGGTGGAACAATATTTTGTATAGTATGTTATGCCAATTGAGCTTTATGTCCCCTGCAAGTCTTGCCAGTCTCAAAGGCACTGATGACTCTGCGTCCAGTAGTAAAGAAGACACTGGTAATCCATGGTGTGAAGTGGCAATAGAAATAAGCAAAATATCACCACCAATAGATCAAATACCTGTAAGAAACAAGTCTCTGGGTCATTACATATTAGATACTTTTGTATAATTTTGTCAGAATGGGAAGCATAAGGAAGCTGGTTGGTTCGTCCTATTTTCACTAGACAAAGTAGTGAAAGGAAGATGATCTCAGTGCTCAGAGTCACAGCTCAAGTGTTCAATAAAAGATATGAAAGTTGCTACTTGTGCCGTGAATAAAGGCCTTGTTTCTAGTGGTAACAAAGCTGATATTGCTGAAAAACAAACCTAGAGTCTTATAAGAGTGGCTGAATTACAAAGAAGAATGAAGAAAACCAAAGACACATGGAAACAATTAGTCCAAGGGACTGGTACACCATGCGATCCTCAGCCTATATGACTACAAGACCAGAAGAATTAGGTGGTGCCCACCTACCACTGTCAACCACTCAGAAGGAATCTCTGTAGGAGATCCTGGATAAGTGGGAGAACAATATGGAACAAAACTCAAAATCATAAAAAAAAAAAAAAATAACAACAGACCAGATTTGTTGGTCTGATAGAGCCTGGTGAAACCCTAAGACTGTGGCCCCTAGCTGTCTTTATTTTTGTTGTTTTTAAGAGCTTGTTTCACACTCAACATTATGTTTACATTTAATTTCATTCCCCATTTACCATGTCCAATCCTAACCCAGTCTCCTCTCCTCCCTACTCTGTAACCCTCCCCCTGTGCGCATCATATTTATGCACTCCTGTTTGTCCTGCATTTCCTCAATTTGAATGTTGGTCCTCTGGTGCCCTGTGGTCTATTGCTCTAAGGGATATATTACCATAGAGTATGTGGGTGCAGCATCCTGGGTTGAGTGGTCTGTGTGTAACTAGCCGTCTTTCAGGTCTGGAATTGAACCCACTCTTGTCATTTCCAGCCAAACAAAAGACAGGCATTTGAGCTGAACATTTACATTAGGTAGATATACTCCTTGGAGAGATCAATCATGGGAGAACAGAAGGGCTGTGTATGCACAGGGAGACAGCTCAGGGGGCAGAAGTTCATGGGAGGGAAGGACATGGGGAAGAGGTGGCTATGGGGAGGAAGCGGGAGGAGAGCTGTTGCGCGGTGGGAGATTGCAGTCAGTCATGAGACAAAGTGTATGGGAACTGCTGCATGGAAGATGAATTTGCTCTGTAAACTTTCACCCAAATCACAATAAATTTGATAAACAAAAAAGAGTGGCTGGATTACAACACCAACTGAATTCCCATTGAATTGAATATTGTCTGAAGTGAAAGTGAGGGCATTGAGTGGGAAGATCCTGAAACTTGGGATAGTGACATATGGGCAGACAATCAGGAAAATAGGGATGTTAGCCCTATAAATTCTGTTGAATCACTCTTTCCATGAGCACCAACCTTCCCATCTGAAGAGATTACTCCATCTTTATCTGATAAGCCATTATCAGTAAAACCATTATCTCTTCTGCTCCCATTTGAAGAAATTAACCCAGTTGTGGCTGCTGAGATGGTGTCAGGGACATTGTCTAGGGCTTCTCCTGGCAATTGTCTTATAAGACACCATGAAATATTCCTAGGACACACCCCTATTATCCACCTCTGCTTCTAGACCTATAACTACATTTAAATACCAACAAGCCCCAAAAGGTGAAGTACAAAATGTGACACTACACTCCAAAAGAACTGCTTGATTTTTTAATATGTACAAACAGAGACCTCAAGATGATATGTGGAAATGGCTATTAAGGGTGTAGTATATGGTGCAAGGTACATAAGGTTAGATCAGTTTAAATTTATTGATATGAGTCCAATAAGCAGATTCTTCATTCAACATTTCAGCTCAAAAGCTCAAAAAAGGATCTAATAGTTTCTCTGGTTGGTTCCCTGAAGCATGGATTACATGTTGATGGACTACACCAAATCAAGTTGAAGTGCCAAACCTGCCTTGCTATACTGTAGAAGAAGGTATCCAAAAGCTTAGAGAAATTGGCATTCAGAGTGGAGTTATCAGGTTAGATGCATAGACATGTACATGGAGTGCCCAGAGGAGACAATTTTTACCATAACAATGAGGAACAAATTTGTGAAGTGAGTCCTCAGTATCCTTGAAGACTGATGTGATTGCTTTTTTTACATAACTCAGATTTGACAGTGGGAATGCCCCTAATTAAATTAAGACTCCTAACAACAATGTGGCTGATTGAACCCTGTGGTGATAGGGGCCAAGTGGCAGCACTTAACAGACAAAGACAAGGTGGGTGTTGTTATCATAATGGCCAGCAGAGTCAAAGCGGTAATCAGAATAGTCTCACTCATATGGATTTATAGCATTGGCTACTTATGCATGGTGTCCCTAAGAGTGAAATAGGTAAGAAATCAACTAATTATTTTCTTGATCTGTACAACCAGAGGAATTCTAGCTCAAGTGAATGACCGTCTAATTTGAATCACCAGAATGGAAAGTCACAGCCCTTCAATCAATTCTCAGACTTAACCAGTTTACAGACCGACAGACCTTTGAATGAAGGGGAGGCTGGGTCCCCTTGAGGAAAGACCTCACTACACTGCCAAATATTTGTACTGTTAATTTTCACAGCCTTCCCCAAAGGAATCTACTGCCTTTTATGAGAGTAAGTGTTCACTAAGTAAAAGTAAATAATCAGATTTTCAAAGATTGCTGGACACTGCCTCTGAATTGACACTAATTCCAGAAGATCTAAAACTTCATTGTGGTCCACCAGTCAGAGTAGGGAAATATGGATGTCAGATTATTACTGGAGTCTTAGCTCAGGTCCATTTCACAGTGGTTCCAGTGGGTGCCCAAACCCATCGTATAGTGATTTCTGCAGTTCCATAACGCATGACTGGAGTAGATATACTCAGCAACTGACAGAACCTCATCCACATTGGATCCCTGACATGTGGAATGAGGGCTATAATGGTAAGAAAAGCCAAGTGGATGCCATTATATTGCCCTTACCTAGGAAAACAGTAAACCAAAAGGAATTTCTCATTCTCAGAGGGATTGCAGAGCACCACCATCAAAGACTTTAAGGATGCAGGGCCAGTGACTCCCACCACATTGCTATTGAACTCACCTATTTGGCTTATGCACAAAATGGGTGGATCTTAGAGAATGACAGTGGAATATTGTAAACTTAACCAGGTAATGACTCCAATTGTGGTTGCTATTTCAGGTGTGGTTTCATTGTTTGAGCAAATTAATAAATCTCCTGGTACCTGGTATGCTGCTATTGATCTAGTCGATGCCTTTTCCTCAATTATGATTTCAAAAGATCACCACAAATAGTTTCCCTTCAGCTGGCAAGGCCAGCAATATGTCTTCACTGTCCTACCTCAGGTGTATAACAACTCTCCAGCTCCTTATAATAATTTAGTTCACAGGGCCCTTAATCATAGTTCTCTTCTACAAGACATCACACTGGTCTATTATATTGATGATATTATGCTGATTGGAATAGTTGCTGTTGTTGTTAAGTGCCATCAAGTTGGACCCGACTCATATCAACCCCTCCTTGGGTTTCTGAGATTGGACTTAGTAAGGAAAAATTTTCAATGACTCTATACTTATTGGTAAGACATTTGTGTCTTAGAGGGTGGGAAATTAACCTAACAAAAATTCAGACACCTTCAACCTCAGTGAAATTTCTAGGGGTCCAGTGGTGTGGAGGACATTGAGTTATTCTTCTGAAGTGAAGGATAAAGTATTGCATCTGGCCCTTCCCATGCTAAAAAAGAGATACAACAGCCAGTGGGCCTCTTTAGATTTTGGAGGCAACATATGCTCATTTGGGTATGATACTCCAGCCTATTTATCAAGTGACTCAAAAAGTTGTTAGTTTTGAATGCAACCCAGACTTAAATGGAAGTGATATATACAAGATTAGTCTGAAGCAGGACCTAAATGCACAAGTAAGTTACATAAAGAAGTGGCCCAAATACCTATTGTCTGCATTCCAGTCACATTACCTTCCCTCTCCCAGTCCACACCTATGGTCTTATAATCAGTTGACTGAGGAAGAGAAAACAGTGCTTGGTTTACAGATGGTCCTGCATGGTATGCAGGCACCACTCAAAAGTGAACAGCAGCAACAGTGCAGTCCCTTTCTGGGACCTCCCTGAAGGACAATGGTGAAGGTAAACACTTCCAGTGGGAAGAATTTCTAACAGTGTATTTGGTTGTTCACTTTGCTTGGAAGGAAAAATGGCCAGAGATGTGATTATTTGCTCATTCATGGGCTGTGGCTAATGGTTTGGCTGTATGATCAGGGACTCTGAAGGAACATGATTGGAAATTGGTGACAAGAAGGCATAGGGAAGAAACATGTGGATAGGCCTCTCTGCATGGGCCAGAGAAGTGAAGATATTTGTGTCTCCTATGAATGCTCACCAAAAGGTGACCTTGGCAGAGGAAGATTTTACAATTAAGTGGGTAGAATCACACATTCTGTGGAAACTAGTCATCCTCTTCCCTCAGACACCCCTGTCATTGCCCAACTGGCTCACAAACAAAGTGGTCATGGTGTCAGGGATGGAGGTTATGCATGGGCTCAGCAACATGGACTCCCACTCACCAAGGCCAACTTAGCGACAACCACTGTTGGGTGCCCAAATCTGTCAGCAGCAGAAACCAACACTGACCCCCCTATATGGACTATTCCTTGGGACAATCAGGCAACAAGCTGGTGGCAGGTTGATTACATCAGACCACTCCCATCATGGAAAAGGCTCAGTTCTATTCTTACTGCAGTAGACACTTACTCTGGATATGGATTTGCCTTTCCTGCATGCAATGCTTCTGCCAAAACTACCATCTGTGGACTTACAGAACACCTTATTCACCATCATGGTATCTCACACAGCATTGCCTATGATTAAAGGCTCACTTCACAGCAAATGAAGTGCAGCAATAGACCCATGCTCACGGAATTCACTGGTTCACCATGTTCCCCATCATCCTGAAGCAGCTGACTTGATAAAACGATGGAATGGCCTTCTAAAGACATAATTATGGCACCAGATAATTGGTAATAACTACATTTGTGTCAGTATTCTCTAGGGGGCTATATATGCTCTAAATCAGCATCCAATACATGGTGCTGTTTCTCCAAAAGCCAAGATTCATGGGTCCAGCAAGAAAGGGGTATAAATGATAGTAGCACCACTCACTATTACCCCTAGTGACTCACTCACAAAATTTTTGCTTCCTGTTCTTGCAACCCAATGCTTTTACGCCTTAGTTCCAAAGGGAGGAATATTCCCTTTTGAGACACAATACTGATCCCATTGAATTGGAATTTATGAATGTCACCCACCACTTTGGGATCCTCATGCCTCTGGATCAACAGGCAAAGATGAGTTACTGTATTAGCTAGTGTGATTGATCCTGATTACCAAGGGGAAATTGGATTGATATTACATAATAGAGTTAAAGAAGAGTATATCTGGAATACAGGAGATTCATTGGGATGTCTCTTAGTACTACCATGTTCAGTGATTAAAGTAAACGGAAACGGTAGCAGTCCAGTTCCAACATGATTACTAATGGCCTCAACCCCTCAGGAATGAAGGTTTGGGTCACCCCACTGGGAGAAGAACCATGACCAGCTGAGGTGCTTACTGAGGGCAAAGGAATACAGAATGTATGCTGGAAGAAGGTAGTTCTAAATATGAACTACAACCATATGACTAATTGTAGAAAAGACTAGTCAAATAGTTATGCTTTCTTCACTTATAAAATATAAAGATATAAGATAAATAGGGTTAGTGTGTTTTTGTTTGTATACATGTTAATTGTATCATGTTAAGTGCAACTATGACTTTATAATTGTCTTTATTTAATATTATGTATGGTTTAAGGAGGAACTCTGGTGATGTATTGTCTAAGGCATTTGACTGCTAACTAGAACACTGGTGGTTCAAACCCACAAGCCACTGCTCAGAAGGAAGACCAGGCAATCTACTGTAGAGATACCACCTCATAAATCCAAGAAGGGGTTACTATGAGTCAAATCAACTCAACACCAGTGAGTTTAATTTTTGGTATGGTTGAAGGATATGTGTATAGGTGGCAAGTTGACAAGAGGTGGACTGGGTATCAACTTAGCTGGGCCATGATTCTGTGGTTTGGCAGTTATGATGTAGTACAAGCAGCCAATCAGTTGAAGGGTAGTTTCCTTGGGGGTGTGGACTGCATCAAATATGTATAAACATCCAGGCAAAGCTCTCTAGATTTTGCTCACTCTGGATCCTGTATTCAACTCTCATCATCTCACTTCTGGTTCTTGGGACTTGAGCCAGTAGCCTGCCATTTTACTTGCTGATCTTAGATTCAGCGGCCTCCCAGCCCATGAGCCAGTAGCCTGCTGTCTGATCTGCTGATCTTTGTTCATCAGCCTCTGGAGCTACATGAGTCAGGTGAATCCTCCTGCCTGACATCTGACCCATCCCATGGACTTATGACTTGTCAGCCTCAACAACAGTGTAAGCCATTTCCTTGAGATATGCATATGTCTTTGTTCTCTAGTGCTACTATAAAAGAAATATCAAACAGAAATTTATTCTTTTATAGTCTAGGAGGGTAGAAGTGCAAATTCAGAGTGCCAGCTCTAGGCACTGAGTGAAGGCCCCTTGACCTGGGGCTTCAGCTCTGACTCTCGTTCCTTGTGCACTGGAGCTGGAGGCTTCTTCTAACTCATGCAGCTACTGGCTGCTGAGGCTGATGAACCCAAAATTAGCAAGTAAGATAGCACAATCCCAAGATAAGCAGGTAATATGGCAGGTCACTGGTTCAAGTCCAGGAACTATAGATAGAGACTCAGCCAAATGCAAGATCCAAATCAGCCAAAAAGCTAGAGACCTTTCCCAAAGTTTCTCCATGTATACTGGAAGCAGGCCACACCCCCAAAGGCAACTGAGTAACTGCTCACAGCAGATTTCACCATGGAGTTGATCATACTACACCCTATATCATCATGGGGAATAAATACATCCAACTGCCAGGCCACTCAAAATCACAGCCCAGCCAAGGTGACACACAACCTTGACTACCATATATATATTTACATGTATTAGCTTCTGTTCTGGTTACCTTGTGCTGCTCTGACAGGAATATACCACAAATGGGATGGCCTTAACAAACAGGAGTTTATTCTCTCATAGTTCAGGAGGCTAGAAGTATGAGTTCCAAGTGCCAGGCTCTAGGGATTAGGGGAAAGCCCCTTGACTTTGAGCTTCAGCTCTGCCTCTTGCTCCTGGCCCAGTGAAGATAGAGGCATCTCTTCACTCAGGCAGCTACTGGCTGTTGAGGCTAACAAGCCCAAGGTTGACAAATAAAATGGCACAGTCTCAATGTTATCAAACTACACGGCAGTCCATTAACTCAAGCCCATTTTAAGTCCCAAGGTCGGCAGAGCATTGCAGGCTGCTCAACAATGACATGGCTGCATGCAGGGTTCAAGCGTGCCATAAGCTAGAGACTATCCTCGAGGCTTCTCCTCATATACAGGAAACAGACCACATCCCAAAGGTAGCTACTCAGCTGCTTGCGGTAGATCCCACCATGGAGTTGATTGCCAGTCTCATCATGGGGAATAACTCCCACCAGCTGCCCAGCCACTCAACCAGGCCCAGCCACGTTGGCACACAAACATAACCACCACAGCTTCCCTGAGTTTGCTTTTCTAGAGAACTCAGCCTAAGATAGGTAGCATGAATGTTTTTAAGCTACTGAGCTGTTTGGGGTTGTTTGTCACTGCAGCAAGTTAGCCTATACAGACTAACATGGTTGCAAAAGGAAACCATCTTCAGCTGGGATTTGGAGGATGGATAGTATAAGATTAGAGGAGGGAAAAATCTCTCATGGGTGAAACTTTGATCCAGCAGGCAGAAAAAGGAATTGTGGCACAGTGATGTGTCTGTAACATCACTCACTATGGTCAGGAAGACCATGTTATTTGCAAAATTAATGCCATTAATTCATATCTCCCTATTTAATGGGGAGCCCTGGTAGTGTAGTGCCTAAGGCACTTGACTGCTAACCAGAAGGCTGGCAGTTCAAACCCACCAGCCACTCCTTGGAAGGAAGGTTGGGCAATCTACTTCCGTAGTGCTACTGCCTCAGAAACCCAAGGAGGGGTTGCTATGAGTCAGGTCTGACTCCACAGCACATAACAACAACAACTATTTAATAAGCTTTATCTTTTATCTAGCTAATATAAAGAATAGCTGCCTAAGATATTCTCACCTAGACGTGTGCATGTGTGTGTGTGTGTGTGGTAAATATATGCATAACATATTTTTTGCCTTTCAACATGTACAATTCAGTGACATTAGTTATGTCACTTTATGCCCTTAGTTATGAAAATCAATATGTACAGTATTAAATGTTAAAATATAACTTTGAGTGTACTTTTTTTCATTTCTAATATCATGTCATAAAACTTCCTTCCAAATAGCAAAGCAAAAGAACTGTTTCTAAATTGCATATTCTAGGTTACGTATATTAGCTTCACTGGTTTTGCTTTTCTAGAGAACTCAGCCTAAGATAGGTAGCATGAATGAGAAGTAAGACCTTATTGTTTTAAGCTACTGAGCTGTTTGGGGTTGTTTGCAACTGCAGCAAGTTAGCCTATACAGACTAACACTGTTGCAAGAGGAAACCATCACTTAACTCTAACTGCTGATGAACTAAGTACATGTAAACCGTTGGAACTCACAGACATCATATTGCTCTGCCCACAAATGGTAGTGAAAGGCAGCTCTGCTTACAGACTAGGACAAGGTGATGTCCATGACAGTTCTCTATTGCAGGGGAAAGGGGAAACAGAGCCTGTCTTCCCTACTACTCAAGTACCAGAATGTGGAGGTTCACAACCCCCAAGGGACACACACACACACACACACACACACACACACTTAATTAAGAGTCCCTCCCCTCTTTCCAACAGGGACTAAGTGCCTAGTTTTTTGTCATGCTCCACATGTCCTCCCACATAAGCCTATGTCCTATACCAAGTTCAGAGAGCAAAGGATGGTGAACTAAGACACAATTTCTGTTCTGATACAGCATCAGGGAGTAAGAGGAGTCACCAGCATCTCTGAGAAATCACTCACCCAGCCCATTTCCCTACCCAGCACCCAGACCATATGATTGTGAAATGGATACAACCAGAAACACAGTAGCCGTAGCTGCTACCATGGTAGTCACAGGAACTGATATAGCTTTATGCAGACTATTCCCCCACCCCTCACCAGTCCTACAAGAGTCAGGGTCCTCAGCTCTACAGGCCTCCATTCCCAAGAGCTCAGAAATATTGACCTCACCTGTATAATGATTCCTTTCTCTTTATATTCCACTTGGAGTGCCTTGGAAAACATGCGTACAAAAGCCTGGAGCAATGAAGAAAAAGATACCTAAGAACCAAAAGCTTGCTTTCTCCTGGTAAAGCCAACTTACTCAGATTTCAAATGGTACCACAAAAGCCTACTTGCTCCACCTAAAAATGCAGTAGTTTATCTTAACTGGAGTTAGTATTTCATTTTTACCAAGATGCTTACCCTGCCTTTGTCTGGGAAGGGTTCCCTCACATCAGTGAGAACATACATTTTGCAATAAATGGATACCTAGAGCCACTGCAAGGAGCCCTGGTGACACAACAGTTAAGAGCTGGGCTGGTAACTGGAAGGTTGGTGGTACCAATCCACCCAGCCTTTTAGCTGGAGAAAGACCCAGCAATATGCTCTCATAAAGATTATAGCCTAGAAAACCCAGTAGGGCGGTCTACAATGGGTCACTTCTGAGTTGAAAATCAACTCCAAAGCACGTAACAACAGCAACAGGGCCACTACATAAATCCTAGGTAGCACAAGCAGTTTGTGATTGACTGCTTACCAAAAGTTTGGTGGTTCAAATCCACTACCAAAAGAAAGGCCTAGCACTCTGTTTCCATAAATATTTCAGCCAAAAAATAAAAAAGAAAAATGAAGCAGTTCTACTCTGTAACACAAGGGGTTGCCATGAGTTATGAGTAGCAACGAGAACAGAGCCACTGTATACAAAATAACCTATCCAGCGAAAGCTCTCTCCTGCCTAGAACACATCTATCCTCTCCTCCCCATCCACTAGGGTTTATTTTGATAACTAAGCTGGAGACACTAGGCTAGGCCTTCAGGACTGAAGGATGATACAATTGTACTTGTTATCAGGAGAGCACTAAGGATTCCCAATCAAGGCGGTGCATACCGTCTGTAATTCCTCAGGGGGTGGGCTAGCCAAGCCGCACTGCTGCAAGGGCTTCTTCTTCCCAGATGGGGGATCTTGTCCTAATTTATCCAAAGACCCCTCTTGGCTGTTCTGCCCTATGCATGTAAGAATGTCTCCAGGCAAATCTTTTCATAAATTTGCCAGGTAATCCAAAAGAAAATGCCAATTAGGAAAAAATAGAGGAAGAAAGGACTTGGACTTCATGATGCCACTCACCTTGGAAGCTGAATACAGACTGTGTACAGGCCAAGGGAAGTGAGTAGCTCCAGAAGAAATGTTCAAGATGAGTCCTTTCTGCCTAAATGACAAATAAGCAAAATTTCAACTGGTTTGCTGCAGAAACTTGCTTTGTATAGAGAGAAAGCAAAGAGACTCACATGAACTTTCTGAAAATTCCCTTCTCTCTAGACTTGCAAGTATGTTAAGTGCTCTCTCTGCTTCCGAGAACTGTGAGTGGAACCACAGGCTAGATGACATCACTCTTGGCATTTCTTTGCACAGTAAGGGCTTGTTACTGGAAAGAGAGACCCCACTCCAACAAAGATCTCCCCACCAAGATACAGATAACAAACTCAGCTAGGAGATTCAGGAGGAATTCTCTCTCAGATATGACCAAGTGAGCTCGAAGGTCCCTTCTGACGCATAAGATAATCCACAACAGCAT
>NW_006921592.1:27703070-27704328 GCF_000298275.1 Orycteropus afer afer
TGACAACTTCAATCTTTTCTCCATTTATCATGATGCTGCTCATTGGTCCAGTTGTGAGGATTTTTGTTTTCTTTATATTGAGGTGTAATCCAGACTGGTTTTGTGTATATGCCCTTAATTGAGGAATTTTTACTTTATGCCTATATTGCTGACCATTTTTATCAAGAATGAGTGTTGGATTTTGTCAAATGTCTTTTCTGCATCAATTCATATGATCATGTGGTTCTTTTCCTTTGCTTTATTTATGTGGTGGATTACACTGATTGTTTTTCTAATGTTGAGCCATCCTTACATATATGGTATGAATCCACTTGGTCATGATTTTTTCTTTTTAATATATATGTTGTTGGATTCTATCAGCTATGATCTTGTTGAGAATTTTTGCATCTACGTTCATGAGGGACTGGTCTTTAATATTCTTTTTCAGTGGTGTGTTTGTCTGGTTTTGCTATGCTTGCTCCATAGAATGAGCTTGGGAGTATTCCATCTTTTTCCATGTTCTGGAATAATTTGAGTAGAACTGGTGCCAGCTCTTCTCTGAATGTTTGGCAGTATTCACCAGTGAAGCTATCTGGACCAAGATATTTTTTGTTCGGAGTTGATTTATGACTTGTTCGATTTCTTCTTTTTCGATGGGTCTGTTCAAAATTTCTACCTCAGATTGTGTTAGTTAGGGTAAGTAGTGTGTTGTAGTATACTTCTTTCTAGAAGTCCCCTTCTTTTAGGTTTTCAATTTTCTTGAAGTACAGTTCTTCACAGTATTCTGTTACTATCCTTTTTATTTTAGTATGTTCTGTTGTGACATTGCCTATTTCATTTCTTATTTGTATTATTTGCATCTTCTCCTTTTCCTTTGTTAAATTTTCTTTGTTAAATTTGCCAGTTCTTTAAAGTCTCTACTGTTGTTGTGGAGTTTTCTACTTCTCTTTTCAGTTTTGATGAAGTGTGATTTACGTATCCTGGGGCTCTTACATTGGGTGTGTAGATGTTCATTATGGTTATGTCCTTTAGTTGGACTGAACCATTAATCATTATAAAACGTCCTTCCTTCTCTCTTTTGTTGGTTTTGTCTTAAAGTCTATTTTATCATGAATTAATATTTCTACTCCTGCTCTTTTTTTGGTTGCCATTTTCTTGAAATACGTTTTTCCATCCTTTGATTTTTAGCTAATTTTTGTCTTTGTGTCTAGGGTGTGTTGACAGCATATTGTTGGGTTATGTTTTCTTATTCATTCTTCTATTCTTTTTCTCTTGACTG
>NW_006921592.1:27705018-27711994 GCF_000298275.1 Orycteropus afer afer
TGGTTTCTGCCAAGAAATCAGAACTAACCAGCCATACTCTCTACACCTGCCATACTACCCACTTGGTGAGGGCTACCTTCTGCTCCAGAAGCTCTGGTAGCGTAGTGCCTAAGGTGCTTGACTGCTAACCAGAAGCCTGGCAGTTCACACTCACCAGCCACTTCTCAGAAGGAAGGTTGGGCAATCTACTTCTGTAGTGATACTGCCTCGGAAACCCAGGGAGGGGTCGTTATGAGTAGGGTCTGACTCAAAGGCACATAACAACAACAACAACACCTGCTCCAGCACCACTGAATGGACAGCAGACAGCAGCCAAAACCCACCCAGCCTGCCCCCAGCTTTTCTGCATGACCACACTAAAGACAAATCCATCAACAGCTCCATGGGAGGAAGATGAGGCTATCTACTACCATAAAGATTTATAACCTTGGAATCCCAGTAGGGGTTGCTATGAGTTGGAATCAACTGCATGACAGTGAGTTTAAAGCCATAGACTGAATGAACCCATTCTCCTATGCCCCAGACCAGCTGACTACCAGGACTAGGAGACTGAGAGGCTCTACACTTTTACAAAGGAAGGTCTTACCTTGCTTCCATGTGTTTCAGAATCAGCTGTGTCATCTACAAAAGAAGACCAAAGTTATGCACTGATTAAGGAGCTAAGTGGGAAGGTGGGTAATAGAGGAAGCTGAGGAAAGAGTATAATCTTCTCAGATGGCCTTAACTCTCATGGGAGGTAATTCTGACAAAAAGTGGATCCTGGACTAGATAAACCACAAACTAACTGTTCAGAGGCCATTAGTTTATTCCTTATAAAGCTAGTTTTCCAGGAAAATAGGGGCAGAGAAAAAATTGTGGGTATGTCTATAAGTTCAACACTGAGATTCCCAAGATACTCTTTATTCTGGGAGGCAAAAGTCAGCTGGCCATTACAAATTTCATCCATGCCTTAGAATCAGGAAACTATCAGGAAAACTAACAAGCATCAATGAGCAGCTCATTACAAGGTACGAGATGAAGAAAGTCATCTCTTCTATTCAAAAGAAGTAGCCTAAGTAGCCTGCCTGCTAACTGAAAAATTAGATGTTCTAATCCACCCAGAGGCACTTGGGAAAAAAGGCCTGTTGATCCTCCAAATTTCCCACAGAGGGGTTCTGCTCTGATATCCATGGCATCACCATAAGTGAGAACTGATTCAATAGCAACTGTTTTTTTTAAGCAGCCTGCAGATGGTCTGTGAAATAGTTCAGAAGACAGACCATGTAGCCACTGCCTGCCTGTTGGAATAACAACATACCTCCTTACAGTAGTTAAGTTGTGTGTCAACTTGCCTTGACCTAGCTTTGAGTGGCTGGGCAGCTGGATGTAGTTATTCCCCTTGATGTGAGTGGTAATCAGCTCCGTGGTGGAATCTATTGGAGCAGCTGAGTAGCTGACTTTGGAATGTTGTCTGCTTCCAGTATATAAGAAGAAATACTTAAAAAGGCCTCTGCACTTTTTTTTTTTTTTGCATGCTTGGACCCTGCATGTAATTGAGTCTTCATTCAGCAGCCTGCCATGTTTCCTGCCGATCTTGGGACTGTTTCTGGACTTGAATTAGTGGCCTGCCATGTTGTTTGGGAATCTTGGGACTATGTCATTTTATTTGTCAACTTTTGGTTTGTCTGTCTCAGCAGTCAATAGCTCTCTGAGTGAAGAGACACCTCCAGCTTCAGTGGGCTGGGTGCAAGAGACAGAGCGAAGCCCAAGGTTGAGAGGCTTCCACCCAGCCCCCAGAGCTGGCACTTTGAACTCAGACTTTTAGCCTCCAAAACTGTAAGAGAATAAATCCCTGCTTGTTGAAGCCACCCATTTGTGGTAATTTTCTGCGAGAGCGGCACTAGAGAACTAACAGACATCCCAACCTACCACTCCCTGAAAAGGTCTTCCTTGCCAGTTCTGGAACCTCACTGTTCTATTAAAGTAACTTTGCATTTCACCATGAAAAGGAAGGCACATGTTTTAAGAACTAAGAGCCAAACTCATGGACTGAAATGTTCCATAAAGCACTGGAATTGGGCTCTGTCCTGGGAGCAAATTGGAAACCAGGGATCCAAAGGGAAAAAGAGAGGAGAGAGTGAAAGGAGGCTGAGGACTAGAAGGCAGAATTTGCCTGCTTCTCCATGTTGTCTTGGTAGTCTCTGTCCCTGCCACTGCTCCCCCATGTCATCAGCCAACCCCTTATTATATCTTAGAGAGCCTCCAAATAATGTTTTTACTGCTATGGGACAGTTATAACAGAAGGAGGCAGAGGAGATCCGTAGAACCCACTGTATTGTCTCCTGAAAGATTTTGACAGAGGCAAGAGAAGGGAGAGAGACTAGATTCCCTGACTCCCTCCAGATCATTTAAGGTATTAGTTAGAGCACTGTTGGACAACACCAGAATTTCCTCAAAGGTCTTCTAAATGAATTTACTAGTCTTATGGGGTGATTGATCTCCATTAGAGAGACAACAATGAACTGTGTATATCCCTGCCTTAAAGCTCCCAATATTTAGTCTCTTATCCCATCTTCCCTCTGCCTCCAATGCATGCTTCCATCTCTGCTCTTGATGGTGAACTCTACTAATCCCAGATGCTCCTTGGGGACATGCTTCCAATCAACATGGCTAATTGGATGATGACAGACTTAGAACTAAACCTTCCATTTATTTTCACTGTTATGTAGGGAGGTTACTGCTTAACAATACATAAAATAATTTTTTTTAGCAAATCAAAGCATTTCTCTGCTAATGAAGTCAGAGAGTTGTCAAATACATTTGAGAAACCCCTGTGATGAAACAGAGCAAGACTGAAAGATCAATGTGCAAAATAACATGAAAAATGTTAGTGGTAAGGCTGCAGACAGCAATTGGACGTATAAAACATAAAATTACATCAGCTGGGACTTTAAAAAGCCACTGATGGCTCAGCATAGAAAGAATGTATGTATCCAATCATAACTGAGCAGGAAACTGTAAAATACCAGCATGTTTGGAAGAGAAACAACTCGTGGTGAAAATAATTGTTGTCAGCCTAACTTATCCACTTAAAAATAATTTTTGTTTAGTCTGCCCAGCATCCATGCCCCTATTTATGTTGATAAAAACCCAAGTTTGGACTGGCTTCCCCCTCCACTATCAGTCTGTGTTGTTTAAATGTGTGAGACTGAGCCTCCTTCTGCTCCCCAGCCAGGGTCCCAGCTCCATGAGGTCAAGGATCATACCTTGCTCATCAAGGCTCATCCATCCAAAGCACCTTCTAGAGTGATCGCAAGAGCTGCCATGTCCAGTTGTGAAGTTTGTGCACTGAACAAGTTTCCCAGGTGTAGGAATGAGTGGGCACAAAAAGGCCAAGTTTCACTCACAAGGCATGTACTTTTGTAGAGGTGGAGGAAGGGGAAACATGTGTTCACTGAAAAGCATTATCTACTCAGCAAGTCATGCAGCATCAGGCTGTGTCCACATTTAGGAAACAAAAAACAGTTGTCATCAAGTTGATGCCAATTGATGGTGACTCCACGTGCATCAGAATAGAACTGTGCTCCATAGGGTATTCAGTGACTGAGTCTTTGAAAGTAGATCACCAGAGCTTTCTTCCTAGGGTCCTCTGGGGGGATTCAAACTGCCAACTTTTCAGTTAGCAGCCAAATGCATTAGCCATTTGCACCACCCAGAGGCTCTGTGCCCACATTTAAGCAACACTTTTTCTAAATTGCCCAGAGGGTGCACTTTTCTCTTATTCATGAATTGATATAGAATACTATAGCTTTGGAGACGCTTATGCAGTTAATCCTAATCAGAGGACTTGAGTTTAAAATGACACCTAAAACATCACATAGTCCAACCCTCTTTTAATAATACATGAAGAATCTGAAGTTCCAGGGGGTTAAATAATTCACCAATCCTATCCAACTGATTAGTATCCAAACTGGAATTAGAACTCAAGCTTCAGTTCGATAAATATTTATTATGCAACAAAAGTCCAGAAAATATAAGCCATATTCTTTGTCATTTTTCCAAACACTGTGAGCTTTCCTCTATATACAAAGATTAAAAGTAGCAGGAGGTATTCAATTAAAAAAAAAAATGCCTTGGGATTGTGGTAGTTAAGTTTATGTGTCAACTCGGCTGGGCTTGGTTGAGTGGCTGGCCAGCTGGATGTAGTATTCCCCATGATGAAACTGTTAATCAACTCCATGATGGAATCTACTGTGAGCAGCTGAGTAGCTGCTTTAGGGATGTGATCTGCTTCCTATGTATATGGAGAAGCCTTGGGAAAGTTGTCTAGCCTTTTGGCACACTTGAACCCTGCATGTAGCCAAGTTGTTGTTCAACAGCTTGCCATGCCATGCCAATCTTGGGACTTCATCTGGACTTGAATTAGTGGCCTGCCGTGTTGCTTGGTAACATTGGGACTGTGCCTTTCTACTTGTCAACCTTGGACTTGGCAGCCTCAGCAGCCAGCAGCTGTCTGAGTGAAGAAAAGCCTCTAGCTTCAGTGGGCCAGGAGCAGGAGGCAGAGCTGAAGCCCAACATTGAAGGGCTTTCATCCAGTGCCTAGAGCCTGGCACTTTGAACTCAGACTCAAAGCCTCCAAAATTGTAAGAGAATAAACTCCTGTTTGTTAAAGCCACCCATTTGTGGTTTATCTTCTGTTAGAGCAGCACTAGGTAACCAAAACAGGGATCTTGACCAAGTAGCAGAACTGTCAGGCCAAATATATTCTGACATGTGACTCAACTGAGTGCACAAATAGGATTTAGATACTGCAGAGAATGATTCCATCACTGTATTTTCTTAATGAAATCAGAGTAAGATATTTAAAGGACCACTAGATTATCTCTCACTCAAGTGTGGCTCAATTTCAAAGAATTTTGCTTCTATAGTATAAAGAGGTAGTTTCCTGAATTGCCAGATTCTGACAGCTACTACATTTTAATGCATCCAGCACACATACTGATTACATACCTTCACTACTGAGGTGATGTTACAATGGATGAGGCTCTGTAACAAATAATCACAACGATGAATTAATCCAATGTTGTTGTTGTTGTTATGTGCCATCAAGTTGGCCCCGACTCATAACAATCCCTCCTTGGGTTTCTGAGGCAGTGTCATTACGGAAGTAGATTGCCCAACCTTCCTTCCGAGGAGTGGCTGGTGGGTTTGAACTGCCAGCTGTCTGGTTAGCAGTCAAGTGCCTTAGGCACTACGCCACCACAGCTCCTCCAATAGTTTGAGAAATTCTCTTGAGGAGTAGTCAGTGCTAAAGAACTATGTAATGGACAAAAATGTAGGTCTGAGCAGTGTCATCACTAATCCAGCTTACAAATTAGGCTTCTAATTGATGTTTGGTGAGTACAGACCCAAATTAGGTAACATCTGACATCCATGCCATGATTCTGTAAGTATGTGATCTTCAACTGAGCTCACCAAGAGTCTTTGTGAAAACTCAGCTATGCATCTGAACTGAGTTTTTCAAAGCAAAATGTTCAATTTCCAATTGGAGGATGAGGGACTATCACATGTGTGATAGAAGACAATAGCATAGAGAATAGAAAGGCAAATGATCATGTAATGCAAGGTAAAGATTCTAGGGTATAGAGACCAGAAAAGGAAACTAATAGAATCACTCAACACAGAGAGAAGGTGAAAGAAGGACAGATACAGCAACATGCAGACACACACTCAAACAGGCATAATTAGAGGGAGATCAGCAAGAATGAAGCATCAGTGATACATTCATGGAGGGATAGAGACTTGGACCAGACGCAGGGAGTGTTGAAAGCAAGAGGACATGGGTTAAATATATGGTCAAGAGAGGAGTGTGGTAAGGATGTGACAGCAATATTCAATCAATCTGGCATTACGTGCCAGAGCATTCTACCCTCAGCTTAAATAGGATGATAGGAATAATTGCAGGTGACAATTCCCCCAAGAAATGGAGAACCATGATAGGCTGTTTGGAATTGACATAACGGTACAACCTCAAAGTCAGGGCCTGGTGAAAGGTTAACAAATAGTACTTTCAAGGACTGTTAAATGCATAAAATGCTATCATGACCAACAATGGCAGCCAAGGGTCTGAACCAAGGTTGGTGAATTTACAATACTCTAACCATAGTGTCTGTATCATGTACTTTCCTCACACTGAAAGTTGAACAAATATTATTTCCTGGCATGACAGAGAAAGCCAAAGAGTTCTGTGTGAATTTATCATGCAGAATTTGGCCACAAATGAATGGGATAGTGAACAGGTAAGTTCTGAAGTGTGAAGAAGGAAGATGTCTTTATCCTAAAGATGGCCATGAAAAGTGGAAGCATTGATTATGTATCAAGTACTAAGGTAAAAAGAAAGAGATACCTCAAAATTTGCACCATTAAATTTTCGTGAGATACACTTCAATTACCTCCTCTCAGGCCCTGGTGATTATCCAGCCATGGGACACAGTACCTTGGTAAGAAGAAACTACACACATAAGAACATAAGTCTACCTGGATTTCCTCCGGTGTGTTAAGGAAATAGCTCTGGAAATAGTATGGAAGCATTCCAACATTGTTGACTGACAAAGAGGGAAAAACAAAAATGTGTTAGATAACCAGCTGGCTAGTGTTTACTAAAGGCCTTAAAAACATTAATTTTACATCTCAGAATTCTTCTCTTTGGAAGTTTTTAAAGAAATATATTAAAAAGTGTTGTTGTTGTTGTTATCCATCGAGTCAGCCCCAACTCATAGCAACTCCTCCTTGAGTTTCCGAGGCAGTATCACTACGGAAGTAGATTGCCCAACCTTCCTTCCAAGGAGTGGCAGCGGGTTTGAACTGCCAGCCTTCTGGTTAGCAGTCAAGTGCCTTAGCCACTATGCCACTAGAGCTCCTTAAAAAGTGATGCACAAGATTATTTATTGCAAGATGATTTGAAAACAGTGAGGAAGTGAGAGGGAAAAAAATCATT
>NW_006921592.1:27712501-27718747 GCF_000298275.1 Orycteropus afer afer
CAGAGCTGGACCCCAAGGTTGAAGGGCTTTCACCCAGCCCCTAGAGCCTGGCACTTTGAACTTGGACTTAAAGCCTCCAAATTGTAAGAATAAACTCCTATTTGTTAAGGCCGTCCCATTTGTGGTATATTTCCTGTCAGAGCAGCACTAGGTAACCAGAACATGATGTAAATTTAAGGAAAAAGTTACAAAACAATATGTACCTATACTGCCATTTTTTGAAAGCATGAGTATATTATGCCTAGAAGACTATGTAACAAAATGCTACCTCAGACAATTGAAATTTTAAGAAATTTATATTTCTTTTATGTGCTCATCTATTATTTCCTATCTTTCTGCAATGACATGCTTTACATTTTTAAGTGAAGAATGTAAACTATCTTTTAAAATTCAGCAGAAAGGTTAGAAATCATATCTTACTTCCTTCTATATATAATACACTATACTGTGCTTTTGGTTATAAAATATCTAGTTTATAAGTCATCATAGAGAAGATGTGATGTATATTAATTTCTAAATAAGAATCCATATTCAAATTACCACACTTACTGTTTCATAGATAAACCACAGCAATGTTTTCATACTAAACTAATTCCTTTAGGCCAATGGGCTCCCTCTTCTTAACAAATGTTAATACCAGTTCAGTGAAAAAAAATCATTTTCATACTAGAAAATATGTTGAGAAGGGTCAAAATATGTAAGTTGGGCACAATCTGAAGCCATACATAATTTTTTAAATCCAGAAATGCCTTTTGAAAATTTGAGCTGTACTATTCAGCTTAATACCACAGTTTAAAATACAATCATGGGTTAAGTGTAAGCTACCATGAAATAATCAAGTGTCATTAAGATACACATTTCACTGATGTATTACAAGTTTGCACTTAACAATTTACTTACCTAAAATTCCAATTTCCAAGCCTTTAAGGTTTTCTTCAATATACTCATAGATGTCATCTTTGGTAAAATCTGCTTGTATAATCTTCACGCTACGCCCTGTAGTCTGCTCTGCATTCAAGACAGCAGTTATTTTTTAATGTCCAGAGGCCCAATTCCCTTCTTGCCTGTGGAAGTCCTCTGATGCTGTTGCAATACCTGAGCAGACGCCTAAGAGGACCAACTTGTGATCCCAATTAGAAATAAGAACTAAGCCTGTGTAAATGATGGGTGGTGCCAAGAAATTTGTGAATAATGCTTTCTAAGTGTTTCAAAGAGTAACCATAGTGACAAGTCTATGCTTTCAAAGACGTTCGTGCAAAGTGGGAATCTGCAGAACAGCAGGATCAGCAGCTCTGGGAAACTCATTTGAAACGCATATGCTCAGGCCCTGCCTCTAACCTACTGAATCCAAAACCCAAAGGTGTGCATCTGTGATCAGTTGTAACACACCTTCCAGGTGATGTCTGTACATGGTCAAGTTTGAGATTCCTGGATTAACAGATGTAAAAGTGAAGTGTGATGCTGCCTCTGCTTCCAAGTGTCAGACGCTCTGCATCAGACAAAGCAACCCTTTGTCTTTGTGCAATACTTCAGAGTTCATAAAGCATTTTCATGTACAAGACCTTATTTTAATCTCCCATATGTCCTTCTAAAGTAGGTAATATATGCCCCATATTACAGAAGGGAAAATTAAAGTTCAGAGAAGCTGACAAATTTGCCCAAGCACATCCACATACAGAACTTAGACCATGTCTGCTTGCTCCAAGTTCAACTATTCTATGTTAACTTGTCTTGTGCAGCTGTTTTCAGATAAATAAATAGAAAAGCTATAGGGAGATTTCACCAACTGCTGCCAGCTTAGCTGTGGGAGTTAGATCCGATATTTCTGGGTCAACTTATCTCAAAACATAATTTGAGGGGTGAGGGTACTTTCAGTCCAAAGACACTACTTGCTTGTTACAAGGATGATAAAAAGTGTATTCTAGCCTTGGAAGGAAAATGCTGAAGAATGTTCTAGTGCTGCCCAAAGTTACTTCTTATATCCAGACATAGAACAAAGGCTGAGCTCATCAGTTCAAGGGCACTGAGCCTCCACAGTTTGATTAAATAGCCCTGCACCTCCCACATCCATTTCCTGTTCCAAATCTCTTCCAGGAAAACAAATCCCCACTCCCATAACTGAAGATTTATTCCCTTAAGTTAAGGAGTTGATGTGTATTAAAATTCAATATAAAATATCAAATACCTGTATAGAAACAGTATGATCATTATTAACTAGGAGCACCACAGGGTGCTTTCACAATAATAAAGCATCACAATCTAAATGAGAATGTAGATGACACAGTAATGGGAAACTTTTCATTCCGTTATACATAAGATTGCTAGGAGTTGGAGCCAACTCAACAGCAACTAACAATGACAATATGATATAAATGATGTCCCCTAAGGTTGTACAACTTCACAACCATACTGACTGCCCTGTATCAAATCTTTTTCTTCTTATTTTTTTTAATCTGACAGCCACTAATGAGCATCATCCCTCATCATATTATAAGATCTCAAACACAGACCTTATTTTGAAGGGAGTGGCAGGAGCAACCAGGCAGCTGAGACCTCTGATGGGGGCTGATGCTGGAGACAAAGGCACCAGAGCAAAGAAGAAAGGCCCTGCTTCACCTAACCTGAAGAATCACTGGTGAACTAAAGCCAACGCTTGAAGTCCTACACTTAACCTTTGTAAACATGACTGCCCTCAGGAGGTTTCGCACCCTGGTCTCCAGAGAGCAGAGATAAGAATGCTGACCTGTACATGAATAGACAGAGGACAGGAGCAGAGCAGACTTGGTTGATGGGCTCCACAAACATTGCCCTTAGCTCTTGGTATCACTTACCAATCTCCATGGCAACGGTCTGTAGTTTTTCCAGTGTCCGACTGATAAGCACAATGTCAAGTCCATGTTTGGCTAGCTGGGGATGAAGGTGGCAGAACAAACAAAAGACCAAGATGGTAAGCAGAGAGAGAAGACTTGTTCTAAAGGTGAATTTGGGGATGTGGAGGTACTGGAACCCTTATCCACTGCTGGTGGGAAAGCAAAATGGTACAGTCACTGTGAAAAAGTTTAGCAGTTTCTCCAAAAGTTAAACATAGAATTACCTTATACCCCAGAAATTCAACTCCCAGGTCTATATTAAAAAGATTTGAAAGCAGGGTTTCAAACAGATACTTGTACACCAATGTTCATAATAGCCAAAAGTGGAAACACCCGAGTGTATACATACAGTGGGATGTTATTCAATCATGAAGATAAATGAAGTTCTGATGCATGTTACCAAATGATTAAACCTTGAAAACATTACACTTAGTAAAATAAGTCAGACATCAAAGGGCAAATATGGTATGATCCCATTTATATGAAATATCCAGAATAGGATAGGGGCCAAAGTTTATTAGTGGTTACCAGAGGCAGATGGGAGGACAAAATGTGGAAAGCAGTGGAGGAGAGTGCTTAAGGGGTACAGAATTTTTGTTAGACTGGTCCTGAGCCCCAAGACCAGTGACTCATTCCCTCTAGATGTTTGGTTATGGCTAAGAAGTTTTCATAGCTTTCTCCCCTGTATGTTCTACTGTATTCATAGACTATATGCAGCAGATATAAATACATATGTAGAAATATTCTCTGTCAAACCTATATACATTTGTGGCTGTAGTTCCATTCACCTTCCCACCATTTGTTCACCTTGAGTGTCTATCTATATATATCCACTTGTAGATTATTGTTATTCTTGTTACAGGAGGTTTGTGTACGTAATAGTATTTAACTTGTTGTCTTTAATGCTTTCTCCTCCCAGTGATTTCTTTTGCATTGATCATTTTGTGTTGACCTCCCCCTTATTGTATATTGCCTTTCCATTCACATAAGTTAATACAGGGAGCTGTGGCGGTATAGTGCCTAAGGCATTTGATAGCTAACCAAAAGGCTGATGGTTCAAACCCACTAGACACTCCTCAGAAGGAATTTTGGGCAATCTACTTCCATAGAGATACTGCCTCAGAAACTCAAGGAGGGGTTGCTATATGTCTACCTTCTAGTCAGTGATTTACCCTCTCTTGCCTTCCCACCTCTTGTTGTTGTTGTTATGTGCCATTGAGTCAGCCCCGACTCATAGCGACCCCTCCTTGGGTTTCCGAGGCAGTATCACTACGGAAGTAGGATTGCCCAACCTTCCTTCCAAGGAGTGGCTCCCACCTCTAGTAACCATCAAAGAATTTTCTTTCTTTGTGTGTAAACTTTTCCTTGTCTTTTTACAATAGTGGACTCCTACAATATTTGTCCTCTTGTGATTGACTGATTTCACTTAGCATAATGTCCTCTAAGTTCCATGTTATAAGGTGCTTCACAAATTCATCATTGTTCTTCAACGTTGTATAGTATTCCATTGTGTGTGTGTACCATAGTTGTTTATTCATTCACCTGCTGATGTGTGCTTAGGTTTTTTTCACTTCATTGCTATTGTGAATAATGCTGCAACGAACATGGGTGTGCATATATCTGTTTGTGTCACATCTCTTATTTCTCTAGGATATATACCTACTAGTGCAATTGCTAGGTATTTGTTGTTGTTGTTGTTGTTGGGTGCTGTCATCTCCAACTCATAGTGATCCTATGCACAGCAGAAACACTGCCCAATCTTGTGCCAGCATCACAATCCTTACTATACCTGAGTCCATCATTGCAGCCACTGTGTCTATCCATCATGTAGAGGGCTTTCCCCTTCTTCACTTACCATCCACTTTAGCAAGCATGATATCCTTCTCCAGGGAATTGTTCCCTCTGACAACATGACCAAAGTAGATGAGATGAAGTCTGCCCTTTCTCGCATCCAAGGAGCATTCAGCTGCACTTTGTCCAGGACAGATCTGTTAGTTCTTTTATCAGACCATGGTACTCTCAGCATTCTTCTCCAACACCACAACTCAAAAGCATCAACTCTTCTTCGGTCTTACTTATTCATTGTCCAGCTTTCACATACATAAGAAGCAATTGAAAATACCTCGGCTTGGGTTAGGCACACCTTAGTATTCAAGGAGACATCTTTGCTCTTCATCACTTAGAAGAGGTCTTTTGCAGCAGATTTGCCCAATCCAATACATCTTTTGATGTCTTGACTGATGCTTCCATTGGTGTTGATCATAGAACCAAGTAATATGAAGTCTTTAACAACTTCAATCTTTTCTCCATTTATCGTGATGCTGCTAATTGGTCCATTTGTGAGGATTTTTGTTTTCTTTATATTGAGGAGTAATCCAGACTGCAGACTGTAGTCTTTAATCTTCATCAGTAAGTGCTTCAAGTCATCCTCACTTTCAGCAAGCAAAGTCGTGTCATCTATGTATCACAGGTTGTTAATGAGTCTTCCTCCAATCCCAATGCCACGTTCTTCTTCATATAATCCAGCTTCTTGGATTATTTGCTCAGGATATAAATTGAATAAGCATGGTGAAAGGATACAACTCTTACACACTCTCTTCTTGATTTTGAACCACGCAGTATTCCCTTGTTCTGTTCAAACAACAGCATCCTGATCTATATACAGTTTCCTCATGAATACAACCAAGTGTTCTGGAATCCCTATTCTTCTCAATGTTATCCATAATTTGTTATGATCCACACAATCAAATCCTTTTGCATAGTCAATAAAACATAAGTAAACATCTTTCTGGTATTCTTTACTTTCAGCTAAGACCCATCTGACATCAGCAATAATATCCCTTGTTCCACGTCCTCTTCTGAATACAGCTTGCATTTCTGGAAGCTCTCTGTCAATATACTGCTGCAACTGTTTTTGAATTTTCTTCAGTAAGATTTTACTTGCATGTGATATTAATGATATTGTCTGATAATTTCCACATTTTGTGAGATCACCTTTCTTTGGAATGGGTACAAATATGGATCTCTTCCAGTCAGTTGGCCAAGTTGCTGTCTTCCAAATCTCTTGTCATAGCCGAGTGAGTGCCTCCAGCACCAGAATGTTCCTTGGAAGTAAGAATGGACAGACTTCCTTTCATCTACTTTGGTCATGTTGTCAGAAGGGACCATGCCTTGGAGAAGGATATCATGCTTGGTAAAGTGGAGGGTCAGCAAAGAAGGGGAAGGCCCTCAACAAGATGGATTGACACAGTGGCTGCAACGATGGGCTCAGGTGTAGCAAGAATTGTGAGGCTGGCACGGGACCAGGCAGTGTTTCATTCTATTGTACATAAAGTCACTAAGTCAGAGCCAACTCAATGGCACTTAACAGCAACAA
>NW_006921592.1:27718952-27720510 GCF_000298275.1 Orycteropus afer afer
TTATGTGCCATCGAGTCAGCCCCGACTCACAGCAACCCCTCCTTGGGTTGCCAAGGCAGTATCACTATGGAAGTAGATTGCTCAACCTTCCTTCCGAGGAGTGGCTGGTGGGTTTGAACCACCAGCCTTCTGGTTAGCAGTCAAGTGCCTTAGGCACTATGCTACCAGAGCTCCTATGTTTATCTTAGAATATACTATTTTTGCCATTGTATTTGAAGCACAACTTTGTTGTGTAAATAATTTTTGGTTGGCATTTTTTCCCCAAGGTTTTATCTATGTACACGTGGTACTCCATGGCAGTGCACACAGCTGAATACAAAGGGTCAGAGATGGGTGCTACTGAATGCAAAGATGTTGGGGGATGGGGCACCCACTCAGCTAGATCACAAAAAAAAGATACAAACAGAGTCACCCATGGTGGACAAGTTTCAGCAGGGCTTCCAAACTAAGACAGACTAGGAAGGAGGAGCTGGAGATCTACTTCTGAAAATAACCAATGAAAACCTTACAGATTGCAACAAAATATTGTCCTATATATTGCTGGGGCTGGGCAATATGTCATTCTGTTGTGTACAGGGTCACCATTAGTTGGAGCCAACTCAATGGCAACTAACAAAAATAACATAAGCAGATATAGAAATAAAAGTTTGTTTTGTGAGGTTTCTTTCTTTTTATTCTATATAAATTCCATATACCTACTACTCATCAACTATTCCATTACCTGAATTTGCATTTATAACAATAATAAAAATCTACTATTTGACTATTTTGTGCATAAGTGATGTACATCTGACAGTAACAAACAATAAGGTGCAAGGCAAGAGTAATGTTGGCTGTGATGGTTAAGGTTATGTGTCAGCTTGGCTGAGCCATGATTTTCAGTGGTTTGGCAGTTATGTAATGATATAATCTGGCAGTTATGTGATGATATATTTTGTGATCTGATATGGTCCTCCTCCATTTTCATACAATGCTGATTTTCATATGATGGTCTGGTCTTTGAAAACTAACCATGTGGATAAGTGAGGATTGGGTGTATAAGCATTGTCTTACAATATTAATATTCTTTTTAACTTAATGATATGTCTTATCTCTACGAATCTTAGCTGTTTCTATGGAGAACCACCTCATTGTTCTTTTTATTGTTTCCAAGTGTTCTATTACTTCCCTATGAGTGAATATTTAGATTGTCTCCAGGTTTTTTTCAATATTAATACTGTTACAAATACACCTCAACATAAAAGAGACCAAAAATCCTCACAACTGGATCAATAAGCAGCATCATGATAATCAGAGGAAATACTGAAGTTGTGAAGGATTTAATTTTACATGGATCTATAATCAATGCCCATGGAAGCAGCAGTCAAGAAATCAAATGACATATTGCATTGGACAAATCTGCTGCAAAAGATATCTTTTAAGGGTTAAAAAGCAAAGATGTTACTTTGAGAAGTGTAGTTTGCGTGACCCAAGCCATGGTCTTTTCAATAGCCTCAAATACATGCAAAAGCTGGACAATAAATAAGGAAGACCAAAGAAAAATTGATGCCTTTGAATT
>NW_006921592.1:27723255-27729382 GCF_000298275.1 Orycteropus afer afer
CACATAATCAAATGCTTTTGCATAGTCAGTAAAACACAAGTAAACATCTTCCTGGTATTTTTTGCTTTCAGCCAAGATCCATCTGACATCAGCAATGATATCCCACATTCCATGTCTTCTTCTGAATCCAGCTTGCATTTCTGGAAGCTCTCTGCTTCCAGAGCATTATTGCTGCAACCAGTTTTGAATTATCTTCAGCAAGGTTTTACTTGCATGTGATATTAATAATATTTTTCAATAATTTCCACATTCTGTGGACCACCTTTCTTTGGAATGAGTACAAATACAGATCTCTTCTGGTCAGTTGGCCAGGTAGCTGTCTTCTAAATTTCTTAGCATAGCCGAGTGAGTGCCTCCAGGGCAGCTTCTGTTTGTTGAAACACTTGAATGGGTATTCCGTCAATTCCTGGAGCCTTGTTCTTTGCCAATTCCTTCAGTGCAGCTTTGACTTCTTTCTTCAATACCATTGGTTCTTGATAATATGCCACCTCCTGAAATGGATGAACATCGACCAATTCTTTTTGGTACAGTGACTCTGTGTATTCCTTCTATCTTCTTTTGATGTTTCCTACATCATTCAGTATTTTGCCCATAGAATCTTTCAATATTGCAACTCAAGGCTTGAATCTTTTCCCATGTGGGAGACCTGGGTTCAGTTCCTGGCCAGTGCTCCTCATCCATGACCACCACCTATCTGTCAGCGGAAGTGTGTATGTTGCAGTGATGCTGAACAAGTTTCAATGGAGCTTTCAGACAGATGAATTAGGAAGAAAGGCCTGGTAATCTACTTCTGAAAATCAGCCAGTGAAAACCCAATAAATCACAACAGTTCAATCTTCAACCAATCATGGAGATGGCACAAGACTGGGCAGTATTTCATTCCATAGTGAGTTTGGTCACCATGAGCCTGGCAGCTAACAACAACATCTTTGTTACTGTAGCCAAGCCTCCCAATACTGGCACATCTACATCAACATGTATGTGTGGATATTGCCACTGTTTTTCTTTATCTTTCTTGAAAGGAATCTCAAAGCATGCTTAACAGTGGCTACTTTTACAGAGAGGGATAAGGTAAGGATACTGTATTAATTTTTTGACCTTATACCTGCATGATTTTATCCTTAATCTGGGCAAAGAGATAATGGCCTCTTTGTTGTTTTCCTCTATATACTTTTAGTTAAAGATAAATGCATAAGCATACTTAGCTATTCAAAATTCAACTCACTGCCATCAAGTTTGATTCAACTCATAGTGACCCCGCATAGGGCTTTTGAGGCAGTATCACTACGGAAGTAGATTGGCCAGTCTTCCTTCTGAGGAGTGGCTGGTGGTTTAAAACCACTAGCTTTCTGATTAGCAGTCAAATGCCTTAGGCACTACACCACCAGAGTTCTTAGGGAAATATAAATTAAAACCAAATGACATATTACTACACATCTATCAAAATTATTTGCAGTACTGTGAATTACTTCATATGGCCCTTATAGCCATGGTATTGTGACTCCCACAAAAGGATTGGGTGAGACTATACAAATAAAGTGTTTGTGGTCCTCCACCAAAGGGATTAGACAGCCTGCTAGTAATGCAAATAAGATGCATGGAACCTTACAATGGAAAGGCCATGCAAGGAAGGTATATGGAGCCAATACGAGGGCATTGGTCAGTTTTGCCATCACATTAGGCTTAAAGGGAACCAATCCGAGAGGCGGAAGGGAACCTCACTAACAAGAATAAGAAAAGCAAGGAGTGGAGCATATCTTTTGAACCCAGGGTCCCTGCACCTCCCAGACCGAAGAGTTAGAGAGAGCTGTAACACTGGAGACTGCATGAGATGATGAGAAGTGGCAGCAGAGAAACTTCACCATCAGAGCCAGAATACTAGCACAAGACAGCACAGTGGGTTTCCCAACCCACAGAGCAAGGCACCTACAGTAGGCGTGCTGGTCCATGAAGTGAGTGAGCTGAGCACCTTCAGGCAAGGGGCTTGCTGGCAGAGTAGGGTACCTCCAGGTCCTTTCAGCAAAGCTAAAGAGCTTTGTAACATTTGCCCAAGAAGGGCAGAAGCCAGGGTCATGAGGGGGCTGGGAGGAAGCCTGTCTTTAGGGGGCCAAGTAGATCCCTGTACAGCCAAGAGGAGTGAAAGAGCTGTCTTGCACTACTGAAGTTATATTCACTCTAATAGGTGATATTCAGCTGTACTAACCAAAGTAATGTCACAAGTTCTACTTTAGACCTGGAACCTATACAAAGAGGTTTCACGTTATAAAAAGATAATCAATGAGTATCCAGACTTTTGGAAAAGATAATTAGGGGCAGTACTCTGTATCTGTTGTTAGCTTTAAATAGCTGATTTTCCTAGTACATTTAAACATAGTGCACCAAAAACTCTGGCAGGAACACAGCTACGATTTAAAAAAGAAAATAAAACCACAGAAAACTTCTCAAAGACTTTCATGATGACTTTGACCGACTGGAGATAATTCCTGGAACCCTGGGAGGTACAGTTAAGAACTAAAAAGTTGGAGATTCAAGTGCATCTAGAAGCACCTCAGAAGTCAGTCCTGGCAATCTGCTTCCGAAGGTCACAGTTCTACTCTGCATACACGGGGTTGCCATGAATTGGAGTCACTTATGTGGCAACTGGAAGACAATCCCTCATTCTGACCAAACTAAGCAAAAGAGAAGAAAGTGGGAAGCAGGTTCCCTAAAAGAAAGACACTGTCAGCTGCGCCTGACCCATGTTGTCCAATGAAAAACAAACAAAAACTGAAGCACGAACTGTCCCATCTGAAGGCTGACCTCTCCAATGATGTCCCCAAAGCTTCTGTCTCCCACTATGGAAAATTCCCCAATCCCCTGTCAACTGTCATTTTTGAGTCTTGAAGTCCATCAAAAGGATGCCTAAAGAAGTAAGCCCCTTTGCCTCAAAATCCATTCCATCAGCCTCCTGGAGAGAAGAATGTCCATTAAGTGAAAAATAATTTGCATTTTCAGCACAAAGGATGCTTTCTGCCTAGAGGGCTTCCAGCCTCTCCTTAATTGTGTCATTTCTCTCAAAAGCCATAGACTTTTAAAAGTTACATTTGAAGCGGTCTGGGAAAGGAGGGAGGTGTGGAGAACATTTGAGTTTGGGGCAGTCATTGTTCTTTTTGTCTGCTGGAGCAGGACTTAATCTAATTTTTTGAAAGTCCAGACTAGCAAGCTTTCTCAGCAAGCCTTCCTGAGTCCTCTTTCAAGGAATGAAGCCACAGAATTCTCTGCCATACTCATCCAGAAAAAGAATGGTACTGCTGGGATGAAAGGGCCCTGTTTACCCTTCTCCTGTATTTATGGCATGGCTCAATGAAGGTGCTTGTAGCTGCTAATCTCTAATGGGTGGTGGGAACCCAGAGGACAATGCTTCCTCTGTTTGTCAGTGAATGAAAGAAAGGACTTGAATGCAGGTGCCACAGGAGTGGAATGGGAGTGAAAATAGGGTAGAGTTTAAGCAGGGGCTTCAGAGATACAGAGAACAGGACCAATCTTGTCCTTCATCCCCCACCCACCCCTCTTCACAATTTTTCCCACCTGCTCAAGTAATGCTTGAAATTCCTTTTACTGGAGGCAGCAAAACTTCTCCTGCTTACATAAAAAGAGATTAAGTTTAAAATACAATATAGAACAGACTTCTGAAAAGATGAAGTAGCGCTAAATGGA
Organism: Orycteropus afer afer; assembly: GCF_000298275.1. NCBI lineage: Eukaryota > Metazoa > Chordata > Mammalia > Tubulidentata > Orycteropodidae > Orycteropus > Orycteropus afer. The sequence goes on from NW_006921592.1 coordinate 27,726,952, forward strand.
ACTAAAAACCTGGACATCATACATACAACAAACATAGGAAGGCTTCAGAAGGCAGGAAAGAGAAGGTAGATCACCCAGGGCCCTCAAGACCCAAGAAACAAAAAAAGGATGAGTTCCCTGAGTTTTCTTTTTGCCTCATATATCACAGACTTATTGCTGGAAAAGCCAGAAACTCCTAGAGTTGCAAACAAAAAGTCTCAACAAAGCCAGCTTCTCTAATCAAAGGAACAGAAAAGACGTAGCCTAGCATGACAGAAAAAGTTTTACACAATGATTCCTCTACTCCAGCCAAACACGTAGAAAAAACTGTGACTGCCACCCCTTTATTTCTCCACACACACCCTCACCAGGATAAGTGGAATGGAAAGCCTAGACTTCACCCTCAAGAAGCTGCTGTAACAAGGAGCCCCAATGTCCCTGAAATGGTGGTATCAGAGGACAAGTAGGAACTAGAACTTTCATCTTTGCCACGCCCACATGTTAGTGGACACCTGAACTTCCACCGCCATCCAGCAGTAACATGACACTTCTCCCTCCACTTCCTCTCCATGCCCTTGGGATGATGACAGAGGGGGTCTTGAGGGCCCTGGGTGATTGAGACTTCCATCACCACACAGCAGTAAGACAGCCACCCCCATTACTCCCAGGAATCAGTGGAAGCTTTGTGAGAAACAGTAGCATGACACTCCTGCCCCTTCCAAACAGATAGACATTAAAAGAGAAGTATTAGGGAGCCAAGGAGCTCTGGAGGTGTAGTACCTAAGGCATTTGACTATTAACCTGAAGGCTGGCAGTTCAAATCCACCAGTCACTCTGTGGAAGTAAGACTGGGCAATCTACTTCCATAAAGATGTACTGCCTTGGAGACCCAAAGGGGGTCACTATGAGTCAGAATCGATTTGATGGCAGTGAGGTTTTTGGTTTTCATAGTCTCACTGCCATCAAGTCGATTCTGACTCATGGCAACTCCCTTTGGATTTCCAAGGTGGTAAATCTTTATGGAAGTATATTGTCCAGTCTTCCTTCCTCAGAGTACTGGTGGATTTGAACTGCCAACCTCCTGGCTAGCAATCAAATGCCTTAGGCAATACACCACCAGAGCTACGACCCTCCAGCAATAAGGAGGGAATACCCCCACCAATAGAAGCTGAGTGGGGAATCTGGATTTCCACCCTAGCTGGCAGGAACAAGGTAGTACCCTCTTCTCCTATAAAGCACTGTCTGAATAGACCTGCTAAAACAAATTCTTTTTTAAATCCAGAGTCTCATAACATAACATCAAAAATGTTCATGATTCAAGTGAAAAACTCTCATCATACCGAGAACCAAGAAGCTCCCAATTTAAGTGAGAAAAGCAGCCAAGTTTTAACAATCATAAATATATATGCAACATCAAGCCACCTAAATATATAAAGAAAAGTATGAGAGAATTGAAGGGAGAAATAGTACTATACTAATAACGTAGTGCCTAAGGCACATGACTGCTAACCAGAAGGCTGGTGGTTCAAACCCACCAGCCACTCCTCAGACAGAAGGCTGGGTAATCTACTTGCCAAGGAAGGGTTGCTATGCATCAGGTTTGACTCGATGGCACATAACAACAACAACAACAATAGTTGGAGACTTCCATACAGCTCTTTCAATATTGAACAGAAAATTTAGAAAGAAGATCAACAAAGGAACAGAAGACCTGAATGACACTATAAACAAACTAGACTTAACAAACATATGTAGAACACTCCACCCCAAAACAGAACAATATACTTTCAACTCAAATGCACATGGATCATTCTCCAGGACAGATCATATTTAGGTCACAAAGCAAGTCTCGATAAATTTAAAAAGATTGAAATTATACAAAATATTTACTCTGATCCCAATGGAGTAAAACTAGAAATCAGTAACAGAAAAAAAAAAAAAAAAACTTGGAAAACACACATACACATGGAAATTAAACAAAACACTATTAAACTATAAATTGGTCAAGGAAGAAATCAGAAATTTCTCAGAGTCAAATAAAAATGAAAGCACAACCTGCCAAAAATTATGAGATGCAGCTAAGACAGTACTCAGAGGGAAACTTATAGCAATACATGCCTACATAAAAAAGAACAATCTCATTACCTTGAGAAAAAAAAAATTACTAAAAATAATTTTTTTAAATCAAATATTATTTAGTCCCAATCCAGATCTCATCAACATTCTTTAAGGATATGGAAAAACCAGTCACTAACTTTATATGGAAAGGAAAGAGGTCTTGGATAAGCAAAGCACTATTGAAGAAGAAGAACAAAATGGGAAGTCTCACACTGTCGGATCTCAAAACCTACTATACAGCCACAGTAGTCAAAACTACCTGGTATTGGTTTAATGACAGACACATAGACCAATGGAATAGAATTGAGAACCCAGAAATAGATCCATCGACCTA
>NW_006921592.1:27744042-27745527 GCF_000298275.1 Orycteropus afer afer
TTCCTTCTGAGGAGTGGCTGGTGGGTTTGAACCGCCAGCGTTCTGGTTAGCAGTCAAGTGCCTTAGGCACTATGCTACCAGAGCTCCTAGTTAAGAACCTTAGGGGGCAGTAAGTTTATGTTAATGAGGGAGGAACAACGCAGAAAAGGCCAGCGAGAAGGTTGTACAACTCGAAGAATGTAATAAAAGTTCCTAAATTGTACATGTAGAAACAGTTAAAAGTTAATATAAAAAAAGAACCTAATGAGTATTTTAAAACTAAAAAATATAATTAAGATAAAATCTCAATGTATGGGCTCAACAGAAGAATGGAAGGGACTGAGGTAAAAATTAGTGAACTTGAAGATAGAACAACAGAACTTATTCAATCTAAATAAAAGAAAAAATAGTTTTAGAGAAATAATGATCAAAATCTCGGGGACCTGTGAGACTATAACAAAAAAATCTAATATTTGCGTCATTGGAGTCTCAGAAGGAGAAAAGAGGGCGGGGCTAAATACGTGTTCAAAAAAATAAAGGGTGAAGATTTACCAAATTTGTGAAGAAAAAAAAAAAGCATAAACCTATAGATTCAAAAGTTTGACTGAATTCCGAACAAGATAAACTAAAAAAAAAAAAATCCATGCCAAGACATATCATAACTGTTGTTGTTGTTGTTATGTGCTGTCCTGTCGAGTGGGACCAACTCATAGCGAGCCCTCCTTGGGTTTCCGAGGCAGTATCACTATGGAAGTAGATTGCACAACCTTCCTTCCAAGGAGTGGCTAACTAGAGTTGTGAAAACTAAAGAGAAAGAAAAAACCTTAAAAGTAGCGAGAGAGAAACACCTCAAATGATACCAGATTGCTCTTCCGAAACCACAGAAGACTGAAGGAAGTGGCACATGTTTCAAGTGCTAAAAGAAAAGAACTGTCAACCACAAAGCCTATATCCAGCCAAATTAATAAAGAGGAAATCAAGGTATTTTGGAATGAAAGAAAACTAGGAGTATTTGTTGTCAGCAGTCCTAACCTTCTAAAAAAAAAAAAACGCTAAAAGAAATCTGAACTAAAAGGACATGATTTTTTAAAAAGGAATCTTGGAGCATCAGGATGGAAGAAAGAGCAGCAGAAGGAATAAAAATGTTGATAAGTACAATACATCAGTCTTAGAAAAAATATAAGAATGCTTCCTTACTTTGGACTCGTCACCAGGAAAAACTATTTGCTAGTAAAAGAAATCATGTTTGGTTAAGTGAAGGACCAATGAAAATAAAGGAAACTTGCAATGAGGTAGATTGACACAGTACCTGATACAATGGACTCAAACATACCAACACTCTTGAAGATGATGGCACAGAACCAAGCAATATTTGCTCTGTGATACATGAAATTGCAACGAGTGCAGCTGATTCAGTGCCAACTAACAATACATCTATCTATCTACATGCAGAGAAATAAGCATGGAAGCAAAGATTCAAAGATACTAAACCAATTCCAGTAATTC
>NW_006921592.1:27745810-27747490 GCF_000298275.1 Orycteropus afer afer
GTGATACTGCCTCGGAAACCCAAGGAGGGGTCGTTAGGAGTTGGATTCAGCTCCACGGTAGTGAGTTTGGTTTTTTGTTTTGTTTTGTTTTTGGTTATACAAATTCCACCCCTAAGAGGTGGTACCCTCCTTTAAGTATTACTGTATTAAAAAGTGGTTTATGGGGATGGGATCATGATTTAAATTTTTATTTTCTTTTATTATAGAAAATTTTTTTTTTTTCTTAAAATTAATTCATACTACTTTTCTAGTCAGAAACCTAGTTTGGGGAACAGATGTTTCAATGACTCTGATGTGTCCAGGGCAAGGGGAAGTGAAAGCCTCCAGGAACACAACTTACCTCCAATGAGTAAGCTTTTCCAATCCCATCTCCTGCTCCAGTGATCACTGCAAAAAACAGAAGTAGTTTTAAATGATAGAATTGATCTTTAAACTTCTCTTTCTCACTGGCTACATTTTCTTGGAAACATTTAGTATACCAAAGCATCACTCCTCTGCTCTTCTGCCCCACTCTACTGTATGGTGAAGTTACCAGACTTGACTAACCCTCACTACTGGTTCAAAATGAAACTTTTTTTGCAGGGAGTAGTAAGGCCATGACGGTCACTAAATGGTACCAATAGTTCACACTGGGCTGTTAACTGAAAGATTGCCAATTGGAACTCACACAGGCCTGGTGATCTGCTCCCATAAAGATCACAGCAAGAAAATCCTATGGAGCAGCCCTCGTGTGTAACACATGGAGTCACCAGGAGTTGGAATCTACTCAGTGGCAGTGGGTTTTGTTTTGGTTTTGGTTTTGAAAGGACAGTGGAAAAGACTCCAAAATGAAACAAAGTACTTCAGCCAGGGAACATCTTATTCAGATCCCATAAGAATTTAGATATTAACTCCTCGAGGACAAGCAGTGTACCTTATAATTTCTCTACCCACACACACAATGGTCATTGTTTGTTTCAAAGTTTCTCCTAAAAGCCTAGTTCTCCCCCCTGGTCACTTCTATCCCTACAGATCAGCAACCATCACAGCCTATGGAAGACGGGAATTTAGCAAAGAGGAAAATAAAGAAAAGCAGCAAAATGAGGGAACCTTGAGAATATTTGCTCAATAGCTGTTAACATGTAACAAAGGGTTGTTCCAGGCATTTAACAACCAACATTGTATACATATTTAATGGCTGAGCTTTAGAATAAACCTCATTCATGTGAATTTCACAATTTCAAAACTCACTGCTTTGTTGCTGTTGTTAGTTGCTTCTGAGTTGATTGAGTCACATGGTGACCTCATGTGTGCAGAGTAAAACTGTGCTCCATTGGGTTTTCCAGGCTATGATCTTTCAGAAGCAGGTAGCTAGGTCTGTCTTCTGAGGCACCTCTGGGTAAATTCAACCACCAACCTTTCAGGTAATAATTGAGCACTTACCCATTTTCTTCACCCTGGAACTTGCAAACTTCGTTACATTTCACTAAGTAGTTATTTGCAATTTACCTTTGCACCAAGAATTAAAGGGTATGCTTTTAAAATTTTGAACAAGCTTATTTGTATGTACTGTAAGAATATCCAGGTATATAGTAGAGCTGACAAGGGACAAGGGTGTGGTGATCTCTTGGTCACAGCCAGCTACCTGGAGGAAGTGAGTAATTGGACCCATGGGCTCGGAACCATGGTTGCAGGAGACAT
>NW_006921592.1:27748915-27750303 GCF_000298275.1 Orycteropus afer afer
GAAGGAAGGTTGGGCAATCCTACTTCCGTAGTGATACTGCCTCGGAAACTCAAGGAGGGGTCACTATGAGTCAGGGCCAACTCGATGGCACATAACAACAACAACAACAACAACAGTCTCCTAACTGCAATAAAATAAATTTCTGTTTGTTAAAGCCACTCATTTTGTGGTATTTCTATAAGTAGCAGCACTAAATAACTAAAACAGAATTTGGTACCAGAAGTGGGGTGCAGCTCTAACAAATATCTACAGTGTGGAAGTGATTTGGAATTGGGTGGAATTGATAGTGAGTAGAGACTGGAAGCATTTTAAGGCACCTAATAGTAAAAGCCTAAATTGGCTTGAAGAGACTATTGTAGAATTATTGACATCAAAGTCAATTTTGGTAAGGGATTAGAAGGAAGTGAGGAGAGCCATAGAGAAGGTCTCTATCATCTTAGATATGGCACCATCCCATAAACAGAATGTTGCTAAACATGCAGATGTTAAATGTGCCTCTGGTGAGGATTTAAAAGAAAATGATAGACATGTGACTGCATAATGGAAGAAGGGCAATGCTTTTTATGCAGTGGCAAAGAACCTGTCTGACTTATGTTCAAATGTTTGGTGGAAGGTAGAACTTGTAAATAATTAACTGGATATTTGACTTAAGAAATTTCTCAACAAATATTAAAGGAACTGCATGGTTTGTCCTTAGCACAGTAAAATTAGAGAGGAAAGAGGTGGTCTTAAAAATTAATTGTGCGGTTTGTGGTCATGGTTTCAAGGAACATCTCAGTTCCTTAGCCTAATAACATATTTAGTGCCTTTGTTCCACTCCTAGTTAGTTACATAGTACCCAGGGTCCTTAAGGCTTGCAAGCAGCTATCCAAGACAAAAGACAAAAAAAAAAGTGTCTATTCATTTGGGACAACAGAAGAAGGAGAGTCAGGAATAGGAGGGGGATATGAAGTGTGTGGCTAATTGCCTCCATGAACAACTGCCTCCTTTGCCATGAGACCAGAACTGGATGTTGCCTGGTTATCTTTACTGAACATTTTGATCAAAGATTCCATAGAATACTCCTGATCAAAAGGGGAAAAATTCAGAACAGTATTTTAAATTCTCATGGACTTTCTACAGTGAGGAGGGTGGATGAACCCCTGATAAAATTGCCTTGAGATAATCTTTAAACTTGAAACCAAAAACATCCTGTGAAGTCATCATAAACCAAACAATAGTTTAGCTTAACTAGTAACAGAGGTCTCCCTTGAATATTATGTCCTTTTAAGAGCTAATTGTATGGGATCGAATTGACAACAGCAACTCAAAAGTTTACATGGGAACCTTAGAGGGCAGTGAATTTATGTTAGTGGGGAGAAACAACTCAGAAAAGGAGGGTGAGAATG
>NW_006921592.1:27750868-27753596 GCF_000298275.1 Orycteropus afer afer
GACTGTGAGGCTGCAATTTAGGTATTCCAAGAGAATAGGGCCACCACCCAAAGCTGAGAGAGCCAGACTGCCATGCCCAAAGGGCAGGAGAAAGAAGACTGCCAGGATGGACGGGGGTGGAGTCACCATTCAGATGGACTAGGAGAATGGGACTACCCAAAGCTGAGGCTGAGTTACCATCTCAGGGGGCTGAAGCCCAGTGCCAAGGGGCCTATACCCAGAATCCAGAAGGCATGACCAACACCCAGAGTCCTGAGAGCAGGGTCATTGTCCAGATAGTTTCAGAGGACAGAGAGCTAATGCCTTGAGAGTTAATGTAGTTTGTTCTGCTGGGTTGTAGACTTCCTTGATATCAGTTACCCTTCTTTCTCTCCAATTTCTCCCACTTATAATGAAAATGTCTATGTTGTGCCTGTTCTCCCATTGTACTTCAGAAGCAGGTAACTAGTCCTCTAAAGTTCACAGGTTCACAGAAGAAGAATTTTGCTCCAGGATATAATAACCCCAAAGTCTCATCCATATTCTATTTAGGTGATTCAGAAGATGAGTTGGAGTTGATTTAAGAATTTGGTGTTGATGGATTGGGGTGAATGTGTTTTGCATGTGACAAAGACATAAATTTTGGGAGCCAAAGGATGGAATGTAATGGGTTGAACTGTGTCCCAAAAAATATGTGCTGTAAATCCCAATCCCTATATCTAAGTTTGGCGGTTTGAACCCACCAGCTACTCCATAGAAGAAAGATGAAGAAGTTTGCTTCCATAAAGATTTACAGCCTTGAAAACCCTCTAGGGCTATTCTACTCATTCCCATAGGATGCTATGAGTTAAAGTCCACTCAATGGCAATGAGTTTATACCTATGGTTATAATCCCATTTGAGAATGGATTTTCTTTCCTATGTTAATGAGACACTGTTACTGTAAGGTGTGTCTTAAGTCAATCCTTTTGAGATATAAAAGAGACTAAACAAGTATGGATTACACTTTAACATAAAAAGAACAAAAATCTTCACAAGTGAACCAATAAGAAACATAGTGATAAATGGAGGAAATAATGAAGTTGGCAAGGATTTCATTTTATATGTATCCATACTCAATGCCTATAGAAGCAGAAGTCAAGAAATCAAATGATGTGTTGCTTTGGACAAATTTGCTATAAAAGGCCCCTTTAAAATGTTAAAAAGCAAACATGTCACTGAGAGGACTAAGGTGCACCTGACCCAAGCCATGGTCTTTTTGATCATCTAATAAGCATATGAAAGCTGGTCAATGAATGAGGAAGACTGAAGAAGAATTATTGCCTTTGAATTATGGTGTTGGTGAAGAATATTGAATATACCATGGACTGCCAGAAGAATGGGAACTCTGGTAGTGTAGTGCCTACACCACTTGACTGCTAACCAAAAGGCTGGAGGTTCAAACCCACCAGCCACTCCTTGGAAAGAAGGTTGGGCAATCTACTTCCATAGTGATACTGCCTCGGAAGCTCAAGGAGGGGTCACTATGAGTTGGGGCCAACTCAATGGCACATAACAACAACAAAAGCCAGAAGAATGGACAAATCTGTCTTGGAAGAAGTACAGCCAGAACGCTCCCTAGAAACGAGGATGGTTAGATTTCATCTCACATACTTTAGACATATTATGAGGAGTCCCTAGAGAAGCACGTCATGCTTGGTAAACTACAGGATCAGCAAAAAGAAGACTTTCAAAGAGATGGATTGACACAGAGGTTACAACAATGGGCTCAAACGGAGCAATGATTGTAAGGATAGAACAGGAATGGGTAGTATTTCATTCTATTGTACGTAGGAGACTATGAGTCAGAGCCGACTCAATGGCACCTAACAACAACAAGCAAGCAAGCAGCAGAGTCGAGACGTGGGAGGAGAGGCACCATGCCACATGAAGATCACCAAGGAGCCAAGGAACAAAAGCTGAAGAGACAAGGACTTGTCTCCAGAGCTAACAAAGAAAGAAAGCCTTCCCCTAGATGCAGTGCCCTGAATCCAGACTTCTAGCTTCCTAACTGTGGAAAATAAATTTCTGTTCATTAAATCCACCCTCTTGTGCTATTTCTATTATAGCAGCACTAGATAACAATGACAATAACATAGTTCAGATAATAACATCAATAATAATAGCTATTATCTATTGAGTGCTTGGAGCACTGGTGGCGCAGTGCCTAAGGCATTTGACTGCTAATCTGAAGCTTGGCGATTCAAACCCACCAGCTGCCCTATGGAAGGAAGATGGAGCAATCTATTTCTGCAAAAATTTACTGCTTTGGAAACCCAATGGGGATCACTATGAGTTGGAATCAACTCTATGGCAGTGAGTTTGGTGTTTTGTTTTGTTTTGTTTTTAACTTATTGAGTGCTTACTTTCTGCCATGCACTGTTTGAAATGTTTTAGATGTATTATCTCATTTAACGTTCAAAACAAGTATGTAATACAGGAATCATCGTTATTATTACCCTTATTTTGCAGGCCAGGACCCAAGGAAGAGAAACTTCTTAATTTAATCAAAGTCACACTGCTAACATAATGGCAATAGGATTTGAACCCAGGCTGTCTAATTTTGGAACTCCAAGTCTATAAAGAGATATCAGAAGAATAATTAAAATTCGATCACAGAACTCAAGGTACCTATCTGGGAAGTTTAAAATTTAGTTTCCCGTTAATGAATTTTCTCCTTATTCATCTCTTGAAAGATATCGCTCCCTAAT
>NW_006921592.1:27757676-27758288 GCF_000298275.1 Orycteropus afer afer
CTGAATGAAAAAGAGGTAGCCCTGCAAAGGTGAGGTGGAGAAGAACTCCAGGCTAAGGGAAGAGCGAATGTAAAAGCCCTGAGCTGAGACATATCGCCATATTCGAGGGTTAATAGAACTACACAATATAGAGAGATATTGGGTGGTTTAGTTGCAGGATTCTTGCCTTCCATGTGGGAGACCTGAGTTTCATTCCCTGTGCAGCTACCACCCATCTGTCAGTGGAGACTTGCATGTTGCTTCAAACCCACCAGCCACTCCTCAGAAGGAAGGAAGATGGGGCAATCTACTTCCGTAGTCATACTGCCTCAAAAACCCAAGGAGGGGTCGCTATGAGTCAGTCCGACTTCACGGCACATAACAACAACAACAAATACATATACATACATATAGATATAGATAGATATAGATATATGAGTTCTGGTGGCATAGTACCTAAGGTATTTGACTGCTAACCAGAAGGCTGGCGGGGTTCCAATGCACCAGCCACTCCTCGGAAGGAAGGTTGGGCAATCTACTTCCATAGTGGTATCACTTGGGAAACCCAAGGAGGGGTTGCTATGAGTTGGATCTGACTTGATGGCAGTGAGTTATATGTGTATGTGTTTGTGT
>NW_006921592.1:27772586-27773087 GCF_000298275.1 Orycteropus afer afer
TTGGGTGCATTCCAGTTGGGGGCGTGTAGATTAGAGTAACTTCTTTATACAATCCTCTGATTCACAGGCTTTTGAAGAAAGTATTCTTTCCAATACCCCTTCTAATGTCTTTATAGTACTGTTAGGCTTTTATTCCTGTCAGGGAGATGGTGAAGAAGTAAAAGGGAAAAATGAAAAAGATAAGCATAGGCTGGACAAAAAAAAAAAAAATTAATGGCAGCCCAGTTGTTCTCTCCCAATATGTAGAAATGGCAAAGGACGCCAAATCCATGTCATTGATTTATTCAATGAATATTTATTTAGAACTCTGGTAATGCAGTGCCTAAAGCATTTGACTGCTAATCAGAAGTTTGGCAACTCACACCTACCAGCCACTCCACAGGAAGCAAGAAGGGGAAATCTACAACCATAAAGATTTACCACCTGGGAAACCCAGTAGGGCTAGTTATGAGACAGAATCAACTCAGTGGCAGAGGGGTTTGTTTTGTTTTGGTCTCATCA
>NW_006921592.1:27773781-27775680 GCF_000298275.1 Orycteropus afer afer
GTCAGAATCAACTCAACAGCAGTGGATTTAGTTTGGTTTTTAGGGGGCATAGACTGTTATACTGTTCAAGGCTTCGAGAATAGTAGTAAACAAGACAGGGTCCCTGCTGTAATAGACCATAGATTCTAGTAGGAGAAACAGACACTAAACAAATCAATAATGTCACATGTAAGTGCTATGAAGAAAAGTGCTGTTGAGTGACCTGTTAAAATAACTAGTCAGCAAATACTTTAGAGATGGTGTTCAGGCATGATTTCTGTGAAGGAGTAGCATTTTTACCTGAAAACTGAATGAAAAGGAGGTAGCCCTGCAAAGGTGAGTGGGAGGAGACCTCCAGGCTAAGGGAAGAGCTAACGTAAAAGCCCTGAGCTGAGAAAGATCGCCACATTCGAGGATAAATAGAACTACACAATATAGAGGGATATTGGGTGGTTTAGTTGCAGGATTCTTGCCTTCCATGTGGGAGACCTGGGTTTGATTCCCTGTGCAGCCACCACCCATCTGTCAGTGGAGACTTGCATGTTGCTTCAAACCCACCAGCCACTCCTCAGAAGGAAGGAAGATGGGGCAATCTACTTCCGTAGTGATACTGCCTCAGAAACCCAAGGAGGGGTCGCTATGAGTCGGGTCCGACTCGACGGCACATAACAACAACAATATCTGTCTATGCCCAAACATATTTTACTCTTGTTAATGATAACTGTGTTCAATATTGCCTCAAAAACAGGTTAAGATTGTGCTTTTTAACTGCATCAACAAATGCTCTGAATCTCTGGTCTCATTTAAAATCTTTATGAAATGTGTATTCTTAGAAGAACTTTGCCCTACACTGATGAGAGCAGTTTTATAGAGTTCTAAGTGCACTCAATACATGACCATTTGAACCTGTGTGGAGCAAGGTACTTAGATACACTATTCTTCAACTGTTTGGCAATTTCATTGGAGAAATTTAGAATAGTATTATTCATATACACACATACCCTTAGTCCCCAGATCACAAATGAGTTCCCTTTCTAAATCTGTCTTTAAGTTGAATTTGGACATAGGTTGGAACCATTAGGTTCAGTTCATATCTAACATCATTTAGTAAAATGTTTTTCTTAGTTAATAGTATGTAGTAAAAACATTAAAGAAACACTTCCAAAAGAAACTCACTGTCTTCAACTCCATTCCAATTCATAACGATCCTATACGATAGAGTAGGACTGCCCCATAGAGTTTCCAAGGCTGCAAATCTTTACAAAAGTCGATTACTTCATCTTTCTCCCTTGGAGCAACTGTGGGTTCAAACTGATGACCTTTTGCTTAGCAGCTGAATGCTTTAACTGCTACATCACTGGAACTCCTTAAGAAACATTTCCAAATACACTAAAACACCTTTAACATAATAATACAATAATAATAATAATGTTTTGATATACGTGACAAAGTAGCAATCATTTGCTGTTGAGAACCATTGTATGAAGAGGCATAATAATAATAATGTTTTGATATGCATCACAAAGTGACAACCATTTGTTATTGTTAACCATTGTATGAAGACGCATATCTAAGGTACGGCAAGTGTGCCTTGTGCCCTGGATACTACCTGAAGGCAGACATCACTGAGCGGTCTCTACTAACCATTGCAGCTTCCATCACCAGCTATAAGAGATCATTCAGCAAGATAAAACTAATAACTTTTATATTTGCGAGCCTTCATGTGTCAAGGCAGACTGTGTGATCTTTTCCTCTCCCCAAAGCACTTATTTGCTCATGCAGCCATATCTCCGAGTTATCACAGCTCCAATGCGCCAGAAGCCAGTAATCTGGTGGGCAGAGAAACATTTGTTGCTATCTAGCCTGGGTCTGTGTAGGGGCATTACTTTTAGTGTAGTTATCTCTAATGAGGCACAGAGA
>NW_006921592.1:27776329-27776813 GCF_000298275.1 Orycteropus afer afer
AAGGTGCAGTTGAAATGTTCATGTAGTGCCATAGTGTGTAAAAGTAAAAGATTAATGAGCTTCACTTGTATTTTTGAGATGATATTATGGTAAGGTTATCTAAAAGATGGATGTCAAATATTTGGATAGGGGTGCAAGTTCGGTGTTTGCCACTGCTGCTGTTTTCCATAGATATGCCTCTGATTATATGTACCTCAGATTTTTAATATAATAGGCTTTATAGGGGTTAGTTTGTAACTACAGTTGTCCATAAAATGGATATTAGTAACCCAGACAATGCCTGTATACATAAATGTGCACACATACATATTGTAAATATAATGAACCACAAATAAAAATCCATTTTTTGAAAGACGGGTCTACAAGGTGAACAGTAATATCAGGAGGGTAGGCACTCATTAGAATTATCAAGCATATGAATCAAGAGGACATTATTGGCCCAGGGATGGAGCTAGGAAGGCAGGAGGGGTTAGGAAGGAAAGAA
>NW_006921592.1:27780979-27782059 GCF_000298275.1 Orycteropus afer afer
ATAACCAAAAAGTCAATGGTTTGAACCCACCAGCCACTCTGTGGAAGAAAGATGAAGCAGATGGCTTCTGTGAAGATTTAGAGCCTTGGAAACCCGATAGAATAGTTCTACTCTGCCCTGTAGGGCTGCTATGAGTCAGAATCAACTCAACAGCAGTGGATTCAGTTTGGTTTTTAGGGGGCATAGACTGTTATACTGTTCAAGGCATCAAGAATAATAGTAAACAAGACAGGGTCCCTGCTGTAATATAGCATAGATTCTAGTAGGAGAAACAGACAATAAACAAATCAATAATGTCACATGTAAGTGCTATGAAGAAAAGTGTTGTTGAGTGACATGTTAAAATAACTAGTCAGCAAATACTTTAGAGATGGTGTTCAGGCATGATTTCTGTGAAGGGGGAGCATTTTTATCTGAAAACTGAATGAAAAGTAGGTAGTCTTGCAAAGGTGAGTGGGAGGAGAACTCCAGGCTAATGGAAGAGCTAATGTAAAAGCCCTGAGCTGAGAAAGATCGCCACATTCGAGGGTTAATAGAACTACACAGTACAGAGGGATATTGGGTGGTTTAGTTGCAGGATTCTTGCCTTCCATGTGGGAGACCTGGGATTGATTCCCTGTGCAGCCACCACCCATCTGTCAGTGGAGACTTGCATGTTGCTTCAAACCCACCAGCCACTCCTCAGAAGGAAGGAAGATGGGGCAATCTACTTCCGTAGTGATACTGCCTCAGAAACCCAAGGAGGGGTCGCTATGAGTCAGTGCAACTTCATGGCACATAACAACAACAAATACATATTCATACATATAGATATAGATATAGATATATGAGTTCTGGTGGCATAGTATCTAAGGTATTTGACTGCTAATCAGAAGGCTGGCGGGGTTCAAATGCACCAGCCACTTTCGGAAGGAAGGTTGGGCAATCTACTTCTATAGTGGTATCACCTGGGAAACCCAAGGAGGGGTTGCTATGAGTTGGATCTGACTTGATGGCAGTGAATTATATGTGTATGTGTTTGTGTATGTGTGTGTGAGCTCTGGTAGCATAGAGCCTAAGGCACTTGACTGCTAACCAGAA
>NW_006921592.1:27782259-27784888 GCF_000298275.1 Orycteropus afer afer
TCTTGCTGCCAAGACAGGATGATATTTGGTTGGGGTGAAGATGAAGAGTGAACATGACAAGAGAAGCAGATGGAGCTCGGAGACTTTATGACAGTCATCCAAGAGTGTCCAAGTATTGAGTCCTTGGTCATCTTCTCCCTTCTACCTATGCTTTCTTCTTTGGTGATATCATCCAAACTCTTGACTTTACGGACTCTGCATGCCAATGATCTCAAAATTCATACTTCAGCTGGTCATCCAGGCTGATCTTCCAGACTTGCATATGCAGCTGCCTACTTGACATCAGCATGTGAAGGCTGAATAGGCAACTCCAATTTAGTAAGTCCAAAACTGGTTTATGATATTTTCTCCCAAATCTGCTCCTTTTGCAGGGTTCTTGATCTCAGGAAATGGCAACTCTTACCTTCCAGTTGTTGAGGAAGGTACAAAGCTTGGAAATATATTTGATTCCTCTTTTTCTCTCCAATCCCATAACCAATCTGTCTCCTGATGACAGTTGGATTTGCTTTAAGTTTGGGGTTATAATGAAGAATGCTGCTATGGTTATTCTTGTATTTGTACTATTTACAGTAAATTAGCTGCTAAAAAGAAGGAGTTCTGGTGGCACAGTGCCAAAGGCTTTTGACTGCTAACCAGAAGGTTGGTGATTCAAACCCACCAGCCACTCCACCAAAGGAAGATGGAACCATCTACTTCTGTAAAGATTTACTGCCTCGGAAACCTGGTGGGGGACACTATGAATCAGAATCGGCTCTATAGCACTCATTTTGGTTTTGGTTTAGCTACTAAAGGATCATAAAAGGGAACTAAAAAAAAAAAAAAAAAACACTACCCAAGGGCTGATTGAGAACCTATAAGAAACAAATAAACTTGAAAGGGAGGCCCTGTACCTAAGGCTGAAATTTAGAATTCATTAGAGAGGATGTGGTTTCAGCCAACTGGATGGTAAAGAAGTTCTCTGAGTTGCCCTGGGACAGAACTGGTACACAATCAGAGAGCTAAGCTTGCTAAGCAGAAAACTTGTAGTCAGGACTAGTAAGGAGAAGCCCCCACTGGAATTCTGACAAGATTTCTGAGAAGCCACCAGTGGCAGTGCTGCTGAAACTCCCTGAGATGAGCCCTACTGGGTGATCCCACATCCCAGTGAATACAACAGGAGCAAGAAAAATTAAAATCACATCAGAATCAGAAAGAGAAGCCCATTTAGTGTCCCTCCAGTATTCATCAGCTGATATAAGAAAAATGTTTACAGGGTCCAACTCCAGTATCTCAAGCAGGCAATGATGTATGAATTAAAGTTGAGAGACAATAAATTGATAATTGGGACAACTAGATAAGGAGCTCTGGTAGCATAGTGGCTAAGACACTTGCCTGCTAACCAGACGGCTGGCGGTTCAAACCCACCAGCCACTCCTCGGAAGGAAGGTTGGGCAATCCTACTTCCGTAGTGATACTGCCTCGGAAACCCAAGGAGGGGTCGCTATGAGTCGGGGCCGACTCGACGGCACATAACAACAACAACAACAGATAATGCCAACTCATCAAATTTACACCTCCACAAGTATTATATGAGATTCCACATTTTTCCACATTTTCACCAACTCTTATTTTCAACTTCCTAATTTTTGCCAACCTGGAGAGATTTGTCATGGTATTTTATGGTTTATTTTGCTTTTGCATTTTTCAGATTATTAATGAGGTTCAGTACATTTTCATGTGTTTATTAGACATCTGAACTCCTTTTATGAAGAATTGGTATTATAGATTAGGCAATATTAATATCCTCATTTCAATGAAGAAACTGGGGTACATAGAAGTTAGGTAAATGACCTAAGGTCATGCTACTGTTGTTGTTGTTGTTGTTGTCAGGTGCCATCAAGTCATATCCAACTCATAGCGGTCCCATGCAGAGCATAACGAAACACCACCCAATCACGCACCAGCTCCATGATCCTTGCTACACTTCAGCCCATTGTCACAGCCACCGTGACAATCCATCTCATCAAAGGCCTTCCCCTCTTTCGTCGACCCTCCACCTTGCCAAGTATGTCATCCTTCTCCAGGGAATGATCCCCTCTGACAACAGGACCAAAGTAGGTGAGATGAAGTCTGGCCATCCTCGCTTCCAAGGAGCATCTTGGCTGCACTTCCTCCAGGACAGATCTGTTAGTTCTTTTGGCAATCCATGGTACCTTCAGCATTCTTCACCAGCACCACAACTCAAAAGCATCAACTCTTCTTTGATCTTCCTTATTCATTGTCCAGCTCTCACATGTTTATGAGGCAATTGGAAATATCATGGCCTGTGTCAAGTGCACCTTAGTCCTCAAGGAGACATCCTTGCTCCTCAGCACTTGAAAGAGTTCCTTTGAAGCCAACCTGCCCAGTGCTACACGTATTCTAATGTCCTGACTGCTGCTTCCATTGGCATCGATTGTAGAACCAAGCAATGTGAATTCCTTGCAACCTCAATCTTTTCTCCATTTATTGTGATGCTGCTTATTGGTCCAGTTGTGGGGATTTTTGTCTCCTTTATATTGGGATGTAATCCATACTGCAGACTGTGTTCCTCAATCTTCATCAGTAAGTGCCTCAAGTCATCCTCACTTTCAGCAAGCAAAGTTGTATC
>NW_006921592.1:27785152-27794488 GCF_000298275.1 Orycteropus afer afer
TATGATATCCCTTGTTCCACGTCCTCTTCTGAATCCAGCTTGCACCTCTGGAAGTTCTCTGTCAATATACTGCTGCAACTGTTTTTGAATTATTTTCAGTAAGATCTTGCTTGTGTGCGATATTAATGATATTGTTCAAATTTCCACATTCTGTGGGATCATCTTTCTTTGGAATGGGTACAAATATGGATCTCTTCCAGGCAGTTGGCCAGGTAGCTGTCTTCCAAATCTCTTGGCATAACCGAGTGCATGCCTCCAGTGAGGCATCCGTTTGTTAAAATATCTCAATGGGTATTCTGTCAATTGTCGGAGCCTTGTTCTTCACCAATTCGTGCATCACAGCTTCAACTTCCTCCTTCAGTACCATTGGTTCTAGATCATATGCCACCTCCTGAAATGGATGAAGATCAACCAGTTCTTTTTGGTACAGTGACTGTGTATTCTTTCCATCTTCTTTTGATGTTCTCTGCATCATTCAATGTTTTGCCCTTAGAATCATTCAATATTGCAACTCAAGGCTTAAATTTTTTCCTCAGTTCTTTCAGATTGAGAAATGCCACATGTGTTCTTCCCTTTTGGTTTTCTAACTCCAGGTCTTTGCACATTTCATTATAGTAATTGGCTTTGCCTTCTTGAGCTGCTCTTTGAAATCTTCAGTTCAAGTCTTTTAACCTGTCATTTCTTCCATTTGCTTTAGCTACTCTCCACTCAAGGGCAAGTTTCGGAGTCTCTTCTGTCATCCATTTTGGTCTTTTCTTCTTTTGCTGCCTTTTTAGTGACCTCTTGCTTTCTTTATGGATGATGCTCTTGATGTCATCCCACAATTCTTCTGGTTTTCAGTCACTGGTGTTCAATGCATCGAATCTATTCTTTAGAAGGTCTTTAAATTCAGAAGGGATATATTCTAGATCATATTTTGGCTCTCGTGGATTTGTTTTAATTGTCTTTAATTTCAAGTTGAACTTGCACATGAGCAGTTGATGGTCTGTTCCACAATCAGCTCCTAGCCTGGTTTTGGCTGAAGATATTGAGCTTTTCCATAGCCTCTTACCACAGATGTAGTCAATCTGATTCCTGTGTGTTCCATCTGGTGAAGTCCACGTGTACAGCTGCCGTTTGTGTTGTTAAAAAAAAAAGGTGTTTGCAATGAACAAGTCATTGGTCCTGCAAAATTCTACCGTGCAAGTTTCAGCATTATTTCTGTCACCAAGGCCAAATTTTCCAACTACTGGTGATTCTTCTTTGTTTCCAACTTTTGCATTCCAGTCACCAGTTGTTATTGTTAGGTACCATCAAGTCAACTTCAAGTCATAGCAACCCCATGTACAACAGAGGAAAACACTATCCAATTCTGTACCATCCTCACAATCCTTGCTATGCTTGAGCCCATCACTGTAGCCATTATGTCAATCTGTCTTGATGAGGGTCTTACCCTTTTTCACTGACTTTCTATTTTACTAAGCATGATATCCTTCTCCAAGGACTAGTCACTCCTGATAGCATGAAAGTATGAGAAACAAAGTCTGGCCATTATCACTTTTAAGGAGCATTCTGGCTCTTCCAAATTCTTCCAAGATAGATGTGTCAATTCTTCTGGCAGTTCATGTTATATTCAACATGCTTTGTCAACATCACATTTCAAATGCATTCATTTATTTGGCTGTCTTTCTTATTCATTGCCCAGCTTTTGCATGCATATGAGAATATTGAAAAGACAATGGCTTGGGTTGGGCACATCTTAGTCTTCAAAGTGCCATCTTCGCTCTTCAGCATTTTATAGAGATTTGCAGCAGATTTACCGAATACAACACATCATTTGATTTTTTGACTACTACTTCCGTGGGATTGTGGATTCAAGTAAAACGAAATCTTTTATAATTGCAATCTTTTCTCCATTTATCATTTATCAAAGCTCATGCTACTAGTACTTGGAAATCCTGGAACCAGAATTAGAACCCAGGAAGTTAGACTTCAAAATCATATCATCTAACCACTTTGTCATGCTGCTCAGTGGTTACCTGTCCAAATATATACAAACTTTTTTTCTGAATTCTCTATTTTTTTTTTCTTTTTCTTTTATACAAACACTCCATCTCCCATAAGTCAGTTTATCATACTGTGGTGTCTTGCATGTTGCTGTGATGCTAGAAGCAATGCCACCAGCATTTCAAATGCCAGTAGGAAAGATTTCACCAGAACTTCCTGATTAAGGCAAACTAAGAAGAAAGTTTTGATATTCTTCATCCAAAAATTAGCCAGTGAAAGTCTTATGAACCACAACAGAACATTGTACAACTCACTTGCTTTGGACATGTCATTAGAAGATATCAATCACAGGAGGGGGATATCATATTTGGTGGAATAGTAGGCCAAGGAGAACAAGGAAGACCCTTGATGATACAGATTGACACAATAATGATAGACTCAAACTGTGAGGATAACATAGGCAATTGGAAGTATGTTTATCATGTGTCATGCTACTAGTATTTCCAGCATTTCCAAGTACTAGTAACATAACACATGCTAGGGGAGCAAAGACCCCAGGTTCAAACATGTTCTATAGAGACCTTTTTATTAAGCCTTAGATAGGACAAAGACAAAACAAAGACAATCATCCAGAATGAGGGAAATCACCAGCATGTACACAGTACAGAAGCCAAATGGAGTCCATTGAGTCACAGTCATAAAATCAAAGCAAAAAACCAAATTCACTGCCATTGAGTCAGTTTCGACTCATAGCTATCCCTCCTTGGGTTTTTGAGGTGGTATCTCTATGGAAGTAAATTGCTCAATCTTCCTTCAGAGGAGTGGCTGGTGGGTTTGAACTGCCAGACTTCTGGTTAGCAGTCAACTCCCTTAGGCACTATGCCACCAGAGCTCCACAGTCACAGTGCTCATTATATTTGATAGAGTACAAAAGAAATCATTATAAAATCATGATTGGTGGCAGGTCAACTCATCACAGTGGCAGGTTGGGACTAGTGGGGAAATATTATGATTGGAATACATACATAATTGAAGATTAAAAAGGGTTAGAGAATTGGTTCTGGGGCTTGACCACTTGCTACATGGATCAGTGTATGATTTATGACTATGGACACTGAGTCACAGCCACAAGTGGGTTTAAAATAATACCAGGACCCCAACCTTTAATTTAAATTTAAATTTAATTTAAATTTAAATTTAATTTAAATTTTAATTTAATTTAAATCAGGTAAGAACACACCCAGGCAAGTTTCCTGGCTCTGTGTGAGCTTAGTCTACTTTTAACCACATTCTTCCTAAAGGCAAACTGCCCCTACCTAGATTTGTCCCAGACTTGTCACTGCATAAGGGGCTCTGCTGGTATGGTGGTTAAGGCATTTGTCTGCTACCCCCAAAGTTTGGTGGTTCAAATCCATGGAAGAAAGATGAGGCAGTCTTCCAAATTACATTGGAAGTAACCTTCATAAAACATTTGCTAATTCTAATAACATCATTAATGCAATCAATAGTGCATTGAGAAAAATATAGAGGAAATAGTGCATATGAGAAAAATATAGAGGAAAGTTTTTCAGTTAAAACACATGGGAAGGTTTATCTACACAAATTAATAACACTTAAGTGATAAGACGACTTCAAAAACAATGAGAGTTAGGTACAAAGCAATAATTTTAATATTTAATAACTTTCATTCACTAAGAGAAATCTATTATTAGTCCATAGAATCTAAAGACATGTTACATAAAAGTAATAAATGTGAAAACAGGTAGCAAATATATGGATAGTGTGCATGGAAAATTCTTACCAGTCAAATAAACTTAAGTTGCCTACATAAAGAAACCTCAAAAACAATAACAATTTAAACAAAATCCAATAACTTCAAAGTCCATGACCTTGGAAAAGCTTGTCTGCTTCTGCCAACTAGGGCATTGCAGTTTCAAGTCTAAATGAGTGCTTCAGTTCCTTTAATCTGTGACAAATGTATCTTTGGTTTAAAACCATAAAGTTCAGCTGAAACAAAGGAACTGAACAGAAGGTTTCAAATGACAGCTAAATACAAAGTAAAGTATTACAATGAAATGGCAAAGACCTGGAGTTAGAAAACAAAAAGGAAAGAACACACTCAGCATTTCTCAAACTGAAAGAACTGAAGAAAAAATTCAAGCCTCAAGTTGCTATACTGAAAGATTTTATAAGCAAAATAGTGAATGATGCAAGAAACATCAAAAGAAGATGGAAGGAATACAGAGTCACTGTACAAAAAGAATTGGCTAATGTTCAACTATTTCAGGAGGTAGCATATGATCAAGAACCAATGGTATTGAAGAAAGAAGTCAAAGCTGTACTAAAGGAACTGGCAAAAAAACAAGACTTCAGGAATCAACAGAATACCCATTGAGATGTTTCAACAAATGATATGCAGATGACACAACCTTGCTTGCTGAAAAATGATGACTTGATGCACTTACTGACGAAGATTAAAGACTACATTCTGCAGTATGGATTATACCTCAACATAAAGAAAACAAAAATCTTCACAACTAGACCAATAAGCAACATCACAATAATAAATGGAGAAAAAAATTGAAGTTGTCAGTGATTTCATTTCACTTAGATCCATAGTTAACACCCATGGAAGCAGCCCAGGAATCAGACATCATATTGCATGAGGCAAATCTGCTGCAAAAGACCTCTTTAAAGTGTTAAGGAGTAGTACAAAGGATCTTATTATACTTCTCCCCCTGGAGCATACTTATCTTAAACCTTTCCTTTAAAGTGAAGCTACTCTCAGTGCCTCCCTGGTTGTGATAGTTGGAGCTGTGTGTCAACTTGAGTGGACCACAATTCTGTGTGGTTTAAGCAATTGTGATTTGGATTGTTCCAATGATGGGATCAGATGTATATATTTTGAGCAGCCAATCCATTGAAAGATAGTCTTCCTAAGGGTGTGGCCTGCTTCCAGTATAGTTGTGGACATCGAGGGAAAAGAGCACTCTTCTGTGCATTGGGATTCTGTTGTGCTGCCTACAACTGTCCGTGAGTGAACAATCCACCATTCGCCCTGGAGATCTTGGATTCGTCATTCGTTGGAGTCAACAGCCAGTATACTGCCTGCTAACCTTGAGCTCGTAAGCCCCTGCCACTACATGATTCACAAAAAGCCTCCACCATGAGGTCTGATCCAAGAACTTGGGACTTGCCAGCTTCTATAACTGTGTGAGCCATTTTCCTAAGACAAATTTCCCTTTCTCTAAAAAAAAAAAAAAAGTGTTAAGGATAAAGATATCACTTTGAAGACTAAGGTGTGCCTAACCCAAGCCATGGTATTTTCTATTGCCTCATATGCGTAGAAAGCTGGAAAATGAGTAAGGAAGACCAAAGAAGAGTGATGCCTTTGAATTGTGGTGTTGACAAAGAATACTGGAAATACTATGGACTGCCAGAATGAACAAATCTGTCCTGGAAGAAATGCTGCCAGAATGTTCTTTAGAAGTGAGAATGGCCAGACTTCACTTATTTTGGCCATATTGTCAGAAGGCACCAGTCCCTAGAGAAGTGTATCATGCTTGGTAAAGTAAAGGGTCAGTGAAAAGGGGAGGACTCTCAGCAGATGCATTGCAAAGTGGCTGCAATGATGGGCTCAGGCATAGGAAGTACTGTGAGGATGATGCAGGACCAGGTAGTGTTTCATTCTGTTGTACCTACAGTCAAAGGTGACTCGATGGCACCTAACAACAATAATTGCATCCCCATCGTGTTTAAAAACAACAATAACAAAAAAAAAAGTTTTATTAAGATGTAATTCACATACCTTACAATTCACACTTTTAAAGTGTAAAATTCTATTTTATATAATATATTCAAATATATGTGCAACGATTAACATGGCTAATTTTCAAATATTTTTATAAGCTTTACCTATTACCCTCCTATCCTTCCATATACCTATATCCCTAAGCAACCTCTAATATGCTTTCTGTCTCTGTGGACTTTCCTATTCTGGACATTTTATATAAATGGAATCATACAATATATAACTTTGTGTTTCTGGCTTCTTTCACTTAGCATAATGTTTTTAAGGTTCATACATGTTGTATAGCATCTATCACTACTTCATTCCTTCTTATGGTCAAATAATATTCCATCATATGTATATACCACATTTTGTTTATTCATTCATCATTTCATGCACATTTGGGTTGTGCCTACCTTTTGGTTATTGTAAATAATGCTGTTATAAACATTCATATACAAGTTTTTGTTTGGACACATGTTTTCAATTCTTTGGAGTGTATTTCTAGAAGTGGATTGCTGGATGATATGGTAACTCTATATTTAACCGTCAGAATGTTTTCCAAAGGAGCCGCACTCTTTTAAATTCCCATCGGCAGTGTTATGAGAGCTCCAATTTCACCACATCCTCACCAACCCTTGTCGTTTTCTGTCTTCTTATTGTTGTTTTAATTATAGCCATTTTAGTGCATATAAAGTGGTATCTCATTGTGGATTCTGTTTGTAAATTTCCCTAATATCTAATAATGTTCAGCATCTTTTCATGTGCTTGCTGAATATTTGTATATCTCCTATGGAGAAATATTCAAATCCTTGCCTAGTTTTAATGTGGGTCATTTTTATTATTGAGTTGTAAGATACAAGTCCCTCATCAGATATATGATTTGCAAATATTTTAGCCCATTCTGTGGGCTATCATTTCATTTCATGATAGGTTTCTTTAAAGTATATGAGTTTTGATATTGATGAAGAACAATTTATCTGCCAGAAGAATGAACAAATCTATCTTGAAAGAACTATAGCTGGAATGATCCTTAGAAGCAAGAATGGCCAGACTTTGTCTCTTGCACTTGGGTCCTATTATCAAGAGGAGCCAGTCCCTGGAGAAGAATATCATGCTTGATGAAATAGAATGTCAGTGAAAAAGGGGAAGACGCTCAACAAGATAGATTGACACAGTGTCTACAATGATGAGTTCAAGGATGGCAGTGATTGTGATTATGGAGCAGGTGGCAATGTTTTGCTCTGTTGTATATAGGATCACTATGGGTTGAAACTGACTCAATGACACCTAACAACATAAGAACAATTTATGTTTGTGCTTTTTGTGTTGTTTATAAGAATCCATTGCCAAATTCCAGGTCATGTAGTTTTACCTCATGTTATTTTCTCAGTTTTATACTTTTAATTCTTACATTTAGGCATTGGACCCATTTTGAGCAAATTTTGGAATACTGGTCTAGTGCCTAAGGCATTTGACTGGTAACCAGAAGGCTGACGGTTCAAACCCACTAGCCACTCCTCAGAAGAAAGGTTGGGCAATCTACTCCCATAGTGATACTGCCTCAGAAACCCAAGGAGGGGTTGCTATGAGTCAGGTCCAACTCAATGGCACATAACAACAACAACAACATAAGATAAATATCCAATTTCATTCTTGGCATGTGGCTATCCAGTTGTCCCAGCACCATTTCTTGAAAAGTGCTTTCCTTCATTGATTGGTTGGATAGCCTTGCCAAAAATCAGTTGACCATAGACACATGAGTTTATTTTTTGGACTCAATTCTCTACCATTGTTCTATTCATCTATCCTTACACAACTACCATAGGAGCTCTGGTGGTGCAGTGGCTAAGGCATTCAGCTACTAACTTAAAGGTCAGCAGTTCAAAGCCACCAGCCATTCCATGGAAGGAAGATGAGGCAGTCTGCTTCCATAAAGATTGACAACTTTGGAAACTCTATGGGGCAGTTCTACTCTGTCCTACATGGTTACTATGAGTCAGAATTGACTCGATGGCAATGGGTTTGGTTTGAGTTTTGGTATACTAGTACCACACTGTCTTGATTACTGTTGCTTTGTAATAGGTTTTGAAATTGGGAAATATGTGTCTTCCAACTTTTTTTTTTTTTTTTAAGATTATTTTGGATATTCTGGTTCTCTTACAATTCCATATGGACTTTAAGATTAGTTTGTTAACTTCTACAAATAAACCAGCTGGGGTTCTGATAGGGCTTGTGTTAAATCTCTAGATAAATTGTGGGAATATTGTTGTCTGTCTTCAATATCTAGTGCAGCCATAACAGAAATACCAAGCATGAAAGTCTTTAACAAACAAATTTATTGTCTCACAGTTTAGGAGGCTAGAAGCCCAAATTCACCTCTAGGGAAGGGCTTTCTCCCTTTGTTGGCTCACAGTTTAGGAGGAAGTTCATTGTCTCCTTTCAGCATCTATGGGTCCAGCATTCCTTGGAGATTTCCATGTGTCTTGGTTCAATCTTCCCCTGGGTCTAGGAGGTTCCCAGCACAAGAACTCTGGGTCCAAACAACATGCTCTGCTCCTGCCTCTCCTTTCTTGGTGGTAGTAGGTCCCTCTGATCTCTGGTTGCATGTTTAATCTCTTTTACATCTCGAAAGAGATTGACTCAAGGTACAACCTAATCTTACAGATTGTGTCCTACCTCATTAACATTACAGAAATTAGGATCTACAACACATAGGATAATTACATCAGATCACAAATGGAGGATAATTACATAATACTGAGAATCATGGCCTAGCCGAGTTGGCACATATTTGGGGGGAACACCATTCAATACATAACATTGTCTTAACATTGTCTTAAGTCTTCCAATACATGAACATGGAATGTTTTACCATCTCTTTAGATCTTCTTTAATTCTTCTCAACAATGTTTTGTACTTTTTAGGTTATATATTTTGCACTTATTTTCCTAAATTGACTCCTAATTATTTTATTCTTTACAATACTATTGTAAATGAAATTGTTTTCTTAATTTAATTTTCAGATTGTTCATTGTAAATATATAAAAATGCAATTGATTTTTTTTTACCTCAATCCTGTATCATACAACTTCCATCTTGCTGAACTCATTTACTAGTTCTAATAATGTTTAGTGAATTTCATGTATACATAATGTGTTAGATTGCGTTCACTAGAGAAACACAAAAACCAGCAAGTTTATATATATATACATATATATATATATATATGTATATGGAGAGAGAGAGAGAGAGAGAAATTTATCTTAGGAAAATAGCTCAAAAGCATATAGAAGTGGACAAGTCCAAGTCTCTGGAGGAAAATGGGCTGGTGACAGCCTTAGCTTCCGTAAGGGCAGGGGGCTGAGAGATTCAAGGCTGGCAGGCAGTGCACTAGTTGTTGGCTCCAACAAAAGGCGAATCCAAGATCTCCAGGCCGAGCGATGGGCTGCTCCCTCACGGAAGTCTGTAGTCCGCACAGCAGGGTTCCAATCTCTCCAGGAATGTGGCTCTTCCCAGGATGTCCCTGGATATCTTGGAAGCAGGCCACACCCCTAGGG
>NW_006921592.1:27803431-27808086 GCF_000298275.1 Orycteropus afer afer
GGCAGGAGAGTATGGAGGGATGGACACTGGGAAGAGGTAACTATGGGGAGGAAGTGGGAGGGGAGCTGCTGCATTGTGGTAAACTGTGGTCAATGACATGCGACAATGTGTATGTGAACTGCTGTATGGAAAGTGAATTTGTTCTGTAAATCTTCACCCAAACCAAAATTAAATTAAATTAAATTTAAAAAAAAAAAAAAAACCTATTTAGTCATGTTTCAGTACTTTGGTCTTTATAAGAATTTGTCAATTTCATCTATGTTGACTAACTGATTTGTATATGATTACGCATAGTATTCCTTTATAACCCATTTTATTTACGTAAGGTGAATAGTAATGTCCCTCTTTCATTTCTGATTCTATTAATTTGAGACTGTGTTCTCTTTTTGTTGGTCATTCTAGCTAAAAGTTTGTCAATTTTTTAATCTTTCAACAACCAGGTTTCAGTTTCATTGATTTTCTCTATTGTTATTCTATTTTTATTTCATTAATTTCTACTCCAGTTTTTATTATTTTCTTCCTTCTGTTTGCTTTAGGTTTAGTTTGTTCTTTTTCCAATATTTTAATGTGTAAAGTTATGTTACTGAGTTTAGATTATCTATTTTAAAATAGGCATTGACAGATATAAATTTTCATGTATGCATTGCTTAGCTTAATCCTACCAATTTAGTTATGTTGTATCTTAATTTTCACTCATCACAAATTATTTTCTAATTTCTCATTTGATTTATTTTCAATTCATTGGTTACACTGGAGTGTTTTGTTTAATTTCCAAATATTTGTAAATTTCCCAAATTTATTTCTGCTATTTATTTTTAATTTTATTCCACTGGGGTTGGAGAGCATGTATTATTCTTATCCTTTTCAATTTATTTATTTATTTATTAGCGACCTAGCATATACCTGGCCAACTGAATGGAAAAAATCGGTATTCGTTCCCATTCCAAAGAAAGGTGATCTAACAGATTGTGGAAATTATCAATCATTAATATCACCTAAAAGTAAAATATTGCTGAAGATAATTAAAAAATAGTTGCAGCAGTATATTGACAGAGAATTTCCAGAAATGCAAGCAGAATTCAGAAGAGAATGTGGAACAAGGAATGTCATTGCTGATGTCAGATGGATCTTAGCTGAAAGCAAAGAATACCAGAAAAATGTCTACCTGTGTTTTATTGACTATGCAAAGACATTTCCCTGTGTGGATCATAACAAATTATGGATAACATTTAGAAGAATGGGAATTCCAGAATTCTTCATTGTGCTCATGAGGAACATGTACCTACACCAAGAGAATGTCATTCAAACAGAATAAGGGAATACTGCATGGTTTAAAATCAGGAAAGGTGTACATCAGGGTTGTATCTTTTCACCATACTTATTCAGTCTGTATGCTGAGCAAATAATCTGAGAAGCTGGACTATATGAAGAAGAACAGGGCATCAGGATTGGAGGAAGAACCATTAACAACCTGCGATATGCAAATGACACAACCTTGCTTGCTAAAAGTCAAGAAGACTTGAAGCACTTACTGTTGAAGATTAAAGACTACACCTCAACATAAAGAAAACAAAAATCTCTTAACTGGACCAATAAGCATATCATGATGTGGTGGTTATGTTTTTGTGTCAACTTGGCTGGGCCTGGTTGAGTGGCTAAGCAGCTGATCATAGTTATTCCCTATGATGAGACTGGCAATCAACTCCATGGTGGGATTTACCACAAGCAGCTGAGTAGCTGCTTTGGGTATGTCGTCTGCTTCCCATATATAAGCAGCAGCTTTGGGAATGGTCTCTAGCATATGGCATGCTTGGACCTTGCATGTAGCCGTGTCATTTTTCAGCAGTTTGCCATGCTCTGCTAACCTTGGAACTTACAATGGACTTGAATTAATGGCCTGCCGTGTGGTTTGGTAACATTGGGACTGTGCCTTTTTACTTGTCAACCTTGGGTTTGTCAGCCTTAGCAGTCAGCAGCTGTCTGAGTGTAGAAACGCCTCTAGTTGTTCCAGTGGTCTGGGAGCAGGAGGCAGAGCTGAACCCCAAGGTTACGGGGCTTTCACCCAGTCCCTAGAGCCTGGCACTTTGAACTCAGACTTAAACTCCTTGTTCAAGTCATGCCATTTGTGGTATATTCTTGTCAGAGTGGCACTAGGTAACCAAAACACAGGATAAACAAAGAAAAGACTGAAATCATCAGGGATTTCATTTTACTTGGATCCACAATCAACACCCATGGAAGCAGCAGTCAGGAAATCAAGCGTTGTACCACACTGGGCAAATCTGCTGCAAAAGACCTCTATATTAAGAAGCAAAGACATCACTTTGAAGACTAAGGTGTGCCTGGCCCAAGCCATGATATTTTCAATTGCCTCATAGGCATGTGAAAGCTGTACAATGTACACGGAAGATGAGGAAGAGTTGATTCCTTTGAATTTTGGTGTTGGCAAAGAATACTGAAAACACCATGGACTGTCAGAAGAACAAACAAATCTGTCCCGGAAGAAGTGCAGCCAGAATGCTCCTTGAAGCAAGAATGGCCATACTTCATCTCACCTATTTTGGTTATGCTGTCAAAAGGAACCATTCCCTGAAGAAGGATATCATGCTTGGTAAAGTGGAGGGTCAATGAAAAAGGGGAAGGCCCTCAACGAGATAGATTGACACAGTGGCTGCAACAATGGGCTCAGGTATAGCAAAGATTGTGAGGACAGCACAGGACCAGACAGTGTTCTGTTGTACATGGGTCACTGTGAATAGGAGCTGACTTGATAGTACCTAACAACAACATATGATGTATCCAGGAGTATGTTCCATGTGCACTTAAGAAGAAGCTATATTCTGCTGCTGTTGTGTGGAGTGTTCTATATATGTCTGCTAATTCCAGGGCTTTATAGTGATGTTCAAGTCTTCTGTTCCCTTGGTGATCTTCTTCCTAGTTGTTATATTTCTTATTAAAAGTGAAGTACTGAAGTCTCTATTATTCTTGAATTTTTTATCTTTTTGTTCTTTTCTGTCAGTGTTTGCTGCATGTGTTTTGGTGTTCTGTTGTTAGATAATATATGTTTATAAGTGTTATATCTTCCCAATGGATTGTCCATTTTACCATTATAGAATGTTCTTTTCACTAGTAACTTTTTTTGTCTGGCTTGTCTGATATTAGCATAGCCATTCCATAATTCTTGTGGCTATTTGCATCATGTATATTTTTTCCATTCTTTTACTCTCAATCTATTTGTATCTTTTAATCTAAACTGTGTTTCCTGCAGACAGCATATTTTTTTTTACCCAACTTGAAAATCTCTGACTTTTTATTGGATTGTTTAACCCGTTGATATTTAATAATATCTATGTAGTAGCATTTATCTGCCATTTTACTTTTTGTTTTCTATATAATTCAAGTCCTTCTTGTTTCTCTATTTTTCCTTTCTCTTTTGCATTAAGTGTATATTTTCTTATGTAGGATTTTAATTTCTTTAATGATTTTTTATTTGTTTGTTTATATTTCTTTTAGTTATCTCCTTAGTGGGTATTCTAGGGCTTATCATACATATCTTAACTTGCCAGAAACAGTCTCCATCTCTCACAAGCTGCAATCAAAACATGACCAGGGCTGCAGTCATCTCAAGGCTCACTCTTAAGCTTGTTTCCAAGATTCAGTTCCTCCCAGGCTGTCGGACTAAGAGCCTCAGTTCCTCACTGGCTGTTCCTTGCTGTGTGAATCTTTTTACAAAATGACAGCTTACTTCATCAGACTGAGCAAGCGAGAAGAATTAGAAAGACACAGAGAGAAAGATAGAAGTCACACTCTTTTGTAACCTGATCTCGAAAAGTGACATCCCACCACTTTTACTATATTCTATTCATTAGAAATACATCTCTTGGTCCATCCCAATGGAAGGACATTACACAAAAATGTGAACATCAGTCGATGGGATCATTAAGATCCATTTTAGAAGCTGCTTACCATATGTACGTACTGTATGGTATCATTTACATAAAGTCCACAAACAAGCAAAACTACTCTATAACGAAAGAAATTAGAACACTGGTTGCCTGCTGGACATGGTTGGATTGACTGGGAGGGCCACGAAAAGCTTTTCTGGGTTTATGAACATGTTCTATATTTTGATAAGTATGTTTATTCATGGAGATATATGCCTTTGTCAAAACTCCTAAGTCTGTGTGATTTATTGCATGCTAATTATATATTCCAATTTAAACAAATTTTATCCTGCAGTTATGTTTTATTCTGTTTTGTTTTGGGGGTGAGAAAAAGTCCAGATAACTTAGCCTTCTATAGGACCAGAAATGGAAATAGCAATTTACCTATATTCTTGGTCTTAGGCCAAGTTTTCCCACCTTTACTTTTGAGCTTCAAAAAATTTATTCAATCTCATGTAATAGAATGAGAAATTATCCCAGTATCAGATTATAGATTGAACAAAGTTTAAAGACAAATTTGTAGTTTACCATTCACAAAAGTACCTAGGTATGTTTGAAAAGTAGAATCAGCATTTTGAGACTTGTTATTTTTCCAGTCTATGTTAGCTGTTGTATTCAAGAAATGTAAGAAATGCACCTGAGTTAAGTGATGCTATTATAGAAACAACCTTAACTCCATTGTTTAAGTACTATTTCCAAAGCCCAATAAAT
>NW_006921592.1:27808436-27808946 GCF_000298275.1 Orycteropus afer afer
GGGAGCTGTTGCATTGTGGTAAACTGTGGTCAATGACATGACACAAAGCACATGTGAACTGCTGTTTAGAAAGTGAATTTGCTTTGTAAATCTTCACCCAAATCACAATAAATAAAAAAAATTTAAAAATAAAGTAAAAAAAGAAACTGAGGGGAGTAAGAATGCCATCTTCTTGGCCATACCTTCCTGGAGTGGAGCATTTATAAAGCTGACCTCAGTGGGACTGTGGACAATAGTTCAAATGCCACAAATTCTCACTGTTATGATGGAGTTTTAGTAGATTTTCTTGAATAAATGTTGCTTAATTTGCTGTATATCCTTTGGAACTGTATATCCTTTCCAACTGAAGTGTTTGCTTTTCACAGTTTTTGGTGACTGCTTGCTTCACTGGAATGTGGGTCCCTGGAGCTCCTCACACTGCCATCCTGCCCTTTCACAGACTTTTAACACTATACTCCAGGTAAGCATGAGCAGTCACAGAATTTGAAGAATAATAAGGCTCTGTACAGG
>NW_006921592.1:27809046-27812489 GCF_000298275.1 Orycteropus afer afer
TATATAAAACAACTATGCAGAATATGGAGGTAAGGAGTTTAAGAACGGGTCCTCTGGAACTGGAATCATAATCTCTAATGCCTAGAGTCAAAGAAGGCAGGCAATGTAAATTAATGAAATGGGCCAGGCAAGGCACTTTATG
Source organism: Orycteropus afer afer (assembly GCF_000298275.1). Taxonomy (NCBI): domain Eukaryota; kingdom Metazoa; phylum Chordata; class Mammalia; order Tubulidentata; family Orycteropodidae; genus Orycteropus; species Orycteropus afer. The sequence goes on from NW_006921592.1 coordinate 27,809,189, forward strand.
CTATATATTTCCAACATAGCTTCATACCAGCTATAATCTTCAGTTCCACAAGCAAATATACTCTCTTCCATTTTCTTTGAAACCTTGACTCTCTTGGTTTAGATTTTATTTTCCTGTTTTTCTCTTAACTCTATGTAGGACAAAAAATTGATTTGGTCTTTGTCTCTAGTTTCCTACAACATAGTCCCTGGAATTTCTCAATAATCAAGGTGTGTGTTATTGTAAAGCAGCCGGGCAACACTTAACTTGTTCAAAGGAGTAGGAAGGGAAGGTGCATGAGGCAATCAATAATGCATATTCATTGATTCACTCTATCATGGATATGCATGGAGACCTCAATATATGCATTGTTTTAAAAGGCTCTGAACATGGAAGAAGTTGGGTTTCGCAGATTTGCAAGACAGTGGCACATCCCTAGGGACAATGGAAGTCTCAATCTGGACCCCTGCCAGAGTAAGACCTGTGCATCTCTTCATTTGTATCCTTTGTAGTTATAATAAATGGATAACTATAAGTCTATAGACGATCTTTGTGGATTCTATAACTTGTTCCAAGGAATTAAAGAGTCCACAGGGACAGGAAGAGCCAAATAGAGGCCTGCTTTTGCCTATTTGGCAAAAGACAGGGTTCTTCTAGCTTATGAGATGACCTGGCCCCAGATAGTCAAGGATGAGGTGACCTGGCCCTGGGCAGCCAGATATGAGGTGCCTTGGCCTCAGGTGGCTGTGGGTAATACTGTGTGCTGCTTGGAGCAGCTGACAATGAGAATAGAAATGTGAAAGTTGAGGACTAGGTCCACTTCCAAGTGTGAACTGGGTTCATTTTGATCTTTACTATGCAGTTAGCAATAAAGGTAGGATTATCTCACCTTGTCCCTTGCTTTGTGCACTCTATTCTAAGAAAAAAACAACACTGCATGACCAAAGACGATTAGAGACTTACATTCAGCTTCAGCATCAGGGACACAATAAAGAATGGTGGAGAATATGACAAAACAGACATTGCCTAATCAGTCTCAGCGCCAGCTCACTGTTGTCATATGGAAATGCTGGCCCAGTCAGCAAATTATGATTTTTCAAGTGATTTCTAGTGTGAAAGTTCCTAATTTTTATTTTTTAAAAAAAGTGATTAAAATAGCAGAACTGGACTATAAAACAATAAATTCACAAACTAAATTAACACTGTATAGACTAAATAAAACACAGCTGTGGGACAATGTTGGCTCCTGGACTAAAAGTTTAGTCTAGACCTCAGGTTAGAGAGATGAATTAATTTCACTAATTGTAGTGTATGATGGTGGTAGGAGGGAGGATTGGGGCTGTATAAGGAAGCAGTGAACAGAACTCAATGACCAAGTTCACTAAATGCTCTCTCTTCATCTCTACTTATGGAAAAAGTGCAAGAGAAAACAGGCAACTAGAAATGCAGAAGAGCTGGTAGCACTGAGAAAATAACTTACAGGTAAAGCCTAGCCTGGATATAGTCCCAAAACAAACAAACACAGTTGCCACCAAGTCTGACTTCAACTCATAGTGTCCCCATGTGTGTCAAAGTAGAACTGTGCTTTGTAGGGTTTTCAATGGCAGATTTTTCAGAAGATTGCCAGGCCTTTCTTTTAAGGCATCTCTGGGTGGACTCAAACAGCCAACCTTTTAGTTAGCAGCCAAACACTTTAACTACTTGTACCAAGCAAAGCCACAAATTTAGAACATAAAGCACCAACTCAAAGGTCAAGAACTTCTTGAAGGATAAGACGTGAGATAAAATTAAAGAGGATATACAACTATTATGCAAATATGTGGAATCATGTTAAACCTCCTAAGTTATTAGAATTGCAAACTGATAGAACAAAATACTGCATACACACATAAATTTGTGAAACTTCAAGTTGTTATGCAGTGATAGTGAGGGTACAATAAAATTGACATTGTCTTTCATGCCTTAGTAGTGGTCAATTAAACTGGTTTAACTTTTTTAAAATGCAGTGTATTGAAAGCAGATTAATGGTTATCTGGGGCTGGGTGTGGTACTGTGAATCGAATAGTGTTTCCCAAAGAGATACATGGCTGTCCTACCCCCCAGTACCTGTGAATGTGAACTTATTTGGAAATAGAAGCTTTGCAAGATGTAATCAATTTAAGATGAAATCATAGTGGGTTAGGGTGTTGCCTATATCCAGTGACTGGTGGCCTTATAAGAAAAGGGAAATTTGGACACGGAGACACACAGGGAGAAAATGGCAAGTGAAGACAGAAACTGAGATTAGAGTTATGCTGCCAAAAAGTCAAGGAATGACAAGCGCTGCTGGCAGCCATCAAAATCTAGAAGAGGAAAGGAAAAACTCTCCCTTAGAGCCTTTGGAGGCAGCATGGCCCTGCTGCCACCTGATTTTAGACTTTTAGCCTCCAGAACTGTGGGGGAGTAAATGTCTGTTGTTTGAAAGCACCTATTTTGTGGTATTTTGCTATGGCAGCCCTAAGAAACTAAGACAATATTTATAATGGCTACTTTGAAACCTTTGTATATTAAATCTAATATCAAATCCCTTTCTCAGACCATATCTTTTACCTGCTTTTTTACCTTCTGTATAAGTACTTTCCTATTATTTGCAGGTTTTGTAATTTTTACCAACTGACTATTTTAGGTAATATATTGATACTGATTTCCCTCCTAGGGTTTGTTTTTGGTGATGCTTGCTTATTTGGTTTGTGACTTGGCTAGACTCTTTTAGTAAGGTCTATTTCCTCCACAGTGTGAAGCCTTGGTATCATTCCACAGAGGAGGCAGACTTGAGCACGTATACTGTCACCCTGGGATGAGCCCTGGGTTTTAGCAGGTCTTTCTTTGACTGTCTTCTGATCTCTCTCTTAAGCTCTCTGCCTGGTATTATTCCCATCCCATTGTTGTTAGATGCTGTTGACTTGGCCCCCAACTCATGGAGACCTCATGTACAATGTAACAGCATGCTATCAGGTCCTCCATCATCACCAGGATTGGTTGTGAATTGGACCATTGTGCTCCATGATTTTCATTGGCTGATTTTTGGAAGTAGCTTGCCAGGACTTTCTTCCTAACCTATCCCAGTAGGTTGCACTACTTGCTGTCTAATTGCTGTATTGTTGTTCATAATGTTATGGGGCAAAAGTTGTTTAGCAGTCTGATCCATTCAAACTCTGGCAATGCAAAAATCTTCAACAAAATTCTAGCCAATAGACTGCAACAACATATCAAGAAAATCATTCATCATGACCAAGTGGGGTTCATACCATGTATGCAGGGATGGTTCAACATTAGAAAAACA
>NW_006921592.1:27816465-27818580 GCF_000298275.1 Orycteropus afer afer
GACAGTTATCACCTCCTTCTAAGACTAATATTTTTAAATGCATAAAATTATAAAGGAAACCAATTATAAAAAGTTACAACAATATTTTTTAAAATATGTGATGTACTAAAAATTTGCTTGTTTAGAAACATATTAAGTAACTAAAACTAGCAGTATGTCTAAGCCCTTGGCTTCTAACTGAAAGGTTGGAGGGTTGAATCCACCCAGGAGCATGTTGGTAAAAAGGCCTGATCTACTCCCCAAAAATCAGCCAATGAAAAAACCATGGAGCATGGTATTATTCTGAGACACATGGGGTCACCATGGGTTGGAAGTGACTTGACAGCAACTGATGGTGACAGCAGTGAATCTAATAACTACCAGAATAATGAACAGGGCATAAATAATTTTCCAGCAAAAATGATAATGTAGTATGAAAATATCTGTGACTTCCATTGGTAACAAAGTCATCCACTGCTATCAAGTCAATTCTGACTCACAGGAGCTCCCTAGGGTTCCCAAGGCTATAAATATGGAAGTAGATTACCTCATCTTCCTCCCACAGAGCAGCTGGTTGATTTGAACTGCTGACCTTCTGGTTAGCAGGCAAATGTCTTTCCCACAACAAAGTCACAGGTACAGCCAATACTACTGTGGTCTTCTTGTCTACACTTGAAATGGAAATAAATGCTAAATTTTAATTAGAGGTTAAACAAAACCAAGGTGTATTCTTTTCCTATACTAAATTTCATCTGTGAATCTCAGGTTAAGAACTCCTGCTATTCAAAATGTGGTCTGAACCAACAGCACAGGTAGTGCTTTTCAAGTCATCTGGGAATCTGGTTAAAACGCACCTTCTGATTCAGTGATTCTAAGATTCTGCATTTCTAACAAGCCACAGTTAATGTTGATGCTGTTGGTACAGGGAACATACTTGATAGAGAAAGGCTCTGGGTCTCTCGATGACAATTTTAACCTGGGGTGGAGGTGAGAGTTAGAAAGCACATAGATGATTTTTCCTAGCCCTTGAAGTCACCAGAAATGCACTGGGGTTTTCTGGCTTCACTTTAAAGATACGTGTTTTCTTTTTCCACAAGATTCAGCATCTGATGACAGAAAGAAGATGGACCAAGAGTCACGGATTTGGGCTGCTGAAAGTGACCCTGAAACAGCAGATACTAGAACAAGTGGAGAACCTTTGGAAAGTCCCATTACTAAAAATCTATGTACAAATACACATCTCCATTCATATAAAATACAAATAACTCAAAAACCCAAGTAACCAAGCTTTTGAAGTTGAAGTGTTAATGCAAAATGAAAAATTAACTAATGACATTGAAATTATTGACTTTCATATATGTGTGTGTCTTTGCCATTTTCCCCAAGGGTGCAGAATGCGTATTTAAAATAATCCAGTGTAGTATGTATTTAAAATAATTCAGTGCCCTTGTGTATGACCACACACAAGTAACTGCCATCCCCCAAAATGTTCCCAGACTCCATTTTATTTAGCCAAGCTTATAACAACTATAAGCCATTTCCCCTATCTTTCCCTTTGTCATGTATTCCCTTTCTCCCCCATGAGGTATTAACTACCTTCCCAGTACCATACTAACCCATCCTTAGAATAATTTTAAGCCATAAAGCTTGCTAAGCAGCTCTGGTGGCATAGTGCCTAAGGCATTTGACTGCTAACCAGAAGGGGTTCAAACCCACTAGCCACTCCTCGGAAGGAAGGTTGGGCAATCTACTTCCATAGCGATGCTGCATCTTATCAGAGCACACACACGTGGTCATAGGGCACTGCCCAGGGCCCCCTCGTCATTGGGACCAGCACCACCAAGTCTGAAGCCAGTCATGTAGCCCTCCATTCCCAGTCATGTAGCCCCCACCTCCAATTCCTCAAACTCAGGTATAAGTTGCAAGGTGGTAGGGGGTTAGTGGTTGCCACGACAGCCCCAGTGGGGTCTGCGTGACATAGTCACCGGCCTGAAGCGATTGTTTCAAGGAAACAGCAGGCTTCCTGGGGTCAAGTGTGCTCTCTCTATTTTTTGTTTTTGTCCTTTAATGATCTTGGTAATTTTAATGGGAATGATTGTTTCTAGTTATAATGAAAAGTTCATGGAGCAGGGAGAA
>NW_006921592.1:27819134-27820694 GCF_000298275.1 Orycteropus afer afer
TATACTATAAAAACATGTAGCTAAAGGCAATAAACGCTCTCAGATACACTCAGCCTTTGAGTTGTTTGTAATCTGTTAGCCAAATCGCCGACTCCCTGTTCACCCGAAGTCACCTTCGAAATTAAGTGCCGAGCCCAGTGGCTGTGCTGGTCTGCGGCAAGTGGTTATCTTGCATCCACTCTGGTCACCGTTGGATGCTGAATTGCTAGCTATGTTTATAAGCCTGCTTTTTTTTATCTTTTTAATCCTCTCTCCCTATTCTTTTTGTTTCTCTTCTGAATAAATGTTCATGTCTATGTTCACGCCTCTTGGGAAGTTTTTTGGACTTTTGCAATCTATTCAGGAGGAAGTTTTAACCTCCTTGAAAAATTCCCATAACACCTTGTATTTATTTAATATGTAAACTAAACCAAACCAAACTCACTGCCTTCGAGTCAGATCCAACTCATAGTGGAAACTCTTGTTGGGTTTCTGAGGCAGTATCACAACAGAAGTAGATTGCCCAATCTTCCTTCCAGAGAGTGGCTAGTGGGTTTGAACCACCAGCCTTCTGGTTAGCAGTCAAATGCCTTAGGCAGTACACCACCAGCGCTTCCATTTTAATATGTAGAAAATTAAAACAGCAGAAATAAAGCTCAACAAATGTTCCACTTTTATTTGCAGCAAAAGTATGCAAAATATCAAGGAAATTAATTTCTTTGATCCATCCAGGAGTAGTTTTTTAGGAAAGAAAAAGATGTCCCCAACCCAGGTCATCAGGATACATTTCTTCAACCTCCTTGGGGTTCACAGCTCCCTTTCACACCATGTCTCCACATCCAGCACCCCCAACTAACCTTAAGAAGCTGGATTGGAATTTCCTTCAACCTCCCACCTAGGGGAACCTACAGATAGTTTTTGACTTATGATGGGGTTCCATTCAAACAACTCCATTGTAAGTCATTTCTGATATAAATCAAATTCCTTTCTTTTTTTTATGTTTTCATTACTATTACCTTTTATTATCGGTATCTTTATAAATCCAATCTTATTTGTCTTTAGAAGTTAGCTTCAAAATGATAATATAAATAAATTAGTGCTACAACATTGCATGTGGTACACATCACAACAATGTACAAGGGGAAAAAAAAACACATGTAACTGCAGTTCGCCCCCTAACTCAAATACATCATAAATTGTTATTGTTATGTGCCGTCAAGTCAGCCCTGACTCATAGCGACCCCTCCTTGGGTTTCCGAGGCAGTATCACTATGGAAGTAGGATTGCCCAACCTTCCTTCCGAGGAGTCACATCATAAATTAGGAAGGACTATATGTAGTTCTTTGCCTCCATCAACTGGAAGGAGATAAAGCAAAAACTGCAACTTTCAATACAGCTACAAAGCTCTGGGATGATCTTAGGGTGCCCTCTGCTGGTCATATATGGAAGCAGAAGAAAAAGTCCTTCCCTACTTTGTGTTGTTGTTGTGTCCCGTCAAGTCGGCCCCGACTCATAGTGACCCCTCCTTGGGTTTCCGAGGCAGTATCACTACGGAAGTAGGATTGCCCAACCTTCCTTCCG